>NC_061510.1:49227790-49271265 GCF_022539505.1 Lolium rigidum | reverse complement strand
AGGGGATGCCTTGGGCATCCCCAAGCTTAGATGCTTGAGTCTTCTTGAAATATGCAGGGATGAACCACCGGGGCATCCCCAAGCTTAGAGCTTTCACTCTCCTTGATCATATTGTATCATCCTCCTCTCTTGATCCTTGAAAACTTCCTCCACACCAAACTCAAAACAACTCATTAGAGTGTTAGTGCATAATCAAAATTCACATGTTCAGAGGTGACATAGTCATTATTAACACTTATGGACATTGCACAAAGCTACTGAAAGTTAATGGAATAAAGAAATCCATCAAGCATAGCAAAACAGGCAATGCGAAATAAAAGGCAGAATCTGACAAAACAGAACAGTCCGTAAAGACGAATTTTATAGGTGCACCAGACTTGCTCAGATGAAAATGCTCAAATTGAATGAAAGTTGTGTACATATCTGAGGATCACTCACGTAAATTGGCAGAATTTTCTGAGTTACCTACAGAGCCTAATGCTCAAATTCGTGACAGCAAGAAATCTGTTTCTGCGCAACAATCCAAATCTAGTATCAACCTTACTATCAAAGACTTTACTTGGCACAACAATGTAATAAAATAAAGATAAGGAGAGGTTGCTACAGTAGTAACAACTTCCAAGACTCAAATATAAAACAAAAGTACTGTAGTAAAATCATGGGTTGTCTCCCATAAGCGCTTTTCTTTAACGCCTTTCAGCTAGGCGCAGAAAGTGTGTATCAAGTATTATCAAGAGACGAAGCATCAATATCATAGTTTGTTCTAATGATAGAATCAAAAGGTAACTTCATTCTCTTTCTAGGGAAGTGTTCCATACCTTTCTTGAGAGGAAATTGATATTTAATATTGCCTTCCTTCATATCAATAATAGCACCAACAGTTCGAAGAAAAGTTCTTCCCAATATAATGGGACAAGATGCATTGCATTCAATATCCAACACAACAAAATCAACGGTACAAGGTTATTGCTAACCGTAATGCGAACATTGTCAACTCTCCCCAAAGGTTTCTTTGTAGAATTATCAGCAAGATTAGCATCCAAATAACAATTTTTCAATGGTGGCAAGTCAAGCATATTATAGATATTTCTAGGCATAACAGAAATACTTGCACCAAGATCACATAAAGCATTACAATCAAATTCATTGACCTTCATCTTAATGATGGGCTCCCAACCATCCTCTAACTTCCTAGGAATAGAAGCTTCGTGTTCTAATTTCTCTTCTCTAGCTTTTATGAGAGCATTTGTAATATGTTTTGTAAAGGCCAAATTTATAGCACTAGCATTAGGACTCTTAGAAAGTTTTTGTAAGAACTTTATAACTTCAGAGATGTGGCAATCATCAAAATCTAAACCATTATAATCTAAAGCAATGGGATCATTGTCCCCAACATTGGAAAAAAATTTAGCAGTTTTATCACAGGCAGTTTCAGCAGTTTTAGCAGTTTCCGGCAGTTCTGCAGGCTTTGCATTAGAAGTAGAAACAATGACAACACTAATTATTTTACCATTGATAGTAGGAGGTGCAGAAACATGTGGAGCATTAGCATTACTAGTGGTGGTAATAGTCCAAACTTTAGCTACATTGTTATCTTTAGCATTTTCTTCTTTTTCCCACCTAGCACACAATTCGGCCATCAATCTTATATTCTCATCAATTCTAACTTGGATGGCGTTTGCTGTAGCAAATGACTTAATATCTTTATCTTCATTAGGCATAACTTTCGATTTCAAAAGATCAACATCAGCAGCAAGACTATCGACTTTAGAAGCAAGTATATCAATTTTCCCAAGCTTTTCTTCAATAGATTTGTTAAAAGCAGTTTGTGTACTAATAAATTCTTTAAGCATGGCTTCAAGTCCAGGGGGTGTATTCCTATTATTGTTGTAATAATTCCCATAAGAATTACCATAACCGTTACCATTATTATAAGGATATGGCCTATAGTTGTTACTATAATTGTTTCGATAAGCATTGTTGTTGAAATTATTATTTTTAATGAAGTTCACATCAACATGTTCTTCTTGAGCAACCAATGAAGCTAAAGGAACATTATTAGGATCAACATTAGTCCTACCATTCACAAGCATAGACATAATAGCATCAATCTTATCACTCAAGGAAGAGGTTTCTTCGACGGAATTTACCTTCTTACCTTGTGGAGCTCTTTCCGTGTGCCATTCGGAGTAATTAATCATCATATTATCAAGAAGCTTTGTTGCGGCGCCTAGAGTGATGGACATAAAAGTACCTCCAGCAGCTGAATCCAATAGGTTCCGTGAAGAAAAATTCAGTCCTGCATAAAAGGTTTGGATGATCATCCAAGTAGTCAGTCCATGGGTTGCGCAATTTTTAACCAAAGATTTCATTCTTTCCCATGCTTGGGCAACATGCTCATTATCCAATTTCTTAAAATTCATTATGCTACTTCTCAAAGATATAATTTTAGCAGGAGGATAATATCTACCAATGAAAGCATCCTTGCATTTAGTCCATGAATCAATACTATTCTTAGGCAGAGATAGCAACCAATCTTTAGCTCTTCCTCTTAATGAGAAAGGAAACAATTTTAATTTTATAATGTCACCATCTACATCCTTATACTTTTGCATTTCACATTGTTCAACAAAATTATTAAGATGGGCAGCATCATCATCAGAACTAACACCAGAAAATTGCTCTCTCATAACAAGATTTAGTAAAGCAGGTTTAATTTCAAAGAATTCTGCTGTAGTAGTAGGTCGAGCAATAGGTGTGCATAAGAAGTCATTATTATTTGTGTTTGTGAAGTCACACAACTTAGTATTTTCAGGAGTACCCATTTTAGCAATAGTAAATAAAGCAAACTAGATAAAGTAAATGCAAGTAACTATTTTTTTTTGTGTTTTTTAATATGGCAAACAAGACAGTAAATAAAGTAAAGCTAGCAACTAATGTTTTTGTGTTTTGTTTTAGTGCAGCAAACAAAGTAGTAAATAAAAGTAAAGCAAGACAAAAACAAAGTAAAGAGATTGGAAGTGGAGACTCCCCTTCCAGCGTGTCTTGATCTCCCCGGCAACGGCGCCAGAAATTTACTTGCTGCGCGTAGTTGACGTATGTCTTTCCGTTCAACACGCGACCGTTGGGAACCACAAGAGAAGGTGTGATGCGTACAGCAGTAAGTTTCCCTCAGTAAGAAACCAAGGTTTATCGAACCAGTAGGAGCCAAGAAGCACGTCGAAGGTTGATGGTGGTGGAGTGTAGTGCGGCGCAACACCAGGGATTCCGGCGCCAACGTGGAACCTACAAAACACAACCAAATTACTTTGCCCCAACGTGACAGTGAGGTTGTCAATCTCACCGGCTTGCTGTAACAAAGGATTAGATGTATAGTGTGGATGATGATGTTTGCAGAGAACAGTAGAACAAGTATTGCAATAGATTGTATTCGATGTAAAAGAATGGACTGGGGTCCACAGTTCACTAGTGGCGTCTCTCCCATAAGATAAATAGCATGTTGGGTGAACAAATTACAGTTGGGCAATTGACAAATAAAGAGGGCATGACCATGCACATACATGTTATGATGAGTATTGTGAAATTCAATTGGGCATTACGACAAAGTACATAGACCGCTATCCGAGCATGCATCTATGCCTAAAAAGTCCACCTTCGAGGTTATCATCCGAACCCCTCCGAGTATTAAGTTGCAAACAACAGACAATTGCATTAAGTATGGTGCGTAATGTAATCAACAAATACATCCTTAGACATAGCATTGATGTTTTATCCCTAGTGGCAACAACACATCCACAACCTTAGAACTTTCTGTCACTGTCCCAGATTTAATGGATGCATGAACCCACTATCGAGCATAAATACTCCCTCTTGGAGTTACAAGTAAAAACTTGGCCAGAGCCTCTACTAATAATGGAGAGCATGCAAGATCATAAACAACACATAAATTGATTGATAATCAACATAGCATTGTATTCCTTATTCATCGGATCCCAACAAACGCAACATGTAGCATTACAAATAGATGATCTTGATCATGTTAGGCAGCTCACAAGATCCAACAATGATAGCACAATTAGGAGAAGACGACCATCTAGCTACTGCTATGGACCCATAGTCCAGGGGTGAACTACTCACACATCACTCCGGAGGCGACCATGGCGGTAAAGAGTCCTCCGGGAGATGATTCCCCTCTCCGGCAGGGTGCCGGAGGCGATCTCCTGAATCCCCACAGATGGGATTGGCGGCGGCGTCTCTGGAAGGTTTTCCGTATCGTGGCTCTCGGTACTGGGGTATTCGCGACGAAGACTTTAAGTGGGCGGAAGGGCGGAGTCGGAGGGCTGACGAGGGGGCCACACGCTAGGGCCGCGCGGGCCCCCCTTGGGCCGCGCCGCCCTAGTGTGGCGGCGCCTCGTCGCCCCACTTCGGTGCCCTTTCGGTCTTCTGGAAGCTTCCTGGAAAAATAAGCCCCTGGGCGTTGATTTCGTCTAATTCCGAGAATATTTCCTTACTAGGATTTCTGAAACCAAAAATAGCAGAAAACAGCAACTGACTCTTCGGTGTTAATAGGTTAGTGCCGGAAAATGCATAAATATGACATAAAGTATGTATAAAACATGTGAGTATCATCAATAAAGTAGCATGGAACATAAGAAATTATAGATACGTTTGAGACGTATCATCGTCTTCTCCTAATTGTGCTATCATTGTTCGATCTTGTGAGCTGCCTAACATGATCAAGATCATCTATATGTAATGCTACATGTTGTGTTTGTTGGGATCCGATGAATATGGAATACTATGCTATGTTGATTATCAATCTATTATCTATGTGTTGTTTATGATCTTGCATGCTCTTCGTTATTAGTAGAGGCTCTGGCCAAGTCAAGACTTTTAACTCCAAGAGGGAGTATTTATGCTCGATAGTGGGTTCATGCCTCCATTAAATCTGGAACAGTGACAGAAAGTTCTAAGGTTGTGGATGTGTTGTTGCCACTAGGGATAAAACATCAATGCTATGTCTAAGGATGTATTTGTTGATTACATTACGCACCATACTTAATGCAATTGTCTGTTGTTTGCAACTTAATACTGGAGGGGTTCGGATGATAACCTGAAGGTGGAATTTTTAGGCATAGATGCATGCTGGATAGCGGTCTATGTACTTTGTCGTAATGCCCAATTAAATCTCACAATACTCATCATAACATGTCTGTGCATGGTCATGCCCTCTTTATTTGTCAACTGCCCAACTGTAATTTGTTCACCCAACATGCTATTTATTTTATGGGAGAGACACCACTAGTGAACTGTGGACCCCGGTCCATTCTTTTACATCGAATACAATCAACTGCAATACTCGTTCTACTGTTTTCTGCAAACATCATCATCCACACTATACATCTAATCCTTTGTTACAGCAAGCCGGTGAGATTGACAACCTCACCGTCACGTTGGGGCAAAGTAATTTGGTTGTGTTGTGCAGGTTCCACGTTGGCGCCGGAATCCCTGGTGTTGCGCCGCACTACACTCCACCGCCATCAACCTTCAACGTGCTTCTTGGCTCCTACTGGTTCGATAAACCTTGGTTTCTTACTGAGGGAAAACTTACTGCTGTACGCATCACACCTTCCTCTTGGGGTTCCCAACGGACGCGTGCTGTACGCGTATCAAGCATATCTATCCTTCATCAGGATGGACGAATCCCACTCTTGATCCATATGACTCAACTCATACTTTCCGAATACTCAATCTCATCTTTATAACCACCCATTTACGCAGTGGCGTTTTATGTAATCAAAGTACCCATACGGTGTAAGTGATTTACATGATCTCATGGTCGAATGACTAGGTTACTATGTATCGAAAGCTTATAGAAAGTTGAACTTAATGACTTGATCTTATGCTATGCTTACTATGGGTGTGTGTCCATCACATTCACCTAATGATATGATCTTGTTATTAATAATATCCAATGTTGATATGATCAGGAAACTATGATCATCTATTAATCAACAAGCTTGTTAAACGAGAGGTTTACCAGGGACTCTGGTTGTTTACACAACACACATGCATTAATGTTTCCGATTAATACAATTATAGTATGGGGTGTAAACATTTATTATGAACACTAAGATATAACAATCGAAAAAATTGATTTTAGTTTCAGGAAAAATTGAAAAAAAATACATAGGCGTAGAGAATATTGAAATCTATCAAATTATAAATTTTCAGATTGAAATACGTTGTATTTTGCCCTCAATAAAAATGAAAAAATCTCACAAAATGACAAAATCTAGATTATAGTGTACTGTTTATTACTATACCAATAACGAAATCAAGATTTGTTATTTTTGCTCCGACCATAAGACAACGAATTTTAGACTGATTTTTTGCACACTAGTAGACTTTATTATTATCTACATCAAGAACTTTTGTTCCTAGTTTTTGAAACATTGAAATTCCTTTGCCAAATTTCTCCAAAAATGAGCTACATGTAGCTCGTGAGCTATTTAGCCACTCTCGGCTAGTTTTTGTTTGCTCAAAAAAAGGCTATAAAAGTTTTGTTTACTCACCCCTTTACTACTTATAAAAGTTTTTGCAATGTTTGAACACATGTTTAGGATATCAGTTCACGTGAAAATAGTGGAACTGATACATAAAAAAATTGAGCAAAATATGTTAAACGATTTTTTCGCACAATTCAAAAATGTTCGTGACCCTTAAAATGTTGGTACAGTTCAAAAGAATAGTTTGCGAGGTTTAACAATTGTTCGTGACAAATGTTTGTACAATTCAAATAAAGTTGTGAGGTTTCAAAAATGTTTGTGAGCCTTAAAAGTGTAAGTACAGTTCAAAAAGTTGTTTGCCGGGTTTAAAAAATTGTTCACGGTATTCAATAAATGTTCTTACAACTCAAATAAAGTACCGATGTTTCAAAAATGTTTGTGAGCCTTAAAATGTTCGCATGCTACTTTGCAAATTGTTCGTCAGATTCAAAAAAAAAAGATAATACAATTCAGAAAAATAGTGAAGTAACAAAAAAATTTGCGGGACTCAAAAATGTTCGTACGTCTCAAAAAATAGTTTGCAAGGTTTAAAATAGCGTCCACTAGACTCAGAAAATGTTCGTATAACTCAAATAAAATCGTGAAGTTTTAAAAAAATTTGTGAGGCTTAGAATTGTTTGCGAGGTTTAACAAAGTGTTCACATGATTCCAAAAAAGTTTGTGTAATTCAAATCAAATCACGAGGTTTCAAAGATGTACGCGAGATTTAGAATTGTTCCTATGATTAAAAAAAGATTGTGAGATTTAAGAATAATCACATAATTCAAAAATATATAATTCAAGTAAATCATTGTGTTTAAAAAAAATTACGAGCCTTAAAATGCACATTTCCTTTTAATATCACAATAAAAAGGTAAAATAAGAAATACTGGAAAAAATATTCTGAAAAATGTTCATGTGAGAGGAAAAAATTTACGCCTACAAAATATTTACTCACGAGGTCTAAATCGTGTTCATAGCTCACGTGATGTATTACATATGTATCAAAAGAAAAAGAAAAACAAAAAATAAACTCAATAAAAAAGGAAGGTAAACACAGCAAATAAAAAACGAAAATGAAAAAGGAAAGAAAGAGAAAACAAAAAAAAAGACACACACAGAGAACGTGCACGGTGCACCGTGGTCGCTTTGTATGCGCTAGATCCACTCTTCTTGCATGCCTGGCTTCAATGCGAATCCCCTCCCTAGCAATCGATTGCTCGAGCAATCACTTTTTGTGGCGCGGAAGCGCTCGCGGAGCGAGTCAATTCCCTTTTTGTCACGTAGTGTTTTAATTGCGTTCACACGTGTTCACACTAACAGCTTGTATTACTACTTTGCAAGTTGCATGCAGCCAACAGAGTTCACACTGCATGCATGCACATGCACAGAGCATCTCATGGATTTGCATTTAATGAGCCAACTTTTCAGCACGCTTTCATAAGTTGTTGCATGCATACACATAGCATCTCACTCTTTTTCTTCAGCACGAGACGGACTCTCAATTCTCTTTTTGCAATTCCCTTTTTGCAATTCCCTTTTTGGGTTTTATTTTTCGTACGGTAATTCATGTTTAAGGGGGTCCTTTTGCAATTCCCTTTTTCGGGTCAGTGGTTTTTAAGGGGGAAAATAACGGGTGGGAAGATCCACTTGCAACTCAAATGAACTACCACTTGCTACTCAAATTAAGTACTGTTTTTAAGTTGTAAGCTAACAAAAGTTGCTAAAATATTCTAAATGAAATTTACTTTTTAGGGTTGCTAGGTATTTATATTTACCGTTGATAAATAACGGGGCACCGGGTTGATAACTTGTAAACAAAAAAAGAGTCGCTACATATTTTAAATTAAATTAAATTTTTAGGGTTGATATTTATTTATATTTACCATTGATAAATAGCGGGTCACCGGGTTGATAGCTTGTAAATTAAAAGAGACTCGCTAAAATATTCTAAATGAAATACATTTTAGGGTTATTATTTATTTATATTTACAGTTTATAAATAACGAGGCACCATGTTGATACCTTGTAAAATAAAAAATGTTCGCTAAAATATTCTAAATGAAATACTTTTTAGGGTTGGTAGTTTTTTTATAATTACCATTGATAAATAACGGAGCACCGGGTTGATAACTTGTAAACTAAAAAGAGTGCCAAAATATTCGAAATGAAGTTAGATTTTTAAGGTTGGTAGTTATTTATATTTACCGTTCATAAATAACAGGACACCGGGTTGATAGCTTATAAACAAAAAAATATTCGGTAAAATGTTTAAAATAAAATTAACTTTGGGGTTGATAATTTTATACATTTACCGTTGATCACTCAAGTACGGAGGGGTTGATTATTCAAATAGAGATGCTTGATAACTTTTAGCCAGAAAAAAAGTTTCTCGAAACATATCAACATGGGTGCTAGTTTTGAAGATCTCGTCGAGACGGATTTATTGGTGAAAGCGGATCTTAATTTGGAGTTATCGTTTGAAAGTTAAAACGTTTTGAATTTTGAAATTTGGAAAAGATTCCGCTGACATCAGCAGATTTGTCCATTTGCGCATGCATGCAGAACTTTCCCTCAATACCCTGCACCAGGTTGATAATTTTATACATTTACCGTTGATCACTCAAGTACGGATGGATTGATTATTCAAATAGAGAGGCTTGATAACTTTTAGCCAGAAAAAAAGTTTCTCAAAACATATCAACATGGGTGCTAGTTTTGAAGATCTCATCGAGACGGATTTATTGGTGAAAGCGGATCTTAATTTGGAGTTGTCGTTTGAAAGTTAAAACGTTTTGAATTTTGAAATTTGGAAAAGATTCCGCCGACATCGCAGATTCGTCTGTTTGTGCATGCATGCGAACTTTCCCTCAATACCTCGCACTGAGGTTGATAATTTTATACATTTACCGTTGATCACTCAAGTACGGAGGGTTGATTATTCGAATAGGAGAGGCTTGATAACTTTTAGCCGGAAAAAAGTTTCTCGAAACATATCAACATGGGTGCTAGTTTTGAAGATCTCGTCGAGACGGATTTATTGGTGAAAGCGGATCTTAATTTGGAGTTGTCGTTTGAAAGTTAAAACGTTTTGAATTTTGAAATTTGGAAAAGATTCCGCTGACATCGGCAGATTCGTCTGTTTGTGCATGCATGCGTAACTTTCCCTCAATACCCTGCACTGGGTTGATAATTTTATACATTTACCGTTGATCACTCAAGTACGGAGGGGTTGATTATTCGAATAGGAGAGGGTTGATAACTTTTATCCGGAAAAAAGTTTCTCGAAACATATCAACATGGGTGCTAGTTTTGAAGATCTCGTCGAGACGGATTTATTGGTGAAAGCGGATCTTAATTTGGAGTTGTCGTTTGAAAGTTAAAACGTTTTGAATTTTGAAATTTGGAAAAGATTCTGCTGACATCAGCAGATTCGTCTGTTTCTACATGCATGCAGAACTTTCCCTCAATAGCCTCCACTACAGCCCAAAATTTGCCAAAAATGGAAAAAAAATTGGTTAGAAACCGATCGCTCATTCTCTCCCTAGCAATCGTTCGCTAGCTAGGGGAGCCCGCTTCAATATGTTGATGTGTGAAGGAGCATGTTTAGGCCTAAACATAGAAATAGTTGCGAGTTGCTAAACAGTGCTTAGACACTGGTTAGTCTTAGAGAGTGCTCCCCACTCAAATATAGAAATAGGAGTAGACAGCATGTACTTTTCCAAAAGAGAAACTACTCCACTCGCGTCTTGCCTTCTCTTTCCCATGCTCCACTGCATGTCTTCTGCATCCTTCTGTTTTTTGTGGAGGAGAAATACATCCGCATTCGTGCATTATAAAATCTAGACAAAAATGATGGAAAAGTAAAATGCCTATCCACCACCTTCTTTTTCTACAAGAGTAGTATGCATGGATGTAAAAAAATACATCTAAATTTTGTGAGAACCTAGATCTGGAGAAACATAATAGGAGTATTTTCCATCCAAGATGTAGAAAAAGGGAAAAAAATCCTAGATGTAGAAAAAGGGAAAACATACATCAACCACTGTCATATTTTGGTTTTCATCTGATTCTTATTCTACTGACCTCTTAAGATCAAATGAAATGTATTATCATATTGACCGTTATTTTTTACCGTCCTTGTATAAAATGAACATCGGCGCAACCTCCACGGGACCGTGCGCCAAGGCCTCGGACTCCGTCGCCAGGTAGCTGTTGCTTCCCCGAAGCTATCCCTCACCAGGACGACGGCCCTGGCCCCATTGGCTGGCCCGTCGCATCGCCGCTCGACCACCAGCTATTTGGCAGCCTATCCGGGATGTAGAGGGGCGTCATCTCTTAGGAACCGCCCCAACGTTACTCACACAACGATGACCATGCCACCCATGTACTGCATCTTGGCCAGAACCGGCGCAGCCGAAGGAATGTTTTCTTCCTCCTCTCTGTGCTGGAATGGAACAAGAGTTTTCCTTTTTTTTTAAATTTCAGTGGCCAGCTCTAATTTTGTTAATATTTCTCCTCAGAATATTATTTCCTTCTGCTCTCCTTTTTATAAATGTACTTGAATATTCAGATGTAGCTTTTTAGGATGAAAATCGGGTTTTTATTTATTTATAATAAGAATATTTAGATGTACTCCCTTCAGTTGGATTTAATCGACGCGGACAGAGAGCTGCCCATGCATGTCATTAGCGGAGTGGGTGCGGCAATTAATTACGTCCGGAGATAGTAGTTGGATCGTTGCAAAATGAAAAGTAGCCGGCGGAGGTACAGACATTGCTGCGATAAAGCTTGAATTCATTCAGATAAATGGGAGGTTCAACCCATTCGTGCAACCTTATGATCAAACCAATCGACAAAATAGCTCAATATGCCGTTTTTAATCGACATACAAAATGAGATGTTGTATTTGGTGCTTCTGCCTTTCCCCCTACCGTATTTTCCTCCAAGGTGTATTTTTTAACCAAGAAAATTCTATTGTTTTTATACAAAGTGTGCATCGGCGTGAACTTCACGGGATCGTACACCAAGGCGCACATCTAAATCTAGTGTAGTATACTTCTCCAGGTGAAAGAGGCACCCTTAGGGCACCTTGCATCTAGAAAGTTACTATTCTTGCAGTAGCGAGCTCTCAGAACCTTCGAACATAAAGACTCAGGATTAGTGAGTATCATCCACGATTGTTTCTGATATGTAGGACCTATCTGGGCTAAGAGCAAGTACAATAAGTCCTAGTCAGCTAGCTACAAGGATTAAAATAGTATATTTGTGTCTAGTTGGAGGAGAGAGAAAAGGAAAGAGAATGTAAGTGGGCTCTTATGCAAGAGCTAGCTCTAGCACGTGCTCCTAGGTAAGTTGTGTGAATGAAAGGTGGGTCCTCCATTGAAAAAATAGTACATCTTTATAACCAACTATTATACTTGTTAGCTATATGTTGGCTATAGATAACATGGTATTTTGCTTATAGCCAACAATCGACTATACGCTCTAACTTGTCAACAGAAAACGCCACATCGGCATGTTTAATTAATATAAAAATGCCACCTAGACACGTTTGACTTCTTCCTCTCTCTCCCCTATCAAATCCCGCCTCCACCGACCGCCGGTGAGCTCAGCCGTCACTCTCTGCTCTCCCAAGGTCGCGAGCATGTTCAAGTGCGCCTCTAGCCTTCCACCCCGTCTGCCTCTCCTTAGCACCAGCCGGCGGTGGCGCCGGACGGCGGCGAGGAGGAGCTCGTCCCGCCTAGAGCGTCTGGGCAAACTGTTGTACGATGCGGTACACAGCTTTGTCGCGGAGGCGGTTCCTGGGCGCGCCACTACGCGCGTCGCGGACGCGCTCCTGAAACCGGACGATCTCGGCGCTGACCGGCGCGGGCTCTATGATGGCGAGGTACTAGCGCGGAACGCTTCCACGTCTTACCGGAGGCATTGGAGCTCGGCCGGCGCAGGCTCCATGTTGGCTGTCCTCGAGTGAGATCTCGATTTGATGCTTGAACAGGCCGTGGAATGTTGTCGCCAGCGGCGCGATGCAGGCAGAGGGAGAGGGGATAATAGATCGGAGAGCGAATGGAGCCACGAAGGAGAAGGATCAGTAGCACCTGCCATGTCGTGGCCTGCTACTTTTTTCCTCCCGGAGGCACCACAACCAAGCCACCTGCACACGAATTGGGAAAAGACAGAGGAAGAAGAAGGTAAGAAGGAAGAAAGAAAATGGGGGCTGACAGTTGGGCCACACATGCACCTGAGCTTCTTCTCCACTTGTGCTGCCAACTCAGCCTTACAAATGGGCTCCACTAGTAAGATTTGTAATCAGGTCTGTGTCAAACGACGTTTAGTGCAACTAGTAAAATGCCCGTGTGCCACGGATAGCAAAAACATGTAAATAAACATAAAATACTAGTTAAAATATAAATATTAATCAACACTAAACACCAAAAATAGATGACATAGAACTTGGTCTCAAGACCAACACTGAGATAAATTTAAAATAATAGTTGACACATGACAACATAAACTATGGCAGCCTACAGGGTCTGCATGCCACACCACACTTCAGAATTTGTACTTTAGCCGCATGCTTGAACTCCTCACCCCAAATACACACTCAGTTCTACGGCATGTAACCATTTCCGCCGTCTGAGTTGCACTTTTACATGAGAGAGCTGACCCACACCTGACCCAGTCATTTCCTACAATATCGACCACAAAAGAGATGAATTGCGAAAAAAATTATATTCTAAATTTAGGTATACATTAAAAAGATAGAACTATGATTAACAAATTTAAGTATACATTAAAAATATAGAACTACCATTACGAAAAGTAAAAGTGCCAAATATCTTATCTTTGATGTAAGGATCTCTTTGTAAACGATGTTATTCGTGTATCTACCAATCAATTTCTTTATTACCAACATCCGAGACCATGGGAATGTTGATTCTTTCTACACCAAGATCTTGATAGCTACATACAACTGACCATGAGAGATTACTGACTTAGGCATACTTTAGTGGTATGCAAAACTTCTACAAAAATATCTTTATATGTAATGCATTTCCACCTGATTTTGACTACCCCTTTCGTCTTATAAAAGATGTCTTAGATTTTTCTAAATTTAGATGTATGTAGAGTGTCTATATATATCCAAATTTAGATAAATCTAAGACATTCTTTATGGTGAGGAGGGAGCGTGTTTTTCCTATTACCTTTTATAAGATGTTTTCATAGGCTATAATGGACATAGTAATTTTTGGAGGGTAAGTTAGTTAATATTTGAGTTTGTGGTACGTACGATGAAAATAAAAAATAAAACCTATAATCTGGAGTACTTACAAGTGAATCTAAATGTGCAAAAAGGTGCTGAAATCCTGCTACAAAACTTGAAATGGCTCAAAATGGAATCTGCCAAGAAAAATCAAAAAAATTCAGTAAACCTTATGTATTGCATTACGCATTCTGGAAAAGTTTTGTCAAATTTAAGCCTACATTTATGAATAAACCTTATTTTAAGTTTCCCAACTAAATCTTGAACTGAAAATTCATATTGACTAGGAAAATCTTAAAAAAAATCCATTAAAATAATATATTACATTATGCATTTTGTAAAAGTTTCATCGTATTTGAGCATACAGTTTGTGAATAAACCTTACTTTAATTCCTGGCGGGATTTTGAACTCAAAACTTAAACTACATAGAAAGGTTTGATAGGTATTATATGTTTTCTTATGTATTATCGGAAAGTTTCGTTTATTTCAAACATACGGTTTGTGAGAAAATAGAGTTTTAGGCTGGAAACAAGAAGTGTGGGGAAAATTTTGTTTGCATCTACTCTTGTACGTTGGATTGGCTTTGGATGGCCCAGATGTGTCCAAACTCCATCGATGACTTTAAGACTCAACGTTACCGAAACTGCATCCAATCTCACCATTCTTTATCCAGTAATGCTACACTTACGGGCTACAAGCTACGGAATTTGCTTACGGGATGACGTGGTGGAAAATTAGAGGAGGAAGGGTGCTGAAATCACGGAGTGCTGAAACCAGATAACCAGCCAACAGCATACACCCAATCCCGTAACATTATTTCCGTAACAGATTGGCCGTAGGTCTAGCATTTTCGTTCTTTATCCAACGACCAGTCTCTCTCTCTCTCTCTCTCTCTCTCTCTCTCTCTCTCTCTCTCTCTCTCTCTCTCTCTTCAGACAATATCCCCTTGCCGCCAGCTCTCCCCGCCAATGCATCACCGCCGCCCCTTTTTTCCAGCCATGTATTCTCCTTCCCACTTCCCCTCCACATGATGGCGGCGTCTGATACCTCCCCTCCCGGAGGCGGGGTTGATAGCCTCTTCCCCTCCCAGTGTTGCACAAGCGAGAAGGCGCTGTCACCTTGAATTGCTACATCCGGCTTGGTATGATTCCGCTCTCCCAACCCGATTGCCCCTTGTCAAAAAGCTAATTAGATGCTAAACATGAACGATTTATCAAACAGACCTGAGACTAAATTGATATGTCGACGGGCTCCACCAATTTTTGTGTTTGTAGCTGTTTGTGTAGGTCGTTGTGTGCTCGTCGTGCTCTCTGGCTTAGAGGCTTAAATCGATATTTGAGCAAGTGAGGACGGTGCAGACGGATAGGTTGTCTGCTAAATCAATGGCGTAAAATACTATTTGTTGAGAAAGAAATCGTGTGTGCACGATTTTTTATGGCGGAAATCTATTTTTTCGATGAGAATGGGAAAGACCATGAAATTTTTTGCTTCTGGAATCTAACTTTAATTAGATTGATGGCACGCTAAACAGGTTACTGCATGTATGCTCCATCTTATTTTACTCACTGCTTATGGTTTGCCCAATTGGAAATCTGCAAGATGTGTTTGCATATATTAGGACTGTTGATTGATATATTCCCACCATAGGTTCATGGATTGATTTAATAATCAGCAGCTCAATGGTTATTTGCTACATATTCATATCAACATACTAAAAATAAAACCCCCTTTTCTTGGTTGTCTAGCAAAAAGGAAAAAATGTATGAAATTTTACAGAACATCAAGATTACTTTTCATAACCATATTTTTCCAATTTGTTTGGCTTGCGATCTCCAATTGAACTAACTTAACCATGTAGTTAAAAGAAAGGGCGTGTACCTGAGAGCACATGTAATCCAGGTTAAACATACAACATGAAAGTATTAACAGTATGTTTAGTAAGTATGTGCAGATTATAGCGAAACATATTGTTCATTCATGGCTGCACAATGTTACTATACAAACAGAGTTCACGAAAAAAGATGCCGACCATAATATATCTCACACTACATCCTGAAAACAAACACAATGTACTTAGGTACAAATGCAAGTGTTAGAAAGAGGTGACCTGTCACACCATGAGTCCGTACTTATGTTACCGATGGACTCGCTCCACATGAGCTTGGATACACTGGCTTCAGCTGCTCCACCACTGCATCCACCTTTTATTTTTGAGAAAAAAGTTCAGAGACCGCTTCGGACAGATTTACCCTGCTAATTGTCATATGCATTGTTCTCATGTTCATTTAGGATCTGGTTAACAATCTCTACCCAGGACCGACAACAAAGCTTTTCTGCCCTTGTTTACAGGGAGCTAGCCATAATGACGACAAGTTCCTTGTCCTTGCTGCTACAAACACCACATTACTATTGGATCAGGTAGAGAACATCTGCAATGGTTCACCGCCCGATCTTGAATCTAGGCAATGCATATTCAAGTTAATGAACTGACGAAAGACAAACTTCAGCCCCACCTGGACATTGCTACGAACTTCAGCTAACCTTGATATAACTACTAAGTTCAGTTAACTCGACTTCCAGGTCAATCTCGGCGGTACCTGGTCACGGCCTAAGCAAGACCAATTTGAAGAGCTTGGCTGCAAAGGAACTGATAGTTGGGTCCTCATATCCATCTGATCATGCTGTTCATCAATCCTGTAAGTTGGAGCAACCACTTGCAACTTTTTTAGTCCCTCTACATTTATTCGTTGTTGTTCTGATTTCACAAATAGTTGATTGAGTTGCTGATTCATTTCTTGAGCAAGTAGAAAACAAACATGCTTGGAAGCAATGCTCATCGCAATCAAAATTGATGCACCTTGCATATTAGCCAATGCTTGCAGTTTCTTCAGATAGGCGGTGCATGGGATTTTTTTCATGTGAAATAATGGCACCATGAAATATTTAAGTCTGTCACATGATATATCAAATGGTAAAACAGAAGATCATCACCAGTAATTTTGTAAAAAACAATAGAAGTTTGAATAGTTTATTATTTGTTTTACACGGCATTTCTAAAGTGCACTACCCTTTTAGGAGAGGTATGAGATAGTTTCTGAAGATATTAGCCATGCATAGTAAGCTATGGGAATGTCTGTTGGGTAAATATCCATCAACTTGCAAGTCTAGGATGCACATAACCTATGCTCGAGCAGTAACAACTGCTTACATATATGACCTGTAATCTGCAGGTCAGTTAATATACACGGTTGCAGCCTCCCGAGTCAGACATTTGGGCTACGTTAGATTATACAGGTCAAATATAGGATATATATATATGTATCAACAAATCATCACCTATTATCGTACAAGATATAGAGCTTATTGTCGTACAATATTTATATGCCTATTTTAGATACAACCTCAATGATCCAGATGCTGCACTGGACAATTCTGATGGATATTATTGATTGCACATAAAAGGTACAATACTTTGCATCAGAATCTACTTTGGTGGTATAAAATGTTAAAGTATTATGCATTGTCATGTACATAGTTGCAATGGATGCAGCAACCAGAGAGAAGAAAATAGCAATCAATAAGGATAATGTGGTGTCGAAATATAGCTCAAAATACAAATGAATACTGCACTTCCATGTAATGCATTGTCCTGCTAGAATAGTTACTGCGAAGGTAGATCCGGGCAGTAGATTGACTATGGAAGAACAACAGATGGAAAGAAAAGTTTTCTCTCTGGTATATTTATAGCAATAGAAATGAAAACATTGTAAGGGTAGGGGACGACAAATAATTCTCACAGATCGGTCAGCAAGAATGCCTCGGTAGATAACATCTCCATTCCTAGTAGTTCTGATTCATCAAGAAATAATTCTTGCAGTTAGTTGTCTCCCATGATCTTCTGTACATGTGCAATTGCTCCCATGATCTGCTCCAGAATCTAATATCATGCTCTAAGAAAGAGAAACACGAGAGAAATGATTATCCATTAGCCGTCTAATGATCTCCTACACTTTTGATGCAGGAGAGATTTCGCGGTTACCTGGTTATTGGAGGAGCCAAGGCGGCAGGAGCCGGGACAGGTGACAGTGCCAATCGCCCTCTTCAGTCGGAGCGACCGAGAATGTATCAAGTCGCCATGGTTGTAGCTTCAGCAGTGGTGGCTTGAAAGGATCAAGCGGGAGTCTAAAGGTCACGGCTCAAGCGGGGTCTAAGGCGCCTATATATGCTGATAGCTAGGACGGTAATGGTGGAAGTAATTTTCGATGGAAGTAATGGTGGTTGATGGTTATAATAAAGGTAGGGGCTGGCTAATTGATTCTAGAACCGGGTAACGCGAGCGTTAATTGGGCGATGGTTGAAACTGAGCGATGTATAAGACCTTAAGGCAAGATTAGTCTACAACATAATAAATGATACAATGTATGAGTATGACACCACATATAAGTTACTACCCACTATGAAGGTAGTAACCTAAACTAGTAACATGTCATATGTTACTAGTCTAAGTTACTCGCCACTATGATCAATCTGAGGGATTGATGTTGGGTGACGAGCGGAGAGCATGCCTGAGATTAATTGGGCTTTTGGTCCACTTGAGCGGGTGAGGGATGATCGTAGAGGAGCGGATGAAGTTTCGTCGAAGGAACGACGGACCACCTGGTGACGGAACACGTTCCTCCTTTTTAAGTAGCAGAGATTTGTAACTCTCTTTCTCAGATTTGGTAGGTTTTTGAAAAAATTAGTAGAAATGGTACTCACCCGCTAACATAGCCTCAATTGACGTTGGTGTCCATGTTGAACGCGCTCGACGGTGTCGACCGTCTCGAGGGGGAGGCGAGTCCTTCCGGCGTGGATCTTCGCATTGAACGCGCTGCTCGGGCGGGCGCGCACGCCGATGAAATCCGAGGAAGGAGGGAGGGCATGGCGGCGACGCGGTGTCGGCGGCGACGGTGCGTGTGGGCAGGCGAGAGGGCGCGTGGCGGAAGGGAAGTTCTAGTGCGGTTGGCGACGATTCGCGGGCGCCGTCTCGCGCGGGATACAAAATTTAGCGCGTGTGAAATTTTGACGCGTGTGTTGAAGCATATTTTTTCCACGACAGCATACTAAACTGACGGTTTTTACTATCCAGGTGTCTTTTGGCGCGTCTGTTCAAGATGCTGTAACGCGCTAACGGAGGCTTAACGCGTCAAATAGGAATCACCGAGCTGCACCAGGAAGCGGGGACGGAGCAATGGAGGATCTCTACTTACCAGACCTCCTTCGTCTCCTCCCGAATCCCCACTGTATCTCTGCAGATTTCTTCCGTCTAACCTCAGCTTCCTCTCCCGAGTTCCCCTTCCTGTGTATCACATCGAGATCTAGGATCGTGACAATATGGTATCAGAGCTACACAGCCCGCTCTCCGCCAATGCGACAATCGATCCAGCCATGGATCCGTTCGATCGCGCCATTCTCCTCTGCGACAAGATTCTGTCCATGTTGAGCCGACGTGAGAAGCAGCCGGGGTACACAGGTTAGGAGTCGGCCAGGAGCTCGCGGATGGCTGCGACAACTCCAGCAGCAGCCCAGCTGGTGCGATGCCCGCGAACTGTTCGACGATGGGTCTCAAGTCTCAACCCCAACATCGGCGGCGTTGGGGCCGTGGACTTGTCTAAGCAGTTGCGGATCGTCTCCACGGTCAGCCCTGGACGTGGGAGCACCGCCGCCTTGGACGAAGCAGCAATTCCACATTCTCGAGCCTGACAAGCATACGCTGCATACGCCTACCACCTGTTCGACGGTTGTCCTCAACATGTGCTCCTATGCTATGCGATAGCCGTCTATGCGAGCCATGCAAGACACGAAGACCGTGCAGGCAGGTTTGGTTTAACACCCCTATGGCACCTGCAGCGCTCCCAGCAGCCACGTCGCTACCACACCATCCAGATCAGCTCGGGTTACTTTTGGATCGGCCACCGCCATGGCCTCTGTGGAAGACAACACATATGTGCATGGCTGTTGACTGTCCTTGTGGATGAACCGGACACCACCCAGCTAGACATCAGAGCTGCACGAGCAAGCATGGGAATACAGTAGTCAAGTATGTGCAGGGCTACTTATAGCTGGCACATGCAACGAGATTCAAGTGGGTAAAGTCATGCATTTTGATACTGGAAGGAAGCTTCAGTCAAGGGTTCGAGCTTGGGTAGCAATTCCACCTGCTAGTTCTAGGATATTTCTGTTGCCTGGTTGTCTGGAGAACCATGACAAGCTCAACTTGGATGGTATTTGCAATGTTCTTCCTACAGCCGATAACCAGTAGGCCTTCAAGATTCGTTCATGGGGTATTCTCATCAATTTTCAGCAATACAAAATGCTAATAGTTGATGCCCTGGGAAGAATAGTGGCATGGAAGGTTGATGGTACTTGGCTGTACAGGGACATGAGCATAATCAATGCAATTGACATAAATCTCTCCATGTTGTCGAGTCCAGGTGAACATCTTTTCCCTTGTGAGATGCCTCGGCTGTTCTATTGCATTTATTCTCACGTGAACAACTCTAAGTGGACTGGACAAGTAACTACTGAAGATATTATGGCTGCTTCTGTACCTAGTGCAATGTGTAGCTCTGATCCTGGTGGTGTCAGCTCATATTACAAGCATATTCATAGTATTGTTTATACTTCTGGCATGGGATATACAGATCTTTTTTCACCACATAGCATCCTCTCTACGATTGTTCAGGCTGCTCATTTTAATACAGGACTAAGATTACAGACTTGCGTGCAGCTTGTGCCACTTGTGAGAATTTATTCGCAAGGCCATTCCCTGATTTGGTGGGATTCTGTGGTAATAATAGTGGAGATCTGGTCATGTTGTCTGTCATTGTACCTTGGGACCCAGGCGTTTGCAATGAGCTGAGTACAGAGAAGTTGAGATCTGCATCTATCGAACAACAAAGTGGTGAGTTCTTGGTTGTTGCTTCATCGTGTGATTCTTTTGCTGGCTGCATGTGCGCCTGGGTGGTATACTGTGATTTTCCAGCACGACAAAGGTTCTTCCAAGCAACTATTGCCAGCACCATCAGTTATACTAGTTAGATGTTATACCAGGGGAGTGCATATGATGAGCTGTGGGCCATTACCTATACAGAGGCTTATTACTCACAAAGCACAGCTGCATGACGGTCATATTGCCAGGAACATTCTATTGAGGTTACAAGAATTGCCAATGCCATCGGCTGAAACTACATCTGGCAAGATGTTCATCTGGTCACTTGATATTAATACAGTTTATCCATGGAGCCAAAGCTTCTTTTGCTCCAGTGGTGTTGGTAGAACATGACATATGAAGTTTGAGTATCAGCGGACATATGAAGTTTGAGTATTAGCCTTCATGGCTACTCGGTGGATTTACTCCTAGAGGTACAGTTGCCAAGTCCGAGAAGTGAATACCCATAACAGTGATCCATTTTCTAGTTTGGCCATTTGGTCTTTCACTACGCCATGGGATCCAGTATGCTGTAATCATCTTGGCAAGCATCATGGAGCTCAACATCAGTACATTGCGTTGTGGCCCAAACTTTTGTTTGCTTACGAGAAAACATGGTTCCATTTTGGAAAGGATGAGCTGTTGGGTCTTGACCATCAGGATACTTGCAAACAAACTCAGTAAAGTACAACCTATACAGCAGGCAACACTACAAGAATTATTGGTTTACCAGTCAATGGGTTTTGCTACGTGGAGAGCTCAGTTGATGTTGCTCATATTATGTCAGCATAGGCTCTCAGGCTCGTGTGCAGTTTGTTCTTTGTGGTTTGAGTTCAGACCAACTTGGAGAAATACTTACACTAGCTGCCAGATATCATCGATCTAGTTGGCTGGGTCTGCAAGTATAACTGAATCAATACTGCTATTTGATGGGTATGCACTATGCAGTAATTTGTCATTGCCAGATGGTTTTCATTCTTGTGCACATTCATCATTTCCTCATGGAAAACTGGATAAAACTCTTTGCGCAATGTGGTGTTTCTGTTTAATCCACGGGGCTGCAGCAGAAGAGTTGACCAAGTTACAAAAGGTGCAGTCAATTGGTGTTTGGAGTGCCCCGTTGCTACATCTGCTCACACCATTGCAACAGAAGCATGATTGTTGGGTCATTCCTAGAAAAGTTTTGCTAGCAGCCCAACATATGCCTCATTGCAGAAGTGACCTGGTACTGTGTACGGCTAGCTCGCCAATCACCATGCCAGGGTTTTTTTTTTTTGAAATGGAACACTCGTATTCCATTTAAGACACGGCTCGATCGCCGGTCACCAAACGGGTTACAGAATTAGGGTAGCTTGTCATCCATAACACATGGTCTCCGTAAGCTACGCCTACACCCAAAGCTGCTAGTTCATGAGCAGGCTTATTACAACCCCAAGGGGCATATAAAACACAAGCATCCCTAAAACACGTACCAGGTCACTTCTGCAATGGGGCACAGACTAGACAAACAAATCCTGATGCTCCATCTCAGCTATTTCTAACCTTCATCTTCACCAGGGAGCGGGAATGGAACTCACGGATGAACTCTACTTCCCAGACCTCCTTCCGTCCTTCGTCTCCTCCCGAATCCCTATTGTATGTTTGCACATTTCTCCCGTCTAATCCTGAACCTTAGCTTCCTCTCCCGAATCCTCCTTCATGTGTATCACATCGATCTATGATCTTGACACCATGTGCTCGCGCCACCGCGGACTCGCGGCACTACCTTATGTGCACTGTTGTCCGCATCACGCACCGTGCGCTGAGCCATAGCTACCGCACCGCACCGGGATGCCCCAGCCCGGCGGCCGTCCTCCCTCCCCCCCATGCTCATCCCCGCCCGCCGCCGGGCAAAGCCCGTTTGGCGTGGTGGCGGCGGCGGCGGATCTCCTCGGTCGCCGGCATGGTTCGCAGCGGCGGCGCCAACTCCGGCCATCTACGGCACTGCTGCAGGCAGCGGTGGCGGCCAGGGCTCCTCGGTGATCTCCAGCGGTGGACGGCCATGGCTGCGGGTAGGCGGGCCAGATCTGAGCCCATCTGGGCTTGGTCGGGCTGTGTGCACCTGCATCTCTGGCGTCCCCGTTTGGTTGTCGGCGGTGCTCCTGGGTCTGATCTGCAGCATGAGGAAGCTTGGGCGGTGGCGGTCTCCTCTTTCGTCGCAGGTGATCGGCCAGTTTCGTGGCTATTTTGGCGGGTCTCGTGATCCGTCATTTAGTCCCCAACGGCGAGACGTGGCTGCCGGTGAAAACCGGCCTTGACTGCAGTCATGGCGGACGATGGCGGCACCTGTTCGTCGCATTCTTGTTGAAGGCATTGTTCCTGCAGCTGCGTTAGTCCCAGACGGCAGCGTGGTTGCCGGTAAAACCGTTCTTGACTGCAGTTATGGTGGACGATGGCGGCGCCTGTTCGTCGCATCCTTGTTGAAGGCATTGTTCCTGCAGCTACATTCGTCTGGTCTGCTCCGGGGGAAACCCCAGACTCGGGTCTCCCGGACCGAACGATGGCGGCGCGCAACGCCGTTCTCCCTGTTGGGGGTATCGTTTTTGGAGCAGACAACGGATGGCGGTGGTGCTGAGGTGGAGCGGTGTGCTCTTGCTGTGTCGGCGTCCTCGAGTCGCCAGGGCATGGTGCAGTGGTGTCTCGAGACGGATGCAGTATGATGGACACGCGCATGATGGTGGAGTCGTCTGGCGCCGTCGCGGCATCGATGGCAGGCCTGGCAGGGTCAATGCGATGATCTCTCTTGAAGATGGAGTCGAGGAAGACGGCGGTAGCAACTTCTACGACGTGTGCGTGGCGTATGCTGAGAGTCTGCTTGACTGGATGTGCTTCTCATCTGCTATTGGGCGGCCTGGAAAGGCATTTGGTTTTTGGATGATATGAGTTGGTGAATTGTCACCCCCTTCATCCCTCGGTAGGTTTAGCGAGATGGCTTCGAGTTTTGATCTTTTGTATTGTTCTTGTAAGGGATTGTGAATAATCTAATAAAAAAGCCGTGTGCATCTTTTGGATGCAGAAGCTGGGGCGATATTTCCCCCATTTTTTTAAAAAAAGGTGATCGACTTTTTTTTTTAAGCCACGCAGGTGATCGACTTGGGTAAGCTGGGGTTGGTTCAGGGCCTCATCGTGGACGTCGACGGCAAGGACACTAGTGTGCCATCCCGTCGTCACTGGGGCAGAGCACGCGAGACGAGCACTGTCGGATCTACATGGAGCTAGAGGGTTACACTGTACCGGGTAGAAAAAAGTTCTTTGCAAAACAGCATATTTTCACCATTTGTGCACCCTGAAAAATATTGTTTTTCTCTGTTTTGGGCTTTTGGCACCGCTAGGCACGCTATTGCCATATTCTCTAGCTCCGTCACTGCGTGCGAGTTATAGACACAGATTGACGTGCACGTGCTATACCAGCTGAAGCTGCGGGACCGGCAGCTCGTCCAGCTCCTCGTGTACCTGATGAACGGCACAGGGGCAAAGCAGGTGATTGCATCGACACGTGCATGATGGGGGAGCCGCATTCACGCCTCCACGATGCCGACAAGGCCACCAACGTCCTCCGATCCTCAACGAGAGATGAGTCGCCAAGCTCTGATACTATCTAAGACCGGTGGAATTCGCATTAGCTAAGCGGCATGGGCTCGCAACGCGCGCACACATATGTGTACTGACATGTGCATGCCTGCTTTTCTTTCACTAGTGGACGTTGGCCGGGGATACAAAAAGGAAGTGCACGATTTGCGTTTCAGTTTGAATGCTTCGGTCTTACTAGATGTTAATTCTCCTTAGGCTTTGTTTTCCTCTAGTGTATTTTCACCTCTTAATCCTCAGTCAAAGAGTTTTGCTCCTACTATTCCTAGTGTATTTCCACCTCTTAATGCTGGGAGTAATTAGTTAATTGAAAGAATTTAATTAGTTTGGCCCACCCAAACCCATGTCTAAACCCACTATATACATGTAGGCTTCTGCTTCCATAGATCCCCAATCCTCAAAACAGTATAAACCCTCGAAGGGGTATCATACTATTGTTCAATCCAGTCATCCTACCTCTAATATATCCCAAACATATATCATTTAATCTCAGCCATATTTGTGTTTCACTCAGAAAAACGTTTCAACCTGACCATCTAACTATCTAACCAGTGATTGCGATTAATAGGAAAACAATATTAGACTGCCACAATCTCATGCCTAATCAAACTGCTTCATCAAATTTCTATTGTCCGCCATCGCACTTCCTTGGCTGACCTCACCCTGCCCAAAGTGACTTTGGTTGCCCCCACGCCTTCGCACCGACTATCCTCTTTCTCGGCATGAAGAAAACCATAAAAAGAGGATGAAAGCAATCGCAGCAGAGATCCTCATTCGGTCAGCAGAGGTGTAAAAATTAATCAACGAATCAACCAATTAAATGATTTAATTGTTTGACTATTAATCATAAGGTTAACTATGGACAAACCAACATAGAACTATATTTTTATATCAAGGTTGGCATAAAGGTAAGCCCTATAATATATAAAATATGCAATTGCTATTGGAGAGGAGATATATATCAGAAGCAGAAAATATACCAATTGAGGAGAGGGCCAATGCCCCCCCCCCCACCCTCCACTTACAACCATACAACATTAGTAGTGTTATTTCAAATAATTAAGTGACTAAGCAATGGACTTGTTGTGTACACATTAGATTGTTTGCGAAAGCAAGTGTTTGCTCACCTCCTGCATGCCTTCTCTAACCTGTTGATCAGCCTGATGTTGCTCTACAGATGATTGGTCAGATAGTTGCTACTTGATGCAATTGGAAGGACATCCCTCTGTAAATTGCGCCAGAAGGGGCAGCTTAGGTGGCGAGAAGTACTAGGCATGAAACTTGACTGTTAGTTTGAACTATTATATATTGAGCAGGTGAGAATTATTAGGTGATGGAACTTAATTGTTACTCGATTATATGATTGAGTACATTGCTTGAAAAGGCTGAACAGAGCTGTCACCGGTGGTCTTGTATTTATTTGCCCTTTCACTCTGTAGTCCCCCCTTTTTCTCTCTCGTACCGCTACAGTACCTCACCCGCGTTGAGAGTCGCCTATGCGTCGCCGTGGTCGCCGGCCCGACCCAGAATCTTCTCCGTCGGCGCTGCCGGCCGGAGCGGAGGATGGAGAGGAGCCTGGCCGCCTGTACATAGTAGTTTAGGTTGTTGCTACCATGGAAGTAGACATATATTATTCCTATCACTCATCATTATTTCCCATGATTGACTCATCATGGTCTATACTACCTCATATCACTTGTTTTTATCACTTACTATCAGTTGTTTCACAAGTTTAGATAAATTTTACTTACCCTATTACTTGTCTTGGTATACACCTTCTAGTAGGATATCTTCCTAATATACTTATCTTTATCACATGATATCGTTCCTATTACAGGTCTGAATAACTCTTACTTAACCATAACATGTGTTGGTACACATCTTCCAACAGGATATCTTCCTTATGGTTGTATCTTCTCTTTGGACTACCATGTATTGTATACCAACTGTGATCTATTCATCTATTGTTTTAAGGACTTAATGATGTGCTATATGTTAGGATTAGCTAGCTAATCTTAGCTTTTAGGAAAGATAGGTAGGAAAAGTTGACTTAAGTGTGTCAGGATTATTCTCAAGTGAATACCCATCTCAAGTCATAAGAAGATTTTGGTTTAACTAAGACAACTTCCTATAGACACTACCAATCCTATAGGTCTCCTTTAAAGGGTTTTAATCCTAGGGTCAAAGCATTTGCTCTGATACCAACTGTGGTGACCCGGCATACCACTGTATGGTGTAGTATGCAAGTCTGATATAACACCAATGAAACACCGTTCCACTAGTACTATATCGCTTAGAGTGGTACAACAGAAACATATGCGGGTCCAAGGCATGTCTATAGAATTACAACACAGACTCTTTACAAAAGGTCCACACAACCTCCTACTTTACAATGAGGTAAAACTGCAAATAAACTCCAGAAGAACGACTCGTAGTCTAATCCTATCACGAACTCTATTTGTAGAGTAATTAACTAGCTATAGAGGCTAAGAATAGATTCTAGCTAAGTAGGAGCTAGGTTTAGGAAGCTAGTTCCATTCTATGGCTAAACTAGGTTTTCTCCTTGTTGGATGTGGCAACTGACTCCTCTGACAGGGTCCTGTCTCTTGAAGTAGTTGATGACTCCTCTGCCTTCGAGTTGCACTGTAGATCCTCCTTTGATGCCTCCATATCTAAGCAGGGGATTTAAGAGTGGGATGAGTACGAGCGTACTCAACAAGTTCATTATAGGAAAGAGGTGTTTAATGCACTAGCTACAACATTAGACCAGAAAGTATAATACCAATGCAGGTTTTCATAACCATTTCTTTAAAAGGTTGCTTTTATTCAGAAGAACTATGTCCGTCAGCCTTCACCGGTTTACTAGAACTTCATGGAGCTCCTTTCTGGCCGCGTTCGCAGTTCCATATCCCGGAACAGGGAGTGACAGGTCACGATTCATTACACTCTGCAGAGGTGTGTTGCTTTACCCATAAGAGATCTTAACCTTGGTGCCAACTGGGCATATTCCCCGTCCACACTTCCTTTGGTGTGAGGCCCGGTATAAGGTATAGCCAATGATGTTCCTCCGCTACCTAGAACACCCACCCTTTGTTGCAATTCCGACCTTGGGTCCTCGCCGGCCAGCGTATCCAAAGGATACCATCCGACCTCGACTATTACCAGGCACGACGGCCTGATACCTTCGCCGGTCGTTGCAACCCCTCATAGACCGCAATACCGTGGGGACTTGGGACTCCCCAGCCTCACCGCTTGCTCCTCGGGCGACAAGTGTACCACGGTCTCTGCTGTGGGGACTTAGGGCTCCCCAGCCTCACCACTTGCCCCTTTGGATTACAAGTGTACTACGGTAAAGCGCATCCGTTGATGAACGAGAGGTGGAAACACTTTTGACTACTCCGTCCCACTCCGGATCTTATGGTTAACACGAGTATTACAGCACAAGAATCACTGGACGACATTGTTGTTTAATCCTAGATGGATATAAACCCTTGCAATGGAACCTCCACCATATCAACACAATCCATGGTTCCATTGCCCACCACATAGTCATATTCATAGTTATGAAAATAGTGGTTTTGCTTTTTATGCAATAGTGATAAACATAGTACTTTGCAAGTAATTTGGTAAAAGTACTCAAATGACATGAGCAAACGATGAACTTGCCTTTCTTGACTGCAAGATTATGCAGGCAAGGTCTTCGATACGCAATAACTCCAAATTCTGAAATAGCATCATCGTCCGGTAAGGACGATGTTTAAAAGATTGCCAAGGATGCAATAATGCATAAGTATGAGATGCAATCGCTCTAAGCGTAACCTAACCCCGATGATTTAAGATTAGTGAGTTGATATGATTGGTTTTAGGTTGTGTTACACTTTTGGAGTGGTTCACAAACAAGGTTCTTATTAAGGTTTTGGTTGTCTTAGTATCATACACAAGTGGCATAATAAAGCATAGTAAGCAATTGAGTAAACAAGGAATGACAATTGGCATAATGTTAACATGTAAAGAACAGTTGTCAGTATTAGTACTATATGGCATGGTTAATGATTACTTGTTATATTCTTCAAAAGAATATCTTTTGAAGAACATGTTCTTTAATAAAGAACAAGTATGACAATTGGGTTTGTGGGTTTCTATAGTTTATTCTGGTTCCCAGTAGTTTCTGGAGTAAGTATGAGATGGATCATAACAAAGGTGGATTCATCAAAAGCTAGAACTTGTAAGGTTGAGCTAAGCCTAAGCATCTTAAGCAATTAATTACACATGGGTGCTATCAGGGTTGGTTATACCTTACTGGTGATAGATGGCTATTGTCTATAGGTCCTATTAGGCAGGGTTGATGATGATTCTCTGTTTACTTCAAAAGAATAACTTTTGAAGAATATACTTCTTAAGTAATAAGAAGTATCTCAATTAGAGTTGAGGTTGACTAGGGTTTGTTGTTGGATCCACTAAGTAAGGAATGATTGGCTCCTAAATAGGATGGTTCATAATTATGAAGTATTTGTAGGGTTCAGTGGACTATGGTTATGTAATGATAAATATTGGGCATAGATGCTATTGGAGTTCATCACAATGGTGTGATGCTAAGCATGGATGAATAAGGATGATGGTTTTGGCATTAGAAACTAGGGTTTAAACTTGGTTGATCCTACTTGATCAACTAGGTTTAATGATATGCATACATGGAATACTAAATTGCTAGTGATAGGGTTTTAGGATTCACATGAAATGATAGGGTTGTAATATCATTCAATATGGAATTAGGGTTTGCTATTTATCATGTAGTTCTATGATTAATAACTTCATTTTAAAGTTGAAGTTATTAGTAACTTAAAAATAAAAATAATATTGAATTTGGTATTTTATTATTTTTAAACAATTAATAATTAGGGTAATTATTAATCAGGGTTTAAATCTCTCTAATAAAGATTTAACAAAATAACAAATAAGGAAATTTAGTTTTATTGTTTTCTTTATTTATTTACTGTTTTTATTTAATTTGGGAAATTTTCCTAATTATTGAATTTTAATTGCATTTAAAATTTAAAGAAAAGACTTAATTATTAAGTTTAAATAATTAAATTTTTATTAAAAATAGAATTTTTATTTTATATTTTTATTGGATAGATTTCATTTTTAGGAACATTTTGACATCTCATTTATATTTTTCTGAGTTATAATGAATTTTCTATATTTTTGCATAGTTTCAGACAATTTCTGGAATTTTGAATTTAAACTAAATAACTAAAGTTACCCGGTTAGTTCTACCCGCAGACACAGACATGTGGGGTATAGTCCAGGTCAGCTGCCTCGTTGGCAGTTGACTGACACGCGTACAGCACGCGACCGTTGGGAACCCCAAGTGGAAGGTGTGATGCGTATAGCAGTAAGTTTCCCTCAGTTAGAAACCAAGGTTTATCGAACCCGTAGGAGTCAAGAAGCACGTCGAAGGTTGATGGCGGCGAGATGTAGTGCGGCGCAACACCAGGGATTCCGGCGCCAACGTGGAACATGCACAACACAACCAAAGTACTTTGCCCCAACGTAACAGTGAGGTTGTCAATCTCACCGGCTTGCTGTAACAAAGGATTAGATGTATAGTGTGGATGATGATTGTTTGCAGAAAATAGTAGAAGAAATATTGCAGTAGATTGTATTCGATGTAAAAGAATGGACCGGGGTCCACAGTTCACTAGAGGTGTCTCTCCCATAAGATAAATAACATGTTGGGTGAACAAATTACAGTTGGGAAATTGACAAATAAAGAGGGCATGACCATGCACATACATGATATGATGAGTATAGTGAGATTTAATTGGGCATTACGAAAAAGTACATAGACCGCTATCTAGCATGCATCTATGCCTAAAAAGTCCACCTTCAGGTTATCATCCGAACCCCTTCCAGTATTAAGTTGCAAACAACGAGACAATTGCATTAAGTATGGTGTGTAATGTAATCAATAACTACATCCTCGGACATAGCATCAATGTTTTATCCCTAGTGGCAACAAGCACATCCACAACCTTAGAACTTTACGTCACTCGTCCCGCATTTAATGGAGGCATGAACCCACTATCGAGCATAAATACTCCCTCTTGGAGTTACTAGCAAAAACTTGGCCGAGCCTCTACTAACAACGGAGAGCATGCAAGATCATAAACAACACATAGATATAAATTGATAATCAACATAACATAGTATTCTCTATCCATCGGATCCCAACAAACACAACATGTAGCATTACAGATAGATGATCTTGATCATGTTAGGCAGCTCACAAGACCCGACAATGAAGCACATAAGGAGAAGAAGACCATCTAGCTACTGCTATGGACCCATAGTCCAGGGGTGAACTACTCACTCATCACTCCGGAGGCGAACATGGCGGTGAAGAGTCCTCCGGGAGATGATTCCCCTCTCCGGCAGGGTGCCGGATGCGATCTTCTGAATCCCCCGAGATGGGATTGGCGGCGGCGGCGTCTCTGGAAGGTTTTCCATATCGTGGCTCTCGGTACTGGGGGTTTCGCGACGAAGACTATATGTAGGCGGAAGGGCAGAGTCGGGAGAGTCACGAGGGGCCCACACGACAGGCCGGCGCGGCCAAGGCCCAGGCCGCACCGCCCTAGTGTCTGGCCACCTCGTGGCCCCACTTCGTCTCCTCTTCGGTCTTATGGAAGCTTCGTGGAAAAATAAGCCCCTGGGCGTTGATTTCGTCCAATTCCGAGAATATTTCCTTACTAGGATTTCTGAAACCAAAAACAACAGAAAACAGCAACTGGCTCTTCGGCATCTCGTTAATAGGTTAGTGCCGGAAAATGCATAAATATGACATAAAGTATGCATAAAACATGTAGGTATCATTAATAATGTGGCATGGAACATAAGAAATTATCGATACATCGGAGACGTATCAGCATCCCCAAGCTTAGTTCCTGCTCGTCCCGAGCAGGTAAACGATAACAAAGATAATTTCTGGAGTGACGTGCCATCATAACCTCGATCATACTATTGTAAGCATATGTAATGAATGCAGCGATCAAAACAATGGTAATGACATGAGTAAACAAATGAATCATATAGCAAAGACTTTTCATGAATAGTACTTTCAAGACAAGCATCAATAAGTCTTGCATAAGAGTTAACTCATAAAGCAATAAATCAAAGTAGAGGTATCGAAGCAACACAAAGGAAGATTAAGTTTCAGCGGTTGCTTTCAACTTATAACATGTATATCTCATGGATATTGTCAATGGAAAGTAATATAACAAGTGCAATATGCAAGTATGTAGGAATCAATGCACAGTTCACACAAGTGTTTGCTTCTTGAGGTGGAGAGAGATAGGTAAACTGACTCAACATAAAAGTAAAAGAAAGGCCCTTCGCAGAGGGAAGCATTGATTGCTATATTTGTGCTAGAGCTTTGGTTTTGGAAACAAGAAACAATTTTGTCAACGGTAGTAATAAAGCATGCATATGTGTTATGTAAATTATATCTTACAAGTTGCAAGCCTCATGCATAGTATACTAATAGTGCCCGCACCTTGTCCTAATTAGCTCGGATTACCGGGATTGTCATCGCAATACACATGTTTTAACCAAGTGTCACAAACGATGCATACAAAAATGAATATGTCTAGACCATGATTGTCCAAAACTGAAACTTCCACCATGATTCATGGCTTTAGTTAGCGGCCCAATGTTCTTCTCTAACAATATGCATGCTCTAACCATTAAATGAGTGGTAAATCTCCCTTACTTCAGACAAGACGGACATGCATAGCAACTCACATGATATTCAACAAGGAGTAATTGATGGCATCCCCAGGAACATGGTTATCGCACAACAAGCAACTTAATAAGAGATAAAGTGCATAAGTACATATTCAATACTACACTAGTTTTTAGGCTATTTGTGCCATGAGCTATATATTGCAAAGGTAGAGGATAGAAATTTAAAGGTAGCACTCAAGCAATTTACTTTGGAATGGCGGATAAATACCATGTAGTAGGTAGGTATGGTGGACACAAATGGCATAGTGGTTGGCTCAAGGATTTTGGATGCATGAGAAGTATTCCCTCTCGATACAAGGTTTAGGCTAGCAAGGTTGTTTGAAACAAACACAAGGATGAACCGGTGCAGCAAAACTCACATAAAAGACATATTGTAAACATTATAAGACTCTACACCGTCTTCTTTGTTGTTCAAACTCAATACTAGAAATTATCTAGACTTTAGAGAGACCAATTATGCAAACCAAATTTTAGCAAGCTCTATGTATTTCTTCATTAATGGGTGCAAAGCATATGATGCAAGAGCTTAAACATGAGCACAACAATTGCCAAGTATCAAATTATCCAAGACATTTTAGAATTACTACATGTAGCATTTCCCGATTCCAACCATATAACAATTTAACGAAGAAGATTCAACCTTCGCCATGAATACTATGAGTAAAGCCTAAGGACATATTTGTCCATATGCAATAGCGGAGCGTGTCTCTCTCACACACAAAGAATTCTAGGATCCATTTTATTCAAACAAAACAAACACAAAAACAAACCGACGCTCCAAGCAAAGCACATAAGATGTGATGGAATAAAAATATAGTTTCAGGGGAGGAACCTGATAATGTTGTCGATGAAGAAGGGGATGCCTTGGGCATCCCCAAGCTTAGACGCTTGAGTCTTCTTGAAATATGCAGGGGTGAACCACCGGGGCATCCCCAAGCTTAGAGCTTTCACTCTCCTTGATCATGTTGTATCATCCTCCTCTCTTGATCCTTGAAAACTTTCTCCACACCAAACTCAAAACAACTCATTAGAGAGTTAGTGCACAATTAAAATTTACATGTTCAGAGGTGACATAATCATTCTTAACACTTCTGGACATTGCACAAAGCTACTGAAAGTTAATGGAATCGAAAAATCCATCAAGCATAGCAAAACAGGCAATGCGAAATAAAAGGCAAAATCTGTCAAAACAGAACAGTTCGTAAAGACGAATTTCTAAGACGCACCAGACTTGCTCAAATGAAAATTCTCAAATTGTATGAAAGTTGCGTACATATCTGAGGATCAATCACGTAAATTGGCATAATTTTCTGAGTTACCTACAGAGAATTAGGCCCAGATTCGTGACAGCAAAGAAATCTGTTTCTGCGCAGTAATCCAAACTCTAGTATGAACCTTACTATCAACGACTTTACTTGGCACAACTATTCAACAAACTAAGATAAGGAGAGGTTGCTACAGTAGTAACAACTTCCAATACTCAAATATAAAATAAAAGTACTGTAGTAAAACATGGGTTGTCTCCCATAAGCGCTTTTCTTTAACGCCTTTCAGCTAGGCGCAGAAAGTGTATATCAAGTATTATCAAGAGACGAAGTATCAACATCATAATTTGTTCTAATAATAGAATCAAAAGGTAACTTAATTCTCTTTCTAGGGAAGTGTTCCATACCTTTCTTGAGAGGAAATTGATATTTAATATTACCTTCCTTCATATCAATGATAGCACCAACGAGTTCGAAGAAAAGGTCTTCCCAATATAATGGGACAAGATGCATTGCATTCAATATCCAAGACAACAAAATCAACGGGGACAAGGTTATTGTTAACGGTAATGCGAACATTATCAACTCTCCCCAAAGGTTTCTTTGTAGAATTATCAGCAAGATTAACATCCAAATAACAATTTTTCAATGGTGGCAAGTAAAGCATATTATAGATTTTCTTAGGCATAACGGAAATACTTGCACCAAGATCACATAAAGCATTACAATCAAAGTCATTGACCTTCATCTTAATGATGGGCTCCCAACCATCCTCTAGCTTCCTAGGAATAGAAGCTTCGCGTTCTAGTTTCTCTTCTCTAGCTTTTATGAGAGCATTTGTAATATGTTTCGTGAAAGCCAAGTTTATAGCGCTAGCATTATGACTCTTAGCAAGTTTCTGTAAGAACTTTATAACTTCAGAGATGTGGCAATCATCAAAATCTAAACCATTATAATCTAAAGCAATGGGATCATCATCCCCAATGTTGGAAAAAATTTCAGCAGTTTTATCACAGGCAGTTTCAGCAATTTTAGCAGTTTCAGGCAGTTTTTCGCGCTTTGCATTTGAAGTGGAAACATTGCCAATACCAATTCTTTTACCATCATTAGTAGGAGGTGCAGCAACATGTGAAGCATTAGCATTGCTAGTGGTGGTAATAGTCCAGACTTTAGCTATATTATCTTCTTTAGCATTTTCTTCTTTCTCCCACCTAGCACGCAATTCAGCCATCAATCTTATATTCTAATTAATTCTAACTTGGATGGAATTTGCTGTAGTAACAATTTTATTATTATGATTTTCATTAGGCATAACTTTCGATTTCAAAAGATCAACATCAGCAACAAGACTATCGACTTTAGAAGCAAGTATATCAATTTTCCCAACCTTTTCTTCAATAGATTTGTTAAAAGCAGTTTGTGTACTAATAAATTCTTTAAGCATAGCTTCAAGTCCAGGGGTGTTTTCCTATTATTGTTGTAAGAATTCCCATAAGAGTTACCATAACCGTTACCATTATTATAAGGATATGGCCTATAGTTGTTACTAGAATTGTTCCGGTAAGCATTGTTGTTGAAATTATTATTTTTAATGAAGTTTACATCAACATGTTCTTCTTGAGCAACCAATGAAGCTAACGGAACATTATTAGGATCAACATTAGTCCTACCATTCACAAGCATAGACATAATAGCATCAATCTTATCACTCAAGGAAGAGGTTTCTTCGACAGAATTTACCTTCTTACCTTGTGGAGCTCTTTCCGTGTGCCATTCGGAGTAATTAATCATCATATTATCAAGAAGCTTTGTTGCTTCACCAATAGTAATGGACATAAAGGTACCTCCAGCAGCTGAATCCAATAGGTTCCGCGAAGAAAAATTTAGTCCTGCATAAAAGGTTTGGATGATCATCCAAGTAGTCAGTCCATGGGTTGGGCAATTTTTAACCAAAGATTTCATTCTTTCCCATGCTTGTGCAACATGCTCATTATCCAATTGTTTAAAATTCATTATGCTACTCCTCAAAGATATAATTTTAGCACGGGGATAATATCTACCAATAAAAGCATCCTTGCATTTAGTCCATGAATCAATACTATTCTTAGGCGAGAGATAGCAACCAATCTTTAGCTCTTCCTCTTAATGAGAAAGGGAACAATTTTAATTTTATAATATCACCATCTACATCTTTATACTTTTGCATTTCACATAATTTAACAAAATTATTGAGATGGGCAGCAAGCATCATCGAACTAACACTGGAAAATTGCTCTCGCATAACAAGATTCAAGAAAGCGGGTTTAATTTCAAAGAATTCTGCTGTAGTAGCAGGTGGAGCAATAGGTGTGCATAAGAAATCATTATTATTTGTGGTTGTGAAGTCACACAACTTAGTATTTTCAGGAGTACCCATTTTAGCAATAGTAAATAAAGCAAACTAGATAAAGTAAATGCAAGTAACTAATTTTTTTGTGTGTTTTTGATATAGAGTGCAAACATGACAGTAAAAAAAAGTAAAGATAGCAACTAATTTTTTTGTGTTTTGATATAATGCAGCAAACAAAGTAGTAAATAAAATAAAGTAAGACAAAAAACAAAGTAAAGAGATTGGATGTGGAAACTCCCCTTGCAGCGTGTCTTGATCTCCCCGGCAACGGCGCCAGAAATTTAGCTTGACACGCGTACAGCACGCGACCGTTGGGGACCCCAAGTGGAAGGTGTGATGCGTACAGCAGTAAGTTTCCCTCAGTTAGAAACCAAGGTTTATCGAACCAGTAGGAGTCAAGAAGCACGTCGAAGGTTGATGGCGGCAGTGCGGCGCAACACCAGGGATTCCGGCGCCAACGTGGAACCTGCACAACACAACCAAAGTAGTTTGCCCCAACGTAACAGTGAGGTTGTCAATCTCACCGGCTTGCTGTAACAAAAGATTAGATGTATAGTGTGGATGATGATTGTTTGCAGAAAACAGTAGAACAAATATTACAGTAGATTGTATTCGATGTAAAAGAATGGACCGGGGTCCACAGTTCACTAGAGCTGTCTCTCCCATAAGATAAATAGCATGTTGGGTGAACAAATTACAGTTGGGCAATTGACAAATAAAGAGGGCATGACCATGCACATACATGATATGATGAGTATAGTGAGATTTAATAGGGCATTACGACAAAGTATATAGACCGCTATCCAGCATGCATCTATGCCTAAAAAGTCCACCTTCGAAGTTATCATCCGAACCCCTTCCAGTATTAAGTTGCAAACAACGAGACAATTGCATTAAGTATGGTGCGTAATGTAATCAATAACTACATCCTCGGACATAGCATCAATGTTTTATCCCTAGTGGCAACAACACATCCACAACCTTAGAACTTTCTCGTCACTGTCCCGCATTTAATGGAGGCATGAACCCACTATCGAGCATAAATACTCCCTCTTGGAGTTACTAGCAAAAACTTGGCCAGAGCCTCTACTAACAACGGAGAGCATGCAAGATCATAAACAACACATAGATATAAATTGATAATCAACATAACATAGTATTCTCTATCCATCGGATCCCAACAAACACAACATGTAGCATTACAGATAGATGATCTTGATCATGTTAGGCAGCTCACAAGACCCGACAATGAAGCACATAAGGAGAAGACGACCGTCTAGCTACTGCTATGGACCCATAGTCCAGGGGTGAACTACTCACTCATCACTCCGGAGGCGACCATGGCGGTGAAGAGTCCTCCGAGAGAGGATTCCCCTCTCCGGCAGGGTGCCGGAGGCGATCTCCTGAATCCCCCGAGATGGGATTGGCGGCGGCGGCGTCTCTGGAAGGTTTTCCGTATCGTGGCTCTCGGTACTGGGGGTTTCGCGACGAAGACTATATGTAGGCGGAAGGGCAGAGTCGGGAGAGTCACGAGGGGCCCACACGATAGGCCGGCGCGGCCAAGGCCCTGGCCGCGCCGCCCTGGTGTCTGGCCACCTCGTGGCCCCACTTCGTCTCCTCTTCGGTCTTCTGGAAGCTTCGTGGCAAAATAAGCCCCTGGGCGTTGATTTCGTCCAATTCCGAGAATATTTCCTTACTAGGATTTCTGAAACCAAAAACAGCAGAAAACATCAATCGGCTCTTCGGCATCTCGTTAATAGGTTAGTGCCGGAAAATGCATAAATATGACATAAAGTATGCATAAAACATGTAGGTATCATCAATAATGTGGCATGGAACATAAGAAATTATCGATACGTCGGAGACGTATCATTGACCAGGTCAAACCAGCTATGGGGTCCCACCGCCACGTTGGCCTCGTCGACGGCTCAACGCCGACGAGCCAGTGTACGGCGGCGACGCCGTTTTACGGCCTCCCGGGATGCGCAGTTTGCCCCTAATGCATCGCCGCGACACGCTGAGATGGATGGTGGTGGTGATCTTGTCAGAGGACCACCGGAACATCGCCGGAGATCACCACCTGCGGCGGCGGGCTCCGACCATCGATCGAATATGGGCTACATGGGTCTAAAGGACGTGAAATTAAGCTCTAAACGATCGCAAGCTCACCTTGAGGCTGGTAGAAGGCTCGACGAAGAGGATTATTGACGGAGGAGACCACACAGCCGCCGTTTCCGACGAACTACTGTGGGGGGAAACTTCAAATTGGTTCGATTCTGAGGTTCCCCAGATGCATAGCTTGGTCAGAATGAGGAAGATGTCGAGGCGCACCTCCTCGACCTAACCCTGGGCTCCGGCATGGCTCCAATCGTCGGATCCTTGCTCGACACCGGCGGTCAGTAACCGAGGATGGTGAGAGGTACAGAGAGTTAGGAGGCGTTTGGTTTAAAGGGTAAGCGTTAGCGTGCTCCGGTTGATCTCGGAGAGAGGTTATAGCTCATGGCGAGGCTTAACGCGCCGGCTCGACGGCGTCGACTGGCCGGGATGCACGACGGTGTCATAGCTCGATTTGGGCACGAATCTTGGCGAGTTCGGATAAGCTGGACACGAAGGAGATTATGGGCGCCTCTGGCTTGGTCACTGGCGTCCGCGCTCGTGCCTATCATCGGCGGTGAGGTGGCCAGCGAAGTGGTTCACGACTCCACCGTGTCAACCATGCGCAGGAGGAAGAAGACGAGGCTCTCCCCTGCGAATCGGTTTGGTGGGTCGGTCCTGGGCTGTGGGTTGGCCGTGTTGTTGGGCTTCTACTGGGCTGCTGCGGCAGGTAAGGTCCAGGTGAGACTTTTCTTCTCTTTCTCTTTTCTTTAATTTCTGTTTTGTATTTTCTATTTAAATCAGATTTGCATTTCCCTTTTGTTTTGCAGGATTTTAAATGTGTGAATCCCTTTGGAGTTTATAAAGATAATAATATAACTTCATATAAGCTCTTAAAATATTTTATATGTATAATGACACCCTTGTTTATTAAATGGTATTAGGGATTGGAAATAGGCATCTATATAGTCATAATTTTCAATATCAATTTAGGGTGGTCCAAACTATTTTCAAATAGGCCCTTTTAAGTACCTATTGATAGTTAGTTTTGTGTTACCTTGCAAGAAACAACTTTCAAGGCATAGCTCATTATTTAGTTTCTTATTTAAGAATATGCTCTCATGACATTATTTCATGTGATCATGGTTGTTAAGGATTTGGAAAATTGTTTAGGCTATCTTCCAATATTAATCTCATCTTCTAAACCTTTTCTTTTAAAATGGTTAAGATGGATCTTATTCCTCTCATTAGACTTCTATTATTTGGAAACAGTAGTTAGTTGCACCTATATAGCATGGCTTTAAAAATAGTTTAAGTTGATATCTTGATTCATTTCAGGGTTGGCTAAACAATCCCCTTATTCCTATTTTAGCTTAGGCATGGTTTTAGGTTTATACTTGTGATCCCCATGTGATGCACAAACTAGGGTTGAGACATAATTCTAGGTTGTGGATATGATAGGACACCATATTGTATTTGCTAGGGTTTAATTCCCCTATCTTAAATAAGATGGTTACTTGCTTAATTGTTATTATTCTCATTTAGTTATTAAGGATCTGAGAATTGTTTCTATCTGATACCAATGGACTTTCTTTATATACTAAATCTATTATTTAAGTAACTAATTTGGTTATGGTTCTTTTTATAGTTAACTTTGGTTATAATGATGAATGGTTTCTCACCATATAAAGTATATAGTTTGACTCTAAGGTTTGCTTAGGTTCTTTAATTGATGAATGAATGAAATATAGATGTGGTAAGATTCTACTTCTGATCACCAAGTGATTCACAAGTTAAGGTTGGGATATAAGCCTAGGGTTGCTTACTAATGATCTCCTTATAATTTCATGTGGTGAATGATATCTATTTATCCTATTAGGATTTAACTTATCCTCACATAACTCAAGAGCATGATCATGGTTAGACATGATCAACTTGTTCTTGGTATCATTACTTCAAGTTCTTAGGGTTTATGATCATCACTCAATTTATAATGATCAAGGTTTGGCTTCCTAAGGATCTCTCATTAAATGGGGTTCTCACTTCCATGATCAAGCATTGTCTTGATCAATTAAGGTATAGCACTTCTATTTTACTTTCTAGGATGGACATGGTCATGGTTGTCTCAATAGTTTTATATCCCAAGAAAATGCCTGAGATATTCTGTTAGGGTTTTACTTAAGCAATGTTGATATACTCATCTGGGTATATGGATAGTTCTCTCCATCAAATTCAAGTGTTGCCTCAACTAACTTGAGTGGAGCACCATAGCTTGAGCTCTCTTTCATAGGAATAGTTGCTCTAGGGTTTATGGTGTATTCACAATATCTCAATAGGTATCTAGTCTAAAACTCCACGTGGCTATCTTGGTTGAATTAATCTCCTCCTTACTTTATCAATTCATGGATATGGTTTGATTCCATGTGATATTAGGTTATCTCACCACTCCAAGGAAAATGGTTTACAACCTAATACTTTAGTTCAAAGGTTGTCCTTTATTCTTAAATAGATGAACCTTTGATTGATATGAATGGTCTCTCTTATTTGGGAATGACTTGAATAATACTCTAGGGTTCCTCTTGAAGATGATGTTGGGATCATATGGATATTTATATCCAAGGTTTTTCATTGCTTCCCTAAATAAAATAGGACTCTTACCTCTTTAGGTTTTATGTAAATCTATTTGGAATAGAGAAGAATATATACTTCTTGAGTGGATCTCCTTGTTGTAATTCCAATGTTGAAGTGGAATGAATACCATGAGGTTTCATGGTAGGATCAAGGATTAGTTTAAGACATGGAAAAGATAAGTCAAGAATGGTTTCTCCATTTTATTGTTACTTGGTTTGTAATTGAATTGGTGTTCATATGTTATGACAATGATTACCATATTATAATCTTTTATAAGATCAAGCAATTGATCATTGAGTAAAGTGTTGTTGTGTTGATTATTATTTCCATTTGATCTAACCCCTTAGATTAAATCATCTCTACCCAAAACAAGGTTTTATCAAAGGTCACATTGAGGTTTATAGCACTTGACTTGATGAGCTACTTCCGTTCCACCAAGGTCAAGTGGAACTTCAGTTACTGTGACTGTTTTACTTTAAAGCGCGAAAACTCCCCAGATTTTCTATGCATGAATGCAATGCACACATCCGTTTCCTCTATTTTTGTAACCCCTTTACTTGGGATATTACATCATACATTTTTGATTTCTGCAAAACTCGTCATGTACTCCGATCGGGAGCTAAGATATTATCTGGTGAAATACATTAACCCGAAGAAATGGAGTATTCCATCATCCGAACAAAGGAACTCGACAATATATTCTCAGAGCGCGTCCGTCGCGATAAAAAACTCTGGACGCCGTGACTTACAAAAGGGTCACGAAGGTAAGACCCCAGGATCCATCCTGTGTGGCGTGGTATCGTACCCGAATGCGCTCTCCCACATTATCCACATCCACAGACGTGAAGAAAATCCTAGCGGAAGCATTGGGTACTCGATAAAATCGTGGGAATTCAGTTTTCGGTAAGTCCTAAAGAGGCACATTCTGAATTGCACCAGTATCCCAAGTTCGAATCCAGGGACTCGAATTTGAAGTAGCTTTATGCGGATTTGCCACAAGAACAATTAACTGGTACCTGATCTATCAGATGAACCAGCCTCGTTTACCCTTATCCCTGTACAATATAGATATCAAGTAACAATTGTACATAACTCGAAAGTATTATCAAAAAGAAGAAAGATAGAGATTTTGCCCCAATCTACAACTCAAGTAAAATCTCGGGGGCTACTGACATAGGTATGCCTAAGTGGCATGTCGCATTAATACCCCTGGTCCATGATTGGAGCAGAAAGCCCATGGACTCGAAGATTCGGAAGCCCAGAAGGAAAACGATGTTCGGATTAGGAAAGTATACACTACAAGAAAAGTTGCCATGGCCGACGAAGTTGAAGTCGCGCCGTGGTTGCTGGTGTACCATGGCCGATGATTTTGGGTCCCTCCGTGGTGCATGTCAAAACTTTTTTTTCTCGTTTTTGAGGCCACCTAGCCCGACGAAAGCGGCCAAAACGTCGCGTATGGTGGCCCGGGACGTGGTGCATCTCGAAATCTCGGGTTCGCCGGCCGAGTCAACGCAAATCCGCACCGCCGAGGGATGTAGGGCCCAGATGGCAGCCTCTCTGGCATTGTTTTTTTCTCGATCGCGCCATCTCGTTCAACGTTCTCCGATCGAGCCGTTTACGATGCAGGATCATGGGTCCCGCATGTCATCCTCTATGAACCAAAATTCTTTCTATTCTTGGATTTTTTTTGAACCCCTGATTTCTGTCTACTTCCTTTTTCTTTTGATCCCTTGCCGCCTTGGAAACGTTGAGACCGCTGCTGCTAAATGGGACCCGCATGTCATCCTCTATGTGCAATCAACTTTATTTTCTTGGAGTTTTTTTGGCACCTCAAATTTGGTCACTTGCCTTTTTCTTTCGATCCCCTGCCGCCTCTCAAACGGTGATACCGCTGCTGCTAAATGGGACCCGCATGTCATCCTCTATGTACTATAAAACTTTCTTTCCTTGGAGTTTTTTTGGCACCTCAAATTTGGTCACTTGCCTTTTTCTTTCGATCCCTGCCGCCTCTCAAACGGTGATACCGCTGCTGCTAACTGGGACCCGCATGTCATCCTCTATGTACTATAAAACTTTCTTTTCTTGAATTATTTTTGGCACCTCATATTTGGTCACTTACCTTTTTCTTTCGATCCCCTGCCGCCTCTCAAACGGTGATACCGCTCGTTGCTAAATGGGACCCGCATGTCATCCTCTATGTACTATAAAACTTTCTTTTCTTGGAGTTTTTTTGGCACCTCAAATTTGGTCACTTGCCTTTTTCTTTCGATCCCCTGCCGCCTCTCAAACGGTGATACCGCTGCCGCTAACTCGGGACCCGCATGTCATCCTCTATGTACTATAAAACTTTCTTTTCTTGAATTATTTTTGGCACCTCATATTTGGTCACTTACCTTTTTCTTTCGATCTCATGCCACGTTTGAAACGTTGAGGAACCTGCGGGCTCATGGGACCCGCATGTCATCCTCTATGTACTATAAAAGTTCATTTTCTTGGTTTTTTTTCACCCTCTGATTTTTGGCAATTTCTTTTTTCTTTTGATCCCCTGCCGCCTCTCAAACGGTGATACCGCTGCTGCTAAATGGGACCCGCATGTCATCCTCTATGTACTATAAAACTTTCTTTTCTTGGAGTTTTTTTGGCACCTCAAATTTGGTCACTTGCCTTTTTCTTTCGATCCCCTGCCGCCTCTCAAACGGTGATACCGCTCGCTGCTAAATGGGACCCGCATGTCATCCTCTATGTACTATAAAACTTTCTTTTCTTGAATTATTTTTGGCACCTCATATTTGGTCACTTGCCTTTTTCTTTCGATCCCCTGCCGCCTCTCAAACGGTGATACCGCTGCCGCTAAATGGGACCCGCATGTCATCCTCTATGTAC
>NC_061510.1:49197715-49227690 GCF_022539505.1 Lolium rigidum | reverse complement strand
CTGTTATGTGATCAATGTTGAGAGTGTCCACTAGTGAAAGTCCGATCCCTAGGCCTTGTTCCTAAATACTGCTCGCAATACTTGTTTTTACTCGTTTTCTCTCGCAAACAATCATCTTCCACACAATACGGTTAATCCTTTGTTACAGCAAGCCGGTGAGATTGACAACCTCACTGTTTCGTTGGGGCAAAGTACTTTGGTTGTGTTGTGCAGGTTCCACGTTGGCGCCGAATCTCCGGTGTTGCGCCGCACTACATCCCGCCGCCATCAACCTTCAACGTGCTTCTTGGCTCCTCCCGGTTCGATAAACCTTGGTTTCTTTCTCGAGGGAAAACTTGCCGCCGTGCGCATCATACCTTCCTCTTGGGGTTCCCCAACGAACGTGTGAAATACACGCCATCAAGCTCTTTTTCCGGCGCCGTTGCCGGGAGATCAAGACACGCTGCAAGGGGAGTCTCCACTTCTCAATCTCTTTACTTTGTTTTTGTCTTGCTTTATTTTATTTACTACTTTGTTTGCTGCACTTATATCAAAACACAAAAAAATTAGTTGCTAGCTTTACTTTATTTACTGTCTTGTACTCTATATCAAAAACACAAAAAAATTAGTTACTTGCATTTACTTTACTTGATTCATCATGTTTCCTTTTAATTTTACCACAAAAACATACCGGTAGGACGCGGGTCTATAATTGGGAGGAACAATATAGAAGAATTTTTCACCCATGTTAGTACCGTTGAAGATTTTGAAGATAGACACTTGGTAGAACTTGCTCCTACTTATGAAATTGCTGCTGCCGCTTTAGTTCGCATGTTGGAAACTAAATTTGTTAATCTCAATCCTATAATCCAACACATGTTTCTTACACTTGGTGATATGGAAGAGGGGGAAAAGAAAGATTTTGTTTTAGAAACCCTTCTTAGAGAATTTGGTGGTCTAGCAAGAGAGGCTAGAAAGGTCTTTGCTAAATTTAATATGCTTGGTTCTCATACTAATTTTGTTGGTCTCCTTGAAAAAATGGACATGGATAGAATAAGGTACACTAATAATATTAATGATGGTGGGGAGATCAAAGCACCAATACCATGTAAACTCCTAGCTATGAATGATGCACTAGAACATAACTATGCTTGGCTTGTTCCTGAAAATTTGTTCGATGAGAGTAGCAAGCCCAAGACTAATGAAAAGGGAGACGCTGAAACTTATGTATCCAATATACTATGCATGGTTGAGAAAACTCCAAACCCCGCTGTAGGTGCACCACCCTTTGATAACACTTGAGTTACACTTTCTGCGCCTAGCTGAAAGGCGTTAAAGAAAAGCGCTTATGGGAGACAACCCATGTTTTTACTACAGTATTTTTGTTTTATATTTGAGTCTTGGAAGTTGTTTACTACTGTAGCAACCTCTCCTTATCTTAGTTTTGATGTTTTGTTGTGCCAAGTAAAGTCTTTGATAGTAAAGTAAGTACTAGATTTGGATTACTGCGCAGTTCCAGCATTTCTTTGCTGTCACGAATCTGGGTCTACCTCCCTGTAGGTAGCTCAGAAAATTAAGCCAATTTACGTGCATGATCCTCAGATATGTACGCAACTTTCATTCAATTTGAGCATTTTCATTTGAGCAAGTCTGGTGGCCTAATAAAATCCATCTTTACGGACTGTTCTGTTTTGACAGATTCTGCCTTTTATTTCGCATTGCCTCTTTTGCTATGTTGGATGAATTTCTTTGATCCATTAATGTCCAAGTAGCTTTATGCAATGTCCAGAAGTGTTAAGAATGATTGTGTCACCTCTGAACATGTTAATTTTTATTGTGCACTAACCCTCTAATGAGTTGTTTCGAGTTTGGTGTGGAGGAAGTTTTCAAGGATCAAGAGAGGAGTATGATGCAATATGATCAAGGAGAGTGAAAGTTCTAAGCTTGGGGATGCCCCGGTGGTTCACCCCTGCATATTCTAAGAAGACTCAAGCGTTTAAGCTTGGGATGCCCAAGGCATCCCCTTCTTCATCGACAACATTATCAGGTTCCTCCCCCGAAACTATATTTTTATTCCGTCACATCTTATGCACTTTGCTTGGAGCGTCGGTTTGTTTTTGTTTTTTGTTTTGTTTGAATAAAATGGATCCTAGCATTCACTTTATGGGAGAGAGACACGCTCCGCTGTAGCATATGGACAAGTATGTCCTTAGGCTCTACTCATAGTATTCATGGCGAAGTTTCTTCTTCGTTAAATTGTTATATGGTTGGAATTGGAAAATGCTACATGTAGTAACTCTAAAATGTCTTGGATAATTTGATACTTGGCAATTGTTGTGCTCATGTTTAAGCTCTTGCATCATATACTTTGCACCCATTAATGAAGAAACACTTAGAGCTTGCTAATTTGGTTTGCATATTTGGTTTCTCTAGAGTCTAGATAACATCTAGTATTGAGTTTTGAACAACAAGGAAGACGGTGTAGAATCTTATAATGTTTACAATATGTCTTTTATGTGAGTTTTGCTGCACCGTTCATCCTTGTGTTTGTTTCAAATAACCTTGCTAGCCTAAACCTTGTATCGAGAGGGAATACTTCTCATGCATCCAAAATACTTGAGCCAACCACTATGCCATTTGTGTCCACCATACCTACCTACTACATGGTATTTATCCGCCATTCCAAAGTAAATTGCTTGAGTGCTACCTTTAAAATTCCATCATTCACCTTTGCAATATATAGCTCATGGGACAAATAGCTTAAAAACTATTGTGGTATTGAATATGTACTTATGCACTTTATCTCTTATTAAGTTGCTTGTTGTGCGATAACCATGCTTCCGGGGACGCCATCAACTATTCTTTGTTGAATATCATGTGAGTTGCTATGCATGTCCGTCTTGTCTGAAGTAAGAGAGATCTACCACCTTAATGGTTGGAGCATGCATATTGTTAGAGAAGAACATTGGGCCGCTAACTAAAGCCATGAATCATGGTGGAAGTTTCAGCTTTGGACATATATCCTCAATCTCATATGAGAATAATAATTGTTGCCACATGCTTATGCATTAAAGAGGAGTCCATTATCTCGTTGTCCATGTTGTCCCGTATGGATGTCTAAGTTGAGAATAATCAAAAGCGAGAAATCCAAAATGCGAGCTTTCTCCTTAGACCTTTGTACAAGCGGCATGGAGGTACCCCATTGTGACACTTGGTTAAAACATGTGCATTGCAAAGATCCGTAGTCCAAGCTAATTAGGACAAGGTGCGGGCACTATTAGTATACTATGCATGAGGCTTGCAACTTGTAAGATATAACTTTACATAACTCATATGCTTTATTACTACCGTTGACAAAATTGTTTCATGTTTTCAAAATAAAAGCTCTAGCACAAATATAGCAATCGATGCTTTCCTCTTTGAAGGACCATTCTTTTTACTTTTATGTTGAGTCAGTTCACCTATCTCTCTCCACCTCAAGAAGCAAACACTTGTGTGAACTGTGCATTGATTCCTACATACTTGCATATTGTACTTGTTATATTACTCTATGTTGACAATTATCCATGAGATATACATGTTATAAGTTGAAAGCAACCGCTGAAACTTAATCTTCCTTTGTGTTGCTTCAATACCTTTACTTTGATTTATTGCTTTATGAGTTAACTCTTATGCAAGACTTATTGATGCTTGTCTTGAAGTACTATTCATGAAAAGTCTTTGCTTTATGATTCACTTGTTTACTCATGTCATTACCATTGTTTTGATCGCTGCATTCATTACATATGTTTACAAATAGTATGATCAAGGTTATGATGGCATGTCACTTCGAAATTATCTTTGTTATCGTTTTACCTCGCTCGGACGAGCGTAACTAAGCTTGGGGATGCTTGATACGTCTCCGACGTATCGATAATTTCTTATGTTCCATGCCATATTATTGATGATACCTACATGTTTTATGCACACTTTATGTCATATTCGTGCATTTTCTCGGAACTAACCTATTAACAAGATGCCGAAGTGCCGCTTGTCGTTTTCTCGCTGTTTTTGGTTTCGTAAATCCTAGTAACGAAATATTCTCGAATTGGACGAAATCAAGACCCAGTGGGCCTATTTTGCCACGAACCTTCCAGAAGACCGAAGAGCATACGAAGTGGGGCCACGAGGTGGCGACACCACAAGGCGGCGCGGCCAAGGGGTGGCCCGCGCCGCCCTATGGTGTGGGCCCCTCGTCAGCCCTCCGACTCCGCCCTTCCGCCTACTTAAAGCCTCCGTCGCGAAACCCCTGATGCGAAAAACCACGATACGGAAAACCTTCCAGAGCCGCCGCCATCGCGAAGCCAAGATCTGGGGGACAGGAGTCTCTGTTCCGGCACCCTGCCGGAGCGGGGAAGTGCCCGCGGAAGGCTTCTCCATCAACACCGCTGCCATCTCCACCGCTATCTTCATCACCGCTGCTGCTCCCATGAGGAGGGAGTAGTTCTCCATCGAGGCTCGGGGCTGTACCGGTAGCTATGTGGTTCATCTCTCTCCTATGTGCTTCAATACAATAATCTCATGAGCTGCCTTACATGATTGAGATTCATATGATGATGCTTGTAATCTAGATGTCATTATGCTAGTCAAGTGAATTTTACTTATGTGATCTCCGGAGACTCCTTGTCCCACGTGTGTAAAGGTGACGAGTGTGTGCACCGTGTGGGTCTCTTAGGCTATATTTCACAGAATACTTATTCACCGTTATGAATGGCATAGTGAAGTGCTTATTTATATCTCTTTATGATTGCAATGTGTTTGTATCACAATTTATCTATGTGCTACTCTAGCAATGTTATTAAAGTAGTTTTATTCCTCCTACACGGTGTAATGGTGACAGTGTGTGCATCCGTGTTAGTACTTGGTGTATGCTATGATTATGATCTCTTGTAGATTATGAAGTTAACTATTGCTATGATGGTATTAATGTGATCTATTCCTCCTACATAGTGTGAAGGTGACAAGTGTGCATACTATGTTAGTACTTGGTTTAGTCTTATTGATCTTTCATGCACTCTAAGGTTATTTAAATATGAACATTGAATTGTGGAGCTTGTTAACTCCGGCATTGAGGATTCGTGTAATCCTACGCAATGTGTTCATCATCCAACAAAAGTGTAGAGTATGCATTTATCTATTCTGTTATGTGATCAATGTTGAGAGTGTCCACTAGTGAAAGTCTGATCCCTAGGCCTTGTTCCTAAATACTGCTGCAATACTTGTTCTACTGTTTTCTCTGCAAACAATCATCTTCCACACAATACGGTTAATCCTTTGTTACAGCAAGCCGGTGAGATTGACAACCTCACTGTTTCGTTGGGGCAAAGTACTTTGGTTGTGTTGTGCAGGTTCCACGTTGGCGCCGGAATCCCTGATGTTGCGCCGCACTACATCCCGCCGCCATCAACCTTCAACGTGCTTCTTGGCTCCTCCTGGTTCGATAAACCTTGGTTTCTTTCTGAGGGAAAACTTGCTGCTGTGCGCATCATACCTTCCTCTTGGGTTCCCCCAACGAACGTGTGAAATACACGCCATCAATATGCAAACCAAATTTTAGCATGCTCTATGTATTTCTTCATTAATGGGTGCAAAGTATATGATGCAAGAGCTTAAACATGAGCACAACAATTGCCAAGTATCACATTATCCAAGACATTTTAGCAATTACTACATGTATCATTTTCCAATTCCAACCATATAACAATTTAACGTTGAAGAAACTTCGCCATGAATATTATGAGTAAAGCCTAAGGACATACTTGTCCATATGCAACAGCGGAGCGTGTCTCTCTCCCACACAAAGAATGCTAGGATCCATTTTATTCAAACAAAACAAAAACAAAAGCAAAAACAAACCGACGCTCCAAGCAAAGCACATAAGATGTGATGGAATAAAAATATAGTTTCAGGGGAGGAACCTGATAATGTTGTCGATGAAGAAGGGGATGCCTTGGGCATCCCCAAGCTTAGACGCTTGAGTCTTCTTGATATATGCAGGGGTGAACCACCGGGGCATCCCCAAGCTTAGAGCTTTCACTCTCCTTGATCATGTTGTATCATCTCCCTCTCTTGATCCTTGAAAACTTCCTCCACACCAAACTCAAAACAACTCATTAGAGGGTTAGTGCACAATCAAAATATACATGTTCAGAGGTGACATAATCATTCTTAACACTTCTGGACATTGCACAAAGCTACTGAAAGTCAATGGAATCGAAATATCCATCAAGCATAGCAAAATAGGCAATGCGGAATAAAAGGCAGAATCTGTCAAAACAGAACAGTTCGTATTGACGAATTTTATTGAGGCACCATACTTGCTCAAATGAAAATTCTCAAATTGAATGAAAGTTGCGTACATATCTGTGGATCACTCACGTAAATTGGCATAATTTTCTGAGTTACCTACAGAGAATTTGCCCAGATTCGTGACAACAAAGAAATCTATTTCTGCGCAGTAATCCAAATCTAGTATGAACCTTACTATCAACGACTTTACTTGGCACAACAAAACACTAAACTAAGATAAGGAGAGGTTGCTACAGTAGTAAACAACTTCCAAGACTTAAATATAAAACAAAGTACTTTAGTAAAAAAAACATGGGTTGTCTCCCATAAGCGCTTTTCTTTAACGCCTTTCAGCTAGGCGCAGAAAGTGTGTATCAAGTATTGTCGAGAGATGGTGTATCAACCTTACCTTGGGCTTTACCCTTACCTTTCTTGTTCCTTTTCTTTCTCTTTGATTTAGGAAATATATGATTTCTCCTCCCACTAAAGCATCCAAGGCATATCTATAGCGAATCATAAGACCAAAATAAAAATTACTAAGGAGCAAACTTAGAGTCATTTGAGGTTCAGTTTTACGATAAGAAATAAAAATTCTAGACCAAGCATCTTTAAAACTCTCCTCATCCCCTTGTTTAAAAGTGAAGACTAATTCTTCAGGCGAAAAAGTAACAGGTTCAGAGCTAGACATGGTAACAAAAGTAACTAATTTTTTTTTTGTATTTTTAATATAGGGTGCAAGACAGTAAATAAAGCAAACTAGAAAAAGTAAATGCAAGTAACTAATTTTTTTGTGTTTTTGATATAGCAAACAAGATAGCAAATAAAGTAAAACTAGCAACTAATTTTTTTGTATTTTGATTTAGTGCAGCAAACAAAGTAGTAAATAAAATAATGCAAGACAAAAACAAAGTAAAGAGATTGGGATGTGGAGACTCCCCTTGTAGCGTGTCTTGATCTCCCCGGCAACGGCGCCAGAAAAATTGCTTGATGGCGTGTAGCACGCGTCCGTTGGGAACCCCAAGAGGAAGGTGTGATGCGTACAGCGGCAAGTTTTTTCCCTCAGTACGAAACCAAGGTTTATCGAACCAGTAGGAGCCAAGAAGCACGTTGAAGGTTGATGGCGGCGAGATGTAGTGCGGCGCAACACCAGGGATTCCGGCGCCAACGTGGAACCTGCACAACACAAACCAAGTACTTTGCCACAACGTAACAGTGAGGTTGTCAATCTCACCGGCTTGCTGTAACAAAGGATTAGATGTATAGTGTGGATGATGATTGTTTGGAGAGAACAGTAGAACAAGTATTGCAGTAGATTGTATTTCAGTATAGAGAATTGGACCGGGGTCCACAGTTCACTAGAGGTGTCTCTCCCATAAGATAAACAGCATGTTGGGTGAACAAATTACAGTTGGGCAATTGACAAATAAAGATGGCATGACCATGCACATACATATTATGATGAGTATAGTGAGATTTAATTGGGCATTACGACAAAGTACATAGACCGCTATCCAACATGCATCTATGCCTAAAAAGTCCACCTTCAGGTTATCATCCGAACCCCTTCCAGTATTAAGTTGCTAACAACAGACAATTGCATTAAGTATTGCGCGTAATGTAATTAGTAACTACATCCTCGAACATAGTACTAATGTTTTATCCCTAGTGGCAACAGCACATCCATAATCTTAGAGATTTCTGTCACTTCCTCAGATTCACGGAGACATGAACCCACTATCGAGCATAAATACCCCCTCTTGGAGTTACTAGCAAAAACTTGGTCAGAGCCTCTACTAACAACGGAGAGCATGCAAGATCATAAACAACACATAGATATAAATTGATAATCAACATAACATAGTATTCTCTATTCATCGGATCCCAACAAACACAACATATAGAATTACGGATAGATGATCTTGATCATGTTCGGCAGCTCACAAGACCCGACAATTAAGCACAATGAGGAGAAGACAACCATCTAGCTACTGCTATGGACCCATAGTCCAGGGGTAGACTACTCACACATCACTCCGGAGGCGACCATGGCGGCGTAGAGTCCTCCGGGAGATGTTTCCCCTCTCCGGCAGGGAGCCGGAGGCGATCTCCTGAATCCCCCGAGATGGGATTGGCAGCGGCGGCGTCTCTGGAAGGTTTTCCGTATCGTGGCTCTCGGTACTGGGGGTTTCGCGACGAAGGCTTTAAGTAGGCGGAAGGGTAGGTCAAGGGGCGACGCGAGGGGCCCAGGAGACAGGGCGGCGCGGCCAAGGGTGGGGCCGCGCCGCCTGCCCTCCTGGCCACCTCGTGGCCCCACTTCGTTGACTCTTCGGTCTTCTGGAAGCTTCGTGGCAAAATAGGACCCTGGGCGTTGATTTCGTCCAATTCCGAGAATATTTTCTTACTAGGATTTCTGAAACCAAAAACAGCAACTGGCACTTCAGCATCTTGTTAATAGGTTAGTTCCAAAAAATGCACAAATATGACATAAAGTGTGCATAAAACATGTAGATATCATCAATAATGTGGCATGGAACATAAGAAATTATCGATACGTCGGAGACGTATCAGGGAGGAAGAGGTCAAAGATATCCCTCTCAAGCAACCCTGCGATCACAATACACACTACTAGGAATAACCTTATAGCCGCACTTATTACCGCCGGCAAGTCCGCTTCGAGGTGGCCGGCGGTAAGTTACCGCCGGCGAGCTGGTTTGGGGTCGCCGGGGATAGACCCCTTACCGCCGGCAAGTTACGACTGAAACAGCCGGGAGTAAATTGGGCCGAGACCACCCAGATGAACCTCCCATTACCGCTGGCGAGTTGGCCCAAAAATGCCAGGGGTAACTTTAATAGCACCAGCGAGAATGATTTATTTTCGCCAGGGGTATATTGGGCTGGTGTGAGCTGAGTTGGGCCGAATTTACCGCCGGCGTTTGCAGCTGAAACTGGCCGGGGGTATTTGCCCCTATGCTTCCACTTAACACCCACGGCCACCCTTCCCCTCCTCCCTCTTCCTCCGCCGCCTCTCCCCCTTTCTCCCCAAATCGCTCAGAAAACCAGCGGCGGCGGCGTCTCTCCCAAATCTCCCCACCCTCCCCGGTGAGCGCGTGTCTCTCCGAAATGAACAAAATCAAGGCGCCGGCGGGAGTTGGGGACGACTCAGACGAGACGCAGCCAAGCAGCAGCCGCATCCCGTGAGGTTTCCGTTTGGCCCCTCCTGCTGCCGCCGCTGCTCGCGTCGGCCGCCGCCACCGCCGCCGCAAAGGGTGAATCCATCGATGGAGATTGCGCGGTCCGCCGCTGCGGGCTACTCCAAGGAGCAGCAGAGGATCTACGCCGACTGGCTCGCCCTCGCCGACCCAGGTGCGCCGTCTCTCCACCCTCAACCCCGCCCCCAAAATCGGAGGATTCGGAGGGAGGCCCGTCGCTGCTTCTCCGGTGGTTGATTCACTTGGTTTCCCTCTCGCAGATGGGGACGGCCGTGTCACGGGCGCTGACGCCACCAAGTTCTTCGCCATGTCGGGCCTCTCCCGCGCCGACCTCAAGCAGGTGAGTCACCCGCCCCGCTGCTACCTCAACTTTACCGCCGATGAATGTGGCCTAACCAACCCTTTACCAATCGATTCAAGGTTTGGGAAATTGCCGACTCCAAGCGGCAGGGGTTCCTCAGTTTCGGCGAGTTCGCGGCAGCGATGCAGGTTCACCAACTCTTCCCCTCTCTGTTTGGGCGTGGCATAGTTAGCACCCCAATCCATGCTGCTCGTAATTCGGTGATATGTTGATGGTTTTGTGTGTTGCAATCTGCAGCTCGTGTTTCTGGCACAAGCGGGGAACGAGATCACCCAGGACAGCCTCAAGCGCGAAGGTTGGTGTTGTTGTTACCTTGTTTATGTACGATGTGCCAATGTGGGCCGTGAACCGGGCTTGATCTATCTGTATGCGATATTTAAAGCGCATAGCCTGTGCTGTTTTCGTGCAGACCTGACTAGCTTCGACCCGCCTGTGATGAAAGGTCTTGATGAACTACTTTCTGTAAGTCTTCATTTTAATCTGCAGCTTATTGGTGTGTCATTTGGGTGCACTTACTATCTCAGACACTAGAATGGCAATCTATATGCGTGTACCTTCCGCAAGGCTAAATAATGTATAATGCTAATAATTTCTGATGTGCTCAGGCACCTCTCACCTGCTACAAACAACTGGTTCATCTCGAAGTCAGCAAAGAAGGTATTTGAATTATGTGTGATTTTTTACATTGCATCTTAATTTTCTCTTTTGGGGTATGTGACTAAACTCCTGTAATTTATTGAATCATAGAAGTTGTCTTTCCCAATTGGAGCATGCATTTACAACAACTTGATGGTGGTTGTATCTTTGTTTGGTGCTTTGCAGACACAGATGCCTCTGACAGTTGTTACTTCTGTATTTGATGGCTTGAAAAGACTCTACATCGAAAAGCTGAAGCCTTTAGAAGTTGCATGCCGGTTCAACGATTTTGCCTCTCCATCACTGGTACAGAATTCAATTGACAACTTAGTTTCCCTTCAAGTTAGAGATGATCTCTCATCTAGATTATTTTCTTTTGCCATTACTTCGACACCATTGCATCTGTGGTTCTATTTTTTCAGAAGAATAGCGACTTCGATGCAAAACCAACGGTTATGCTCCTGGGCCAATATTCTACAGGGAAAACAACATTTATCAAGCATCTTCTGAAAACAAGTTATCCAGGTTTGTGCTGGAGTACATACTTGTGCTGGAGTGCTTGATGCATTCTTGATATTAAGATACCAAGACAGTATCTGATTCTTGATTGTAGTACTACTTAACTGTTTCTGAAAACCAACTTTCATGATCCACAGCAGAATAGAAAACTATGAACCAACATATACGCTTCTTTGTCTAACAACGATACAGTGGAGTAGTTACTGTCAAACTAGATTCATGTCATTTATCCGCTAATATGGTTCGGGAGCACAATATTGATGTGCTGAATCACCAATTGTGGCAGGGCTGGAGGTACTGGACTGCGCTCTGTTGGGTGGGTGTTGGGCGCATCGCTGGCGAGCCACTGAGGCACTGACTAGGGGCCGGCGGCCGGCTTTGGGGAAGTGCAGCTAGGCGGCGTGGGTGGCTTGGATGGATTCTGCCTATGCGCAGATCCTAGGCGACTTTGGATTTCAATTATGTAGAGAAACTTTGGATTTTTATAGAATAAAGTGTGAATTTGTTTTTATTCTACATCTGAAGGTTTTGTGATTTCACGTTATTTTTTTTAAATCCTAAAATACATACCGCCGGCGCATATGGCTATTTGCCGGTGGTAACTTAAAATACCGCTGGCGAGTTGGGAGGCGCCGGTGGTACCTATTACCGCCGGCGAGTTGGGAAAACCGCTAGGGGTATTTCCACCTTACCGCTAGCGCTTACGAATATGCCGGCGGTAGCACTTTACCACCGGCGAGGTGATCGCCGGCGAACAGCAAGGCGCCGGCGGTATGCCATTTTGGTGCGCCGGCGGTAAGTAAATTCCTAGTAGTGACAAGAAGTCTCTTGTGTCCCCAACACACCTAATACACTTGTCAGATGTATAGGTGCACTAGTTCGGCGAAGAGATAGTGAAATACAGGTGGTATGAATGAATATGAGCAGTAGTAACGGCACCAGAAAATAGCTTGCTGCTACAACTGGCGTGTGGTTGATGGTGGTAATATTGCAGGAAGTACAGATGGAACAGTAAACAAGCGATGATTGCAGTATTTGGAAACAAGGCCTAGGGATCATACTTTCACTAGTGGACACTCTCAACATTGATCACATAAATGAATAGATAAATGCTATACTCTACACTCTCTTGTTGGATGATGAACACCGCTAATTGCGTAGGGCTACAAGAGCACCTCAATGCCGGAGTTAACAAGATCCACAACATTTGATGTTCATATTTAAATAACCTTAGAGTGCATGATAGATCAACACAACTATACCAAGTACTAACATAGCATGCACACTGTTACCATCACACTATGAAAGGAGGAATAGATCACATCAATACCATCATAGTAATAGTTAACTTCATAATCTACAAGAGATCACAATCATAGCATATACCAAGTACTTCATGATGCACACACTGTCAACATTACATCATGGAGGAGGAATAGACTACTTTAATAACATCACTAGAGTATCACATAGATGAATAGTGATACAAAGCTCATATGAATCTCAATCATGTAAGGCAGCTCATGAGATCATTGTATTGAAGTACATGGGAGAGAGATTAACCACATAGCTACCGGTACAGCCCTTAGCCTCGATGAAGAACTACCACCTCCTCATGGGAGACAGCAGCGTTGATGAAGATGGCGGTGGTGTCGATGGAGATGCCTTCCGGGGGCACTCCCCGTCCCGGCGGCGTGCCGGAACAGAGACTCCTGTCCCCCAGATCTTGGCTTCGCGATGGCGGCGGCTCTGGAAGGTTTCTCGTACCGTGGCTTTTTCGTATCGAAGATTTAGGTCAGGGGGCTTCTTATAGGCGAAGAGGCGGAATCGGAAGGGTTACGGAGGCGCCACACAACAGGGCGGCGCGCCCCCCTCCTGGGCCGCGCCAGCCACATGTGTGGGCCCCCTGTGGCCCTCCTCTGGTCCCTCTCGGGTGTTCTGGAAGCTTCGTGGAATTATAAGATGCTGGGCGTTGATTTCGTCCAATTCGGAGAATATTTCCTTACTAGGATTCTGAAACCAAAAACAACAGAAAACAGGAACTGGCACTTCGGCATCTCGTCAATAGATTAGTTCCGGAAAATGCATAAAATCATCATAAAGTGTGAACAAAACATGTAGGTATTGTCATAAAATAAGCATGGAACATAAGAAATTATCGATACGTTGGAGACGTATCAATCCATATGCCTCAACTCATACTTTCCGGATACTTAATCCCACCTTTATAACCACCCATTTACGCAGTGGTGTTTGATCTAATCAAAGTACCTTTCCGGTATAAGTGATTTACATGATCTCATGGTCGAAAGGACTAGGTAACTATGTATCGAAAGCTTATAGCAAATAACTTAATAACGTGATCTCATGCTACGCTTAATTGGGTGTGTCCATTACATCATTCATATAATGATATAACCTTGCTATTAATAACATCCAATGTTCATGATTATGAAACTATAATCATCTATTAATCAACAAGCTAGTTAAGAGGCTTACTAGGGACTTATTGTTGTTTACATAACACACATGTATCAATGTTTCGGTTAATACAATTATAGCATGGTATATAAACATTTATCATAAACATAAAGATATATAATAACCACTTTTATTATTGCCTCTTGGGCATATCTCCAACGATCTCCCACTTGCACTAGAGTCAATAATCTAGATTACATTGTAAGGTACCTAACACCCATGGCATTCCGGTGTTGGTCATGCTTTGCCCTAGGGAGAGCTTTAGTCAACGGATCCGCTACATTCGGATCGGTGTGTACTTTGCAAATCTTTACTTCTCCATCTTCGATGTACTCGCGAATCGAATGATAACGCAGCTTGATATGCTTCAACCTCTTGTGTGACCTTGGTTCTTGTGCATTGGCGATGGCACCCATGTTATCACAGTAGATGACTAGTGGGTCCAATGCACTAGGAACCACACCGAGCTCTACAATGAACCTCTTCATCCATACCGCTTCTGATGAAGCCTCTGAAGCCGCTATGTACTCCGATTCTGTTGAATACTTCGCCACCGTGCACTGCTTCGAGCTTGCCCAGCTTACTGCAACACCATTCAATATAAACACGTACCTAGATTGTGACTTAGAGTCATCAGGATCAGTGTTCCAACTTGCATCGGTGTAACTTGTTACAACGAGCTCTTGGTCACCTCCATAACAAAGAAACATATCCTTAGTTCTTTTCAAGTACTTCAGGATATTCTTGACCGCTGTCCAGTGTTCCATTCCTGGATCACTTTGATATCTTCTAGTCAAACTAACAACATGTGCTATATCCGGTCTAGTACATAGCATGGCATACATGATAGAGCCTACTGCCGAGGCATAGGGGATCTTACTCATCCTTTCTCTTTCTTCTGCCGTAGCCGGACCTTGAGTCTTACTCAAGACCTTGCTCGGTAACATAGGTAAGAATCCTTTCTTACTTTCGTCCATTCTAAACTTCTTTAGAATCTTGTCCAGGTATGTACTCTGTGATAGCCCTATTAGACGTCTTGATCTATCTCTATAAATCTTGATGCCTAATATATACGATGCTTCGCCAAGGTCTTTCATTGAAAAACTATTATTCAAATAACCTTTTACACTGCTTAATAGTTATATATCATTCCCAATCAATAATATGTCATCTACATATAATATCAGGAATTCTATAGAGCTCCCACTCACTTTCTTGTAAATACAGGCCTCTCCATAACATTGTATAAACCCGAAGTCTTTGATCACCTTATCAAAACGTCGGTTCCAACTTCTTGATGCTTGCTTCAGTCCATAAATTGAACGCTGAAGTTTGCACACCTTGTCAGCATTTTTAGGATCGACAAAACCTTTGGGTTGTACCATATACAACTCTTCCTCAATCTCCATTAAGGAATGCCGTTTTGACATCCATCTGCCAAATCTCATAATCGAAAAATGCAGCTATTGCTAACAAAATCCTCACAGATTTTAGCTTCGCTACAGGTGAGAAAGTCTGATCGTAGTCAACACCTTGAATTTGTCGGAAACCCTTTGCGACAAGTCGAGCTTTATAGACAGTAATATTACCATCAGCATATGTTTTTCTTTTGAAGATCCATTTATTTTCGACAGCCTTGCGGCTATCAGGTAAGTCTACCAAAGTCCACACTTTGTTATCATACATGGATCCCATTTCGGATTTCATGGCTTCTTGCCATTTGTTGGAATCTCGGGCTCATCATCGCTTCTTCATACGTCGCAGGGTCTTCATCATTGTTGTCCACAATCATGACATTTAGACAAGGATCATACGAATCAGGAGTGGCACGTTCCCTTGTCGATCTGCGAGGTTCAGTAGTTATCTCATTTGAAGTTTCATGATCATTATCATTAGCTTCCTCTGTTGTCGGTGTAGGCGGCACAGGAACAACTTCCGGTACTGCGCTACTCTGGTCAACGAATGAAGATTCAGTAATCTCGTGGAGTTCTACTTTTCTTCCAGTCACTTCTTTAGTGAGAAATTCTTTCTCAAGAAAGGTTCCGTTCTTAGCAACAAAGATTTTGCCTTCGGATCTGTGATAGAAAGTGTACCCTATGAAGACGCATTTCTCCGCTTTGGGTTCTAGCTTGTCCGGTTGTAACTTTTTTTACATAGGCTTCGCAACCCCAAACTTTAAGGAACGACAGCTTAGGTTTCTTATTAAACCATAATTCATACGGTGTCATTTCAACGGATTTAGATGGTGCCCTATTTAAAGTGAATGCAGCTGTCTCTAATGCATAACTCCAAAATGATAACGGCAAATCAGTAAGAGACATCATAGAACGAACCATATCTAAGAGAGTTCGATTATGACGTTCGGACACACCGTTTCGTTGTGGTGTTCCCGGCGGTGTCAATTGTGAAAGTATTCCGCATTTCTTTAAATGCATGCCAAACTCATAACTCAGATATTCACCTCCACGATCAGATCGTAGAAATTTAATCTTCTTGTTACGTTGATTTTCTACTTCACTTTGGAATTCCTTAAACTTCTCGAAAGTTTCGGATTTATGTTTCATGAAATAGATATACCGATATCTACTCAGGTCATCTGTGAAGTTTAGAACATAACGATAACCACCGCGCGAGGCTACACTCATTGGTCCGCACACATCAGTATGTATGATTTCCAATAAGTCTGTAGCTCGCTCCATAATACCAGAGAATGGAGTCTTAGTCATTTTTCCCATTAGACATGCTTCGCGTTTATCAAGTGACTCAAAGTCAAGTGATTCAAGTAATCCATCGGTATGGAGTTTCTTCATGTGTTTCACTCCAATATGACCAAGACGACAGTGCCACATATAAGTAGAATTATCATTCAGTTTAATTCGCTTAGCATCAATGTTATGAATATGTGTATCACTACTATCGAGATCTAACAGAAATAAACCGTTCCTTTCAGGTGCTCGACCATAAAAGATATTATTCATAAAAATAGAACAATCATTATTCTCAGACTTGAATGAATAACCGTCTTGCATTAAACAAGATCCAGATATAATATTCATGCTCAACGCGGGTACAAAATAACAATTATTGAGGTTTAAAACTAATCCCGAAGGTAGATGTAGAGGAAGTGTGCCGACAGCGATCACATCGACTTTGGATCCATTTCCAACGCGCATCGTCACTTTATCCTTCAATAGTCTTCGTTTATTCTTTAGTTCCTGTTTCGAGTTACAAATATGAGCAACCGAACCAGTATCAAATACCCAGGTACTAGTACGAGAACCGATAAGATAAACATCTATAACATGTATATCAGATATACCTTCTTTCTTCTTCTTGACAAGGCCGCTATTCAGATCAGCCAAATACTTGGAGCAATTACGCTTCCAGTGTCCCTTCTCCTTGCAGTAATAGCACTCAGCATCAGGCTTAGGGCCATTCTTAGGTTTCACAGGAGGCATGGCAGCTTTCTTGCCACCCTTCTTGAATTTACCTTTAGACTTGCCCTGTTTCTTGAAACTGGTGGTCTTGTTGACCATCAACACTTGGTGCTCTTTCTTGATCTCAATCTCAGCAGCTTTTAGCATGGCGAAGAGTTCAGGTAACTCTTTGTTCATGTTCTGCATATTGTAGTTCATCACAAAGTTCTTGTAACTAGGTGGCAGTGATTGAAGGACACGATTAATCCCCAGTCTGTTAGGAATCACTATTCCCAAGTCACTGAGTTTCTTCGCATGCCCGGTCATGGCGAGCATGTGCTCACTAACGGAGCTGCCTTCTTCCATCATGCAGCTGAAGAAGTGTTTCGATGCTTCATAGCATTCCACGGCCGCATGAGTTTCAAAGATAGCTTTCAGCTCATTGACCAACTCATGAGGATCGTGGTGCTCAAAACGTTTTTGAAGATCGGCTTCCAGACCGCATAGGATGGCACACTGAACTTGAGAGTACCGAGTTTTCCGAGTCGCGTAAACGTTCTTTACTTCATCGGTTTCAGTTTCTGCAGGAGGGTCACCTAGCGGTGCATCAAGCACATATTGCAGGTTTCCACCAGTGAGGAAAATCCTCACATGACGGAACCAGTCGGTGAAGTTGCTACCGTTGCTCTTAAGCTTTTCTTTCTCTAGGAACTGGTTAAAATTGATCGGGGACGCCATATCTACAACATATATTTGCAATAGTTTAGACTAATGTTTATGACAAATTGAGTTCAAATTTTAATTCAACAAAATTAAAAACTAGGTGAACTCCCACTCAAAACAATATCCCTCGAATTGTCTTAGTGATCACACGAACCAAATCCACCACACCAAGTCCGATCATCACGAGACAAGATGTAACTTCAATGGTGAACACTCAAAGTGTTCATCATATCAATCATATGATTCATGCTCTACCTTTCGGTATCACGTGTTCCGAGACCATGTCTGTACATGCTAGGCTCGTCAAGGCAACCTTAGTATCCGCATGTGCAAAACTGTCTTGCACCCGTTGTATGCACTTGTTGATTCTATCACACCCGATCATCACGAGATGCTTCGAAACGACAAGTCTTGGCAACGGTGCTACTAAGGATGAACACTTTATTATCTTGATATTTTAGTGAGAGGGATCATCTTATAATGCTACCGTCGCGATCTAAGCAAAATAAGATGCATAAAAGGATTAACATCACATGCAGTTCATATGTGATATGATATGGCCCCTTTGTCTTTGCGCCTTTGATCTTCATCTCCAAAGCACGGACATGATCTCCATCATCAACGGGCATGATCTCCATCATCGTCGGCGTAGCGTCAAGGTCAATGGCGCCGTCTTCATGATTGTTCTCCCATGTAGCAACTATTACAACTTCTTTGAAATACTACTCAACATGAAATTTAAAGACAACCATAAGGCTCCTGCCGGTTGCCACAATACAATAATGATCATCTCATACATATTCATCATCACATTATGGACATATTACATCACCAAACCCTGCAAAAACAAGTTAGACGTCTCTAATTTGGTTTGCATATTTTACGTGGTTTAGAGTTTTCGAGTGAGATCTAATCTACCTACGAACATGAACCACAACGGTGATACTAGTGTTGTCAAGAGAAGAGTAAATTGAATCTTCACTATAGTAGGAGAGACAGACACCCGCAAAGCCACTTATGCAATACAAGTTGCATGTCGAGCGTGGAGCAAATCTCATGAACGCGGTCATGTAAAGTTAGTCCGAGCCGCTTCATCCCACTATGCCACAAAGATGCAAAGTACTCAAACTAAAGACAACATAAGCATCAACGCCCATAAAACAATTGTGTTCTACTCGTGCAACCATCTATGCATAGACACGGCTCTAATACCACTGTAGGGATTCGTTGCACAAAAAACAAAAAATTTCCTACCGCGAGAACACAATCCAAGCCAAGATGCAATCTAGAAGACGGGAGCAACGAGGGGATGAACGAGACTCACCCTTGAAGATTTCCAAAGCCAACAAGATGAGGCTCTTGTTGCTACGGTAGACGATCACTTGCCGCTTTCAAAAGCGCGTAGAAGATCTTGACGGTGCCACAATCGGGCAGCACCTCCGTACTCGGTCACACGTTCGGTGTTGATGAAGAAGACGTCCTTCTCCCCGTTCCAGCGGGAAGCGGAAGTAGTAGCTCCTCCTTGAATCCGGTAGCACGACGGCGTGGTGGCGGTGGCGATGGAGATCTCCGACGGAGCTTCGCTAAGCGTTGAGAGAGAGGTGGAGGAGTGATACGTCTCCAACGTATCTATAATTTCTTATGTCCCATGCTAGTTTTATGACAACACCTACATGTTTTGTTCACATTTTATATCGTTTTGATGTATTTTCCGGAACTAACCTATTAACAAGATGCCGAAGTGCCAGTTCCTGTTTTCTGCTGTTTTTGGTTTCAAAAATCCTAGAAAGGAAATATTCTCGGAATTGGACGAAATCAACGCCCAGTATCTTATTTTTCCCGGAAGCTTCCAGAGCACCGAAGAGGGGCCAGAGGGGAGCCAGGGGGCCCCACCCCACGAGGCGGCGCGGCCAAGGGGGGCGCGCCCCCTACTGTGTGGGCCCCCCAGGCCTCTTCCGACTCCGCCTCTTCGCCTATAAGATGCCTCGTGACCTAAAACTTTGACACGAATAAGCCACGATACGGAAAACCTTCCAGAGCTGCCGCCATCGCGAAGCCAAGATTCGGGGACAGAAGTCTCTATTCCGGCACGCCGCCGGGACGGGGAATTGCCCCCGGAAGGCATCTCCATCGACACCACCGCCATCTTCATCACCGCTGCTGTCTCCCATGATGAGGAGGGAGTAGTTCTCCCTCGAGGCTAAGGGTTGTACCGGTAGCTATGTGGTTCATATCTCTCTCCCATGTACTTCAATACAATGATCTCATGAGCTGCCTTACATGATTGAGATTCATATGATGAGCTTTGTATCACTATTAATCTATGTGCTACTATAGTGATGTTATTAAAGTACTCTATTCCTCCTCCATGATGTAATGTTGACAGTGTGTGCATCATGTAGTACTTGGCATAGGTTATGATTGTAATCTCTTGTAGATTATGGAGTTAACTATTACTATGATAGTATTGATGCGATCTATTCCCCCTTTCATAGCTGATGGTGACAGTGTGCATGCTATGTTAGTACTCGGTCTAAATTGCAATGATCTATTATGCACTCTAAGGTTACTTAAATATGAACACCGAATGTTGTGGCGCTTGTTTACTCCGGCTTGAGGGAGCTCTTGTAGCCCTACACAATGATCGAATGGTGTTTGTCATCCAACAAGAAAGTGTAGAGAAAGTAGCATTTATCTATTCAGTTATGTGATCAATGTTGAGAGTGTCCACTAGTGAAAGTATGATCCCTAGGCCTTGTTTCTAAGCATTGAAACACCGTTTCAAACAAGTTCTGTTACATGTTTACTTACTGCCATATTTATTTCAGATTGCTATTACCACTCATATTCATCCATATCACTTGCATCTTACTATCTCTTCGCCGAACTAGTGCACCTATACATCTGACAAGTGTATTAGGTGTGTTGGGGACACAAGAGACTTCTTGTATCGTAATTGCAGGGTTGCTTGAGAGGCATATCTTTGACCTCTTCCTCCCTGAGTTCGATAAACCTTGGGTGATTCACTTAAGGGAAACTTGCTGTTGTTCTACAAACCTCTGCTCTTGGAGGCCCAACACTGTCTACAGGAATAGAAGCCAACAGTAGACAGCAAGCTATTTTCTGGCATCGTTGCCGGGGAGGTAAGGTAAAAGGTATTCACATCCTCCGACTACTAAGCTATTTCCTAGCACTGTTGCCGGTGTGTGAGTGCTCGAAGCTATTTCCTTTAGATCCTGCAATTGCATCTTTTTGTTTCTTGTTTTTATTTTTCACTAGTTAGGCATAATGGAAAACAACAGTGAGATTTTTAATCTATTTCCTGAAATAAGACATGAATTGTGTGATGCGAAAATTAAAAAACCTATGGAACCTTACTTGCATGCTAGTAGCAATGTTATTAGTATGAATGCAATTACTGCTAATGCTATGGAGAAGTCTAAGCTTGGGGAAGCTAGTTTTTATGATCTTTTTAGCTTCCCATCTTTAGGGGAGAAAATTTTCTCTGATAATACTTTATCTCCCATATGCGATAACTCTAATGATGCTTTTGATATTTTAAATCCACCTACTGCAAGTACTGCTTTCAAGATACCCATGAAAATTATTGAACGTGTTATGGATAACCGCTATGAAGGGGATGGAACTGTCCATCCCGGAGATCATTTACTGTTTTTGCATGAATTATGAGGGTTATTCAAGTGTGCAGGTATCTCTATGGATGAAGTGAGGAAGAAACTATTCTCTATATCGATGTCTGGTAAAGCGGCGCATTCGTATAAATTGCTGAAGAATAGTCATTCTCTTGGTTGGGAGGAAATTGTACCTCTCTTTTATTCTAAATTTTATCCTCCTCATGAAGTGCATACAGATAGAAATTACATTTATAACTTTTATCTTCGTGATGGAGAGAGTATTTCCCAAGCATGGGGAAGATTGAAGTCACTAATGCTCAAATGTCCCATTCATGAGCTCCCCCGTAATGTTATTATTAATATTTTTTATGCAAGACTTTCAGGACATCACAAGGACTATCTAGATGCCTGTTTGGAGGGATCTTTCACAAGCAAGGAGGTTGAAGCTAGGTGGGATCTTCTTGAAAGAATTCATGAGAATACTGAAGGATGGGAGAACAACGAAGGTAAATAGTCAGGTATAAATTATGATTATGAATGCATTGAAACTTTTATGGATACTGATAAAATTCGAAATATGAGTGCTACTTATGGTCTTAACTCTCAAGTTGTTGCAAATCTTTATAAAGATTTTGCCTCATATTTTTTAATGTTAAATCTTTAACGTAGTTTATTTTATTGTAATTATTTTTTCCTAATCGGTAACATGATTATTTTCGTCCAATTAGTGACCGTGCCAACTTTTTGACATAACATATCGGCCCCGCGGTACTTACCTTCTAGCATTGACTTTTTTGTGACATCGCTTTTTTTCAATCATTCGATGGTGGTTCTTCAATCACTTTTCTGACCGTAATTTTTTCACGGTTGTTACCCTACAGTAGTTCATCAATAGTAACAGTAATTCACCAACAATATCTCCCTATTCTTTGATAATAAGTTTTCTAGATAACTTCTATGCGGTAATTTCCCACCATTAGGTGCCCCCACATTGTTATTTTTCTTTTCTTTGGTAGTAGTTTTTTGAAATATTCCCGACATAATTTTACCACGGTAACATTGACAGTGATTTGTCAACTTCTTGGACAGTAATTTTTCGACAAAGATCTGCCGCCAACACTCATTATTTGACACTAATCCTTCATCAGCGCACCGGTAATTATTCGACACAAATCTCTAACCTTCAATATTAATGCCCCTACGGTAAATATTTGATAATAATTTTTCTACGAGGACTAATCCTTCAACGGTAACTATTAGACAACAACATATGCTAAGAAGAAATGAGCCACACAAGTTGATTTTGCGAAATTAATCACATGCACGTCCCTACACGCATACGGTCACCATAAACTACAAAAAGATAGGTCCTAAGAACTAACTGTTGACTACATATTCTACATGATCGACAATACGGGTGTGGCGTGCGCCGCGCTACACTTCCTAGTTCTTCCTGATAACAGCAGACCAGCAACGACAACTATGGGACTTCGCACAACATAGTGCCCAAACACCTAGCTCAAACTTCCCTCCATGATTTTTTTTGCCGGCATTGCCATGGCTACTCACCGTTATGGTATACGATATCTTTTGTCCAGCCTTGGAAAAGACCAATGTCTCCGAAAAGTATTTTTGACACATGGGCACCGGTGCTCTCTCCACTTTCAGATTTTTGAATTTTTTTAAAAGCTCATATTCTAAGTCTTAGAAAATTATGTCGTTAAATATATAGATAGATATATACGTGTGAGGTGTATACAAAAAAGACCCGTTAAAAAATAATTTGTATTTTGAACAATATAAAAAGACAAATTTCTAAAAAATAAATGGTACTAGAATAGTATTACAATAGTGTATTCTTTTGTCAGAAATTTTTTATTTTTGTATTTCCGAAAATTTAAAGTATTTTTACAGGAAATTTTTGCATACACTTCTCATGTACATATCTATCTACATATTTAATGTCATAATTTTAAAAAACAAAAAAATGTGAAGTTTTAAAATTTTCAAAAAAAATAGAAGTGAAGGAAGCACGGGTGCCCATGTGCACCAAATTTTTGTCCCAATGTCACTGGGTAGACAGACACTATAAGACTCTCAGAAACCTTTATCTTCAGTGTGTACACTGAGTCAGGGACGACCCATAGGGCGGGCCAGAGGGACACTCACCCCGGGCCCTCAACAGTTAGGGCCCTAATCCAAGATTTGTTTGTACACTTACTACACTTATATTTATACTCTTTAGGCAGTAGAGTTTGGAATAATTCTAGAAAATATAGAAGGTTGAAATTGTAGCTTAAAGTACCTATACTCCGACTCCTTCTCTAATGTGCAGAACAACACGGACCCTCATAATTTTTTCTCTGGTTATTTCTATTTCTCGCAAACAGTACACATGTACACAAGTAGCTATTGGTAGAAATAATAACCATGGTATATAGTTCATGCGATCAATAGAAATAAATAGTTTCAAACATATTTAGCAAAATTCTTAAGACCATGGATCTTTCAAATGTAAATATTATTTAGTTTATTATTGCATTACCCTAATATTTATCTTGCTGAATAATATTTTTTTTAGTTTTTTTTTGTGTGTGACAAAGTGGTGCAGCTTGAGTGACATTGTTAAGGGGCCTAGAAAACTAATCATGCTTAAACTTTAAGTAAGATATATAAACTTAACATAAATGAATATCTTTAAGGAATTTTTCAGAGTAGGGGAGGGCCATTGCCCCCTACCCTAGAAAAGTTTAGCCACTATGAAAAGGGGACCTTGGTGTCGTTTCGCCCTAGGGCCCCCGAAATCTATGGACCGGCCTTGCACTGAGTTGGAAGAACCCACATTTTTCACAGTTCGATTCAATGTGAATGGCCTTGTCCTGAGGGGCACCGTTATGGTTGGGTAGTTGAGCTGCGGTTCTGGTATCTTAGGAAGCATCTTGCAGGACAACCTCGGGTTACGCACAATGACTGCCAAGGCTTGATCAAAAAGGAGAGCACATATATAGCCGGCATATTCAGTAATGCCAAGGTCATAAACTAGAACTGGATCAGTAGCTCTTGTAGGATACACATGGCCAGCACCATCGCATGTGCGGTTGCCCTCTGATGCTGCTCATCCAAGATCGGGTCACCAGTGCTATCAGTAATGTCAGATGTTGTCAGGATGGCCGACTTGATCACAGCAGCAGACCACTCAGGATGTGAGCACTTGACAAGCGCAACGATGGCACTGAAATGAGGAGTTGACATCGATGTCCTAGATCAAATGTTGAATGAACCAAACAGGGCGAGTGGTTGGGACACCCCAAAACCGGAACTTGAGGATTCAAGCGATTCCGCTGAAATCCGCACGATATTGATTCTGAGCCGTCCTTCTTCACGACCTGCGCGATGAATCACACATGTGATGCAAGAGGAATTACCAAGAGCAGTTACATCACAATAGGTTTACAATAGAGCCCCCAAGAAACATATATTACAACAACGACCTCCAATGAGTTAAGAATACAAATATATAACACAAAGATCTGAATCATACGGAAGATCAAATACGTTTGATTAAGGACAAGGTATTAATTTACTAACAATCATGAAGATAACCAGTGGCGTCCATTACCCTGCCCAGGCCAATACGGAAGAGTAACCTTGCTAACGTCGTCGTCTCAAACCTGCGAAAGTCGGGCCAAGGGTTGCCGACAAACGGGGAGGAGACAAAAGAGCCAGAAAGGAGAGAGTAAGTATCATGGCACATACTTAGCGAGACTAAAATGGCTTTTCTCGCAAGTGAGCAATATAAATAGCCCAGCTATATGGTGGAGTTTAGTGGCAGCAAAGCTGGTACTAACCAATAGAGACACGCTACAATATTTATGTAAACAGAGAAGGTGAGAGAGCATATAAGCTAACCGTTCTATACTCTGCAAACATAACTCAATCGATGCATTTCCCCTTCGCAAAGGAAAAAGTACTAACAAGGGCACTCACACTGTTGACAAGTTTTATTAGATATAAGTTGTAGTAATACTATATTACTACGCAAGTTATTAGCAAATTATTAACAACAACATAAAGTTGTAAGTTGTTCTATGATCAAGTTAAACAGCTCCAAGTCGTCCATAACTATGTACACCCTTCAAGGGTTGCCCAACTGTAACCATACGCATGCTCGACCCTACTTAGCAAGTGCGGAGTTTCACAACAAGACCGTTGCCAATTCAACAAAAAAGTCTAGGGGGCCACTAAGCTACACGTGATGATGTTCGGTCGTACTCCGATACGGACCCAGGATTGCGTAGGCGTCTAGGCAGGCACTAGATAAGTCGTCTAGCAAAGATGTAGTACAATACTATATATAAACACCCGAAGGCAACGGAAAGTGAATCGTGCATATCGTGCATATGAGCAAATAAAACCAAGGCTGTGGCCCCATTTTGAACAGACTTGAGAAAAGGTAATGGGTGAGGAGTCCCAGTAGTAATCCCCATGTACGGGTAGAGCGCTTAATCTCGGAACAGATAACAAGAACTCGGGTCCTAGTGGACATTACCGAGACAAAGATCCGATGCTTTCCCAAAGGGGCTCACAGATGCCACTTGTTAGCAATTTTAGTAGTTAACATTAAGTAAACCATGAATATCTCCAACAACTGATATAGCATGTGATAACCTCCCAACAACCCAATATATCTCTATAACATATCGAGATAAACAACAGAACCCTAACATGATACGTCTCGCAAGGCTCAACCAATAAACAACGGCGATAGGTAGCGGATGTGTAACACGACTCATATGGGTAATAGTGGAATAAGAAACGCGACTTGAACAAAAACACAACTTAAGGATAGCATGAGATCAACGAGAGTAAAACTGTAGAATAGGTAAAGGAGGTGTGCTCGCCTGTGAAACGTTGTCGAAGAACTTGTCGTATCTCACGTCAACACTTCGTGATCCTATTCGAGAAGCAAATGTTGGAACAAACAATGAATGCAAGACTTACTACTACGACAAAAGAATCGGCATACTCAGGATGATATGGATGTCAAGGCAAGGATGATGCGATGCAACTTATTCAAATTAAGAGGAATCGGAATCCCGACACACAGTTATTAGGTTCAAGTTAATTTTCTACCGGCAAAGTTAGCATGGCATAACATAGCATTGGTGCGCTACTTCAATATCAAACGGAACGACGAAACCTAGTCGGTGTTTCGAAATACCCCGCATATATGATAGATGAACATGCATAACTATCATCAAACAGCATGATGCGAGGTGCAAACAAATGTATGGATGGCATACTCATGTTCCTCATAATTTTCTGATCATTTTTCATATAGAAAACATTTTATTTCGAGTTATATTTTAATTTTTTGCAAGATATAAACATTTTCTGCAAAACAAAGTCAAAGAGCGAGCTGCAAACAAATGTATGGATGGCATACTCATGATCCTCATAATTTTCTGATCATTTTTCATATAGAAAACATTTTATTTTGAGTTATATTTTAATTTTTTGCAAGATATAAACATTTTCTGCAAAACAAAGTCAAAGAGCGAATGGGTAGGGGTCGTACTGGGCTGGACCTAGCCGAAAGAAGGCTTAAATCGCATGTGTAGGGATTTGAACACAAGATCTGCGGATGAAGGATGAAGGAAGCAATCACTGGGCTACTGTGTCTATTGTGTGCAGGCAACGTTTTGAGCCAAAGTGACGCGGAGCTTGGGCCATAATAGCCATGGCATGCGGAGGTCAGGTCGCGGATGGATCTCGCGTTCCAGGCCGAACCAAGACGAGCTAGTTGGCTTCGGAGTTACGCCTGAACATGGAACGGATAGTGGTGGTGCAGAGTCCACGGGGTCGCCGGTGAGTCGCCCACGATGAGGTCCTACGGCGGAGGAAGGCGGTCAACATGGGCGGATGGATTGAGAGGGTTAGAAAGACGGGGAAGAGGTACAGGAGGTGTGGAATCTCACCTTGAACATGTAGATGTGGTCAGAAAGTTCGGAGGAGGCGTGAGGCGGCCGGAATTGACGATTATCTCGCAAGAGTCGGAGAGGGAATCGGCGATTTTGCCGTCGATTTGGAGCGTTCGTGGACGATTCCTTTGGGGATGATGACGAGGGCAGCGTGGCGCATCTTCCGGTAGTCTCAGCTCGGCGAGGGGTGGTCTACAGCAGCGGCCAACGGTGTGGTGGTCACTGTGGTGGTGTTTGGTCGTTCTCTGGGAGAGGAAGAAAAGAAAGGAAGGGGAGCCAGAAGAGAGTGGCAACGGCGCGTGAGGGAGGAAGAGAGGAGCACTAGGGTTCTAGAAGCGGCTTTATGGAGAGGGAAAAGGTGGAGGTGGGGCAGGACCACGTGAGGGAGGGAGAAGGTGGCCGTGAGCGGCGAGCTCCATGGACATGGAGAAGAAAAGGTGAAACGGTATAGGCCAGAGGTGAGCTGCTCGGGCGGCTGATGGGCTGTAAGGAAAAAAGAAGATCAAGCTAGGCTGGGTGAGAGAGGTAGAGATGGGCCAGAGAGAGAGGAAGGCTCAGGTTAGAAGGGTTAGGGTTTTGAAATTCTTTTTATTTATTTATTTATTTATTTGAAAACTAGTTTGAAACAAGATTCAATTCAAAAGAAAATTTGAATTCAAACAGAGATGAGAGAGAGAAAATAAAATAATTAAAATAATAATTTATTTGTTTTATAACTTTGGTTTTAGGATTTTTTTTAAAGAAAGAGAAGAGGAGGTTTTATTAGAACCATATGAGATGGAAAATAAAATAACTAGGGTTTATAAAAATAATTTTATTTTGTTAAAAGAAGACATGTATGATATGATGCATGATGCTCATGACTTAAGAACAACACGGAAAAACAACCATCGGAGAAAAATCGATTGTAGGGTTTTTCTGGGTCATTACAGTGGTGGCCATGCAGCAATGATATCGAGGTCAGGTGCTAATACATCTGGCTTGAGAATGCTAGGCTGGAACCACTGGATGAGAATGCTGCAACCATTGGAGATGGACGGACACCCACAACTGTGTTTTTGTAGATGACTTTTGCACTGACTTTGCTTGTTGTTCTCCCATAGTCTGTGATTTTCTTGCCAACAGACACGGTCAATTGCACAACATCACCATAGTCCTCAAGGAGTGTAGTGAAGCCAGCATCTTTCCTATTGATTAGCACTACTCCAGCTACCTCGACACTCATGATGGCACTATCATCCAACTTATCTATTGACCCTGTTTCATTCATTAATCATATGTTATGGCAAATGACAATTTTACCGGACACATTTTGTCCAGCCAACGACTTGCAGTGTTTGTCCACGTAAAGAGGAAATGTCTTGGAGCTTGAGTTTGAAGTCTGGTTGAAAACTTCCCCACTGATGTGATTTCCATTCCCTAGCTGCACGACAGTCTCAAAGCTTCGGTCCACTGAGCCAGCTTCGACTATAAGCAACCAGGGTGCAGAATTGGCAAGAAATGATTTGGGTCCGTTGTTCCCAGTTGCAGCCACGACAACGATGCCCTTTGCTACCGCACTAAGTGCACCAATGGCGATCGGGTCTCCACTGAAGTTGACATTGTAAAAGGGGCCGAGGGAGAGTGATAGGACATCGAATTCATCTTTGACAGCTTCCTCTAACCCAGCTACTATGTCTGCGATGGCACACCCATGAATTGTGCACACCTTGTGCATCGCCAGATGTGCACCTGGAGCAATCCCGACCTCTATGCCACTGCCAAGGCCGTGGGCGGAGGCACCATTGACGAAATTCCCAGCAGCAGTGGACGAGGTATGCGTCCCATGCCCTGTGGCATGGCCTAAGTCATTTTCCTTTCTGTTGATGAACTTGGCACCGATGAGCTTGTTGTTGCACTTGCACCGAGCAACGCCATGGCATGAACCCTTCCACTTTGGCGGTGGTGGCGAGATGCCAGCATCATCAAAGGAAGGGTTATGTGCATAGATGCCCGTGTCCAATACCCCGATGATTACGCTCTTGTCCCTCCACAAGCCACTGCCTCTCTTCAGCCCCAGAAACTCCGGAGTGTGAGTGGTGGTAGGGTGCTAGATCTGGTCTGGAAAGGCACGCAGGAACCTAGGATTCTTGGACACCATGTCGAGCTCGGCATCCGTCAGCCTGGTAGCGAGGCCGGTGAAGACCTCCGTGTAGGTGTGAAGGAGATGTGGCTCATAGGAGCCAGCGAGAGGGGATGGCATGAAAGTCTCAAGCCACCACCGGTGATCGTCCTCGCTTGTGCCATCCTCGGCAGGAGACTTGAGAACCAGGATGAACGTTTGAGGTTGTGTGGCACCGACATCTGGGTGATCAGCAATGCACAGTGCAGGTGTAGGACGATGGAGGAAGGTGAGGGTGAGGGCGAGCGAGAGAAGTGGGAGAAGGAGCTGACGAGTTATCGACTCGTCAATGCCTACAGATTGTAAACTTAGGTTTTTTTTGGAAAGTAGAGGGCAAGTAGAACTCGAAGGTTGTCAGATGAACAAATGCGTCCAACTCAAAAAATCACGGTGGCTAGGGTTTGCGATGATTCGATCCTTATTTTGACCTCGGCTTCACCTTTATATAGGAGGTGAAGCCGAGGCTTTTCCGTGTTGTACAAGTATAATTTATCGGGCTGCGTTGGGCCTTTATTTACATTGATTACAAGTTTTCCGTAATAACTAT
>NC_061510.1:48980696-49197615 GCF_022539505.1 Lolium rigidum | reverse complement strand
GAAGGGCAGAGTCGGAGGGCTGACGAGGGGCCCACACCATAGGGCGGCGCGGGCCACCCCTTGGCCGCGCCGCCTTGTGGTGTCGCCACCTCGTGGCCCCACTTCGTATGCTCTTCGGTCTTCTGGAAGGTTCGTGGCAAAATAGGCCCCTGGGTCTTGATTTCGTCCAATTCCGAGAATATTTCGTTACTAGGATTTCTGAAACCAAAAACAGCTAGAAAACGAAGAATCGGCACTTCGGCATCTTGTTAATAGGTTAGTTCCGGAAAATGCACGAATATGACATAAAGTGTGCATAAAACATGTAGGTATCATCAATAATATGGCATGGAACATAAGAAATTATCGATACGTCGGAGACGTATCAAGCATCCCCAAGCTTAGTTACTGCTCGTCCCGAGCGAGGTAAAACGATAACAAAGATAATTTCTGAAGTGACATGCCATCATAACCTTGATCATACTATTTGTAAACATATGTAATGAATGCAGCGATCATAACAATGGTAATGACATGAGTAAACAAGTGAATCATAAAGCAAAGACTTTTCATGAATAGTACTTCAAGACAAGCATCAATAAGTCTTGCATAAGAGTTAACTCATAAAGCAATAAATCAAAGTAAAGGTATTGAAGCAACACAAAAGAAGATTAAGTTTCAGCGGTTGCTTTCAACTTATAACATGTATATCTCATGGATAATTGTCAACATAGAGTAATATAACAAGTACAATATGCAAGTATGTAGGAATCAATGCACAGTTCACACAAATGTTTGCTTCTTGAGGTGGAGAGAGATAGGTGAACTGACTCAACATAAAAGTAAAAAGAATGGTCCTTCAAAGAGGAAAGCATCGATTGCTATATTTGTGCTAGAGCTTTTATTTTGAAAACATGAAACAATTTTGTCAATGGTAGTAATAAAGCATATGAGTTATGAAAGTTATATCTTACAAGTTGCAAGCCTCATGCATAGTATACTAATAGTGCCCGCACCTTGTCCTAATTAGCTTGGACTACCGGATCTTTGCAATGCACATGTTTTAACCAAGTGTCACAATGGGGTACCTCCATGCCGCCCGTACAAAGGTCTAAGGAGAAAGCTCGCATTTTGGATTTCTCGCTTTTGATTATTCTCAACTTAGACATCCATACCGGGACAACATGGACAACGAGATAATGGACTCCTCTTAAATGCATAAGCATGTGACAACAATTATTATTCTCATATGAGATTGAGGATATATGTCCAAAACTGAAACTTCCACCATGATTCATGGCTTTAGTTAGCGGCCCAATGTTCTTCTCTAACAATATGCATGCTCCAACCATTAAGGTGGTAGATCTCTCTTACTTCGGACAAGACGGACATGCATAGCAACTCACATGATATTCAACAAAGAATAGTTGATGGCGTCCCCGAAGCATGGTTATCGCACAACAAGCAACTTAATAAGAGATAAAGTGCATAAGTACATATTCAATACCACAATAGTTTTTAAGCTATTTGTCCCATGAGCTATATATTGCAAAGGTGAATGATGGAATTTTAAAGGTAGCACTCAAGCAATTTACTTTGGAATGGCGGAGAAATACCATGTAGTAGGTAGGTATGGTGGACACAAATGGCATAGTGGTTGGCTCAAGTATTTTGGATGCATGAGAAGTATTTCCTCTCGATACAAGGTTTAGGCTAGCAAGGTTATTTGAAACAAACACAAGGATGAACGGTACAGCAAAACTCACATAAAAGACATATTGTAAACATTATAAGATTCTACACCGTCTTCCTTGTTGTTCAAAACTCAATACTAGATGTTATCTAGACTCTAGAGAAACCAAATATGCAAACCAAATTAGCAAGCTCTAAGTGTTTCTTCATTAATGGGTGCAAAGTATATGATGCAAGAGCTTAAACATGAGCACAACAATTGCCAAGTATCAAATTATCCAAAACATTTTAGAGTTACTACATGTAGCATTTTCCAATTCCAACCATATAACAATTTAACGAAGAAGAAACTTCGCCATGAATACTATGAGTAGAGCCTAAGGACATACTTGTCCATATGCTACAGCGGAGCGTGTCTCTCTCCCATAAAGTGAATGCTAGGATCCATTTTATTCAAACAAAACAAAAAACAAAAACAAACCGACGCTCCAAGCAAAGTGCATAAGATGTGACGGAATAAAAATATAGTTTCAGGGGAGGAACCTGATAATGTTGTAGATGAAGAAGGGGATGCCTTGGGCATCCCCAAGCTTAGACGCTTGAGTCTTCTTAGAATATGCAGGGGATGAACCACCGGGGCATCCCCAAGCTTAGAGCTTTCACTCTCCTTGATCATATTGCATCATACTCCTCTCTTGATCCTTGAAAACTTCATCCACACCAAACTCGAAACAACTCATTAGAGGGTTAGTGCACAATAAAAATTAACATGTTCAGAGGTGACACAATCATTCTTAACACTTCTGGACATTGCATAAAGCTACTGGACATTAATGGATCAAAAGAATTCATCCAACATAGCAAAAGAGGCAATGCGAAATAAAAGGCAGAATCTGTCAAAACAGAACAGTCCGTAAAGATGGATTTTATTAGGCCACCAGACTTGCTCAAATGAAAATGCTCAAATTGAATGAAAGTTGCGTACATATCTGAGGATCATGCACGTAAATTGGCTTAATTTTCTGAGCTACCTACAGGGAGGTAGACCCAGATTCGTGACAGCAAAGAAATCTGGAACTGCGCAGTAATCCAAATCTAGTACTTACTTTACTATCAAAGACTTTACTTGGCACAACAAAACTCAAAACTAAGATAAGGAGGGGTTGCTACAGTAGTAAACAACTTCCAAGACTCAAATATAAAACAAAAATACTGTAGTAAAAACATGGGTTGTCTCCCATAAGCGCTTTCTTTAACGCCTTTCAGCTAGGCGCAGAAAGTGTAACTCAAGTGTTATCAAAGGGTGGTGCACCTACAGCGGGGTTTGGAGTTTTCTCAACCATGCATAGTATATTGGATACATAAATTTCAGCGTCTCCCTTCTCATTAGTCTTGGGCTTGCTACTCTCATCGAACAAATTTTCAGGAACAAGCCAAGCATAGTTATGTTCTAGTGCATCATTCATAGCTAGGAGTTTACATGGTATTGGTGCTTTGATCTCCCCACCATCATTAATATTATTAGTGTACCTTATTCTATCCATGTCCATTTTTTCAAGGAGACCAACAAAATTAGTATGAGAACCAAGCATATTAAATTTAGCAAAAACCTTTCTAGCCTCTCTTGCTAGACCACCAAATTCTCTAAGAAGGGTTTCTAAAACAAAATCTTTCTTTTCCCCCTCTTCCATATCACCAAGTGTAAGAAACATGTGTTGGATTATAGGATTGAGATTATCAAATTTAGTTTCCAACATGCGAACTAAAGCAGCAACAGCAATTTCATAAGTAGGAGCAAGTTCTACCAAGTGTCTATCTTCAAAATCTTCAACGGTGCTAACATGGGTGAAAAATTCTTCTATATTGTTCCTCCCAATTATAGACCCGCGTCCTACCGGTATGTTTTTTGTGGTAAAATTAAAAGGAAACATGATGAATCAAGTAAAGTAAATGCAAGTAACTAATTTATTTGTGTTTTTGATATAGAGTGCAAGACAGTAAATAAAGTAAAGCTAGCAACTAATTTTTTTGTGTTTTGATATAAGTGCAGCAAACAAAGTAGTAAATAAAATAAAGCAAGACAAAAACAAAGTAAAGAGATTGAGAAGTGGAGACTCCCTTGCAGCGTGTCTTGATCTCCCGGCAACGGCGCCGTAAAAAGAGCTTGATGGCGTGTATTTCACACGTTCGTTGGGGAACCCCAAGAGGAAGGTATGATGCGCACAGCAGCAAGTTTTCCCTCGTAAAGAAACCAAGGTTTATCGAACCAGGAGGAGCCAAGAAGCACGTTGAAGGTTGATGGCGGCGGGATGTAGTGCGGCGCAACACCAGGGATTCCGGCGCCAACGTGGAACCCGCACAACACAACCAAAGTACTTTGCCCCAACGAAACAAAGTGAGGTTGTCAATCTCACCGGCTTGCCGTAACAAAGGATTAACCGTATTGTGTGGAAGATGATTGTTTGCAGAGAAAACAAGTAGAACAAGTATTGCAAGCAGTATTTAGGAACAAGGCCTAGGGATCGGACTTTCACTAGTGGACACTCTCAACATTGATCACATAACAGAATAGATAAATGCATACTCTACACTCTTGTTGGATGATGAACACATTGCGTAGGATTACACGAATCCTCAATGCCGGAGTTAACAAGCTCCACAATTCAATGTTCATATTTAAATAACCTTAGAGTGCATGAAAGATCAATAAGACTAAACCAAGTACTAACATAGTATGCACACTCGTCACCTTCACACTATGTAGGAGGAATAGATCACATTAATACCATCATAGCAATAGTTAACTTCATAATCTACAAGAGATCATAATCATAGCATACACCAATTACTAACACGGATGCACACACTCGTCACCATTACACCGTGTAGGAGGAATAAAACTACTTTAATAACATTGCTAGAGTAGCACATAGATAAATTGTGATACAAACACATTGCAATCATAAAGAGATATAAATAAGCACTTCACTATGCCATTCATAACGGTGAATAAGTATTCCGTGAAATATAGCCTAAGAGACCCACACGGTGCACACACTCGTCACCTTTACACACGTGGGACAAGGAGTCTCCGGAGATCACATAAGTAAAATTCACTTGACTAGCATAATGACATCTAGATTACAAGCATCATCATATGAATCTCAATCATGTAAGGCAGCTCATGAGATTATTGTATTGAAGCACATAGGAGAGAGATGAACCACATAGCTACCGGTACAGCCCCGAGCCTCGATGGAGAACTACTCCTCCTCATGGGAGCAGCAGCGGTGATGAAGATGGCGGTGGAGATGGCAGCGGTGTTGATGGAGAAGCCTTCCGCGGGCACTTCCCCGCTCCGGCAGGTGCCGGAACGAGACTCCCGTCCCCGGATCTTGGCTTCGCGATGGCGGCGGCTCCGGAAGGTTTTCCGTATCGTGGTTTTTCGCATCGGGGGTTTCGCGACGGAGTCTTTAAGTAGGCGGAAGGGCGAGTCGGAGGGCCGACGAGGGGCCCACACCATAGGGCGGCGCGGCCACCCCTTGGCCGCGCCGCCTTGTGGTGTCGCCACCTCGTGGCCCCACTTCGTATGCTCTTCGGTCTTCCGGAAGGTTCGTGGCAAAATAGGCCCCGGGTCTTGATTTCGTCCAATTCCGAGAATATTTCGTTACTAGGATTTCTGAAACCAAAAACAGCAGAAAACAAGAATCGGCACTTCGGCATCTTGTTAATAGGTTAGTTCCGTAAAATGCACGAATATGACATAAAGTGTGCATAAAACATGTAGGTATCATCAATAATATGGCATGGAACATAAGAAATTATCGATACGTCGGAGACGTATCAAGCATCCCCAAGCTTAGTTCCGCTCGTCCCGAGCGAGTAAAACGATAACAAAGATAATTTCTGAAGTGACATGCCATCATAACCTTGATCATACTATTTGTAAACATATGTAATGAATGCAGCGATCATAACAATGGTAATGACATGAGTAAACAAGTGAATCATAAAGCAAAGACTTTTCATGAATAGTACTTCAAGACAAGCATCAATAAGTCTTGCATAAGAGTTAACTCATAAAGCAATAAATCAAAGTAAAGGTATTGAAGCAACACAAAAGAAGATTAAGTTTCAGCGGTTGCTTTCAACTTATAACATGTATATCTCATGGATAATTGTCAACATAGAGTAATATAACAAGTACAATATGCAAGTATGTAGGAATCAATGCACAGCTTCACACAAGTGTTTGCTTCTTGAGGTGGAGAGAGATAGGTGAACCGACTCAACATAAAAGTAAAAAGAATGGTCCTTCAAAGAGGAAAGCATCGATTGCTATATTTGTGCTAGAGCTTTTATTTTGAAAACATGAAACAATTTTGTCAACGGTAGTAATAAAGCATATGAGTTATGAAAGTTATATCTTACAAGTTGCAAGCCTCATGCATAGTATACTAATAGTGCCCGCACCTTGTCCTAATTAGCTTGGACTACCGGATCTTTGCAATGCACATGTTTTAACCAAGTGTCACAATGGGGTACCTCCATGCCGCCTGTACAAAGGTCTAAGGAGAAAGCTCGCATTTTGGATTTCTCGCTTTTGATTATTCTCAACTTAGACATCCATACCGGGACAACATGGACAACAGATAATGGACTCCTCTTAAATGCATAAGCATGTGACAACAATTATTATTCTCATATGAGATTGAGGATATATGTCCAAAACTGAAACTTCCACCATGATTCATGGCTTTAGTTAGCGGCCCAATGTTCTTCTCTAACAATATGCATGCTCCAACCATTAAGGTGGTAGATCTCTCTTACTTCGGACAAGACGGACATGCATAGCAACTCACATGATATTCAACAAAGAATAGTTGATGGCGTCCCCGAAGCATGGTTATCGCACAACAAGCAACTTAATAAGAGATAAAGTGCATAAGTACATATTCAATACCACAATAGTTTTTAAGCTATTTGTCCCATGAGCTATATATTGCAAAGGTGAATGATGGAATTTTAAAGGTAGCACTCAAGCAATTTACTTTGGAATGGCGGAGAAATACCATGTAGTAGGTAGGTATGGTGGACACAAATGGCATAGTGGTTGGCTCAAGTATTTTGGATGCATGAGAAGTATTCCCTCTCGATACAAGGTTTAGGCTAGCAAGGTTATTTGAAACAAACACAAGGATGAACGGTACAGCAAAACTCACATAAAAGACATATTGTAAACATTATAAGATTCTACACCGTCTTCCTTGTTGTTCAAAACTCAATACTAGATGTTATCTAGACTCTAGAGAAACCAAATATGCAAACCAAATTAGCAAGCTCTAAGTGTTTCTTCATTAATGGGTGCAAAGTATATGATGCAAGAGCTTAAACATGAGCACAACAATTGCCAAGTATCAAATTATCCAAAACATTTTAGAGTTACTACATGTAGCATTTTCCAATTCCAACCATATAACAATTTAACGAAGAAGAAACTTCGCCATGAATACTATGAGTAGAGCCTAAGGACATACTTGTCCATATGCTACAGCGGAGCGTGTCTCTCTCCCATAAAGTGAATGCTAGGATCCATTTTATTCAAACAAAACAAAAAACAAAAACAAACCGACACTCCAAGCAAAGTGCATAAGATGTGACGGAATAAAAATATAGTTTCAGGGGAGGAACCTGATAATGTTGTAGATGAAGAAGGGGATGCCTTGGGCATCCCCAAGCTTAGACGCTTGAGTCTTCTTAGAATATGCAGGGGTGAACCACCGGGGCATCCCCAAGCTTAGAGCTTTCACTCTCCTTGATCATATTGCATCATACTCCTCTCTTGATCCTTGAAAACTTCCTCCACACCAAACTCGAAACAACTCATTAGAGGGTTAGTGCACAATAAAAATTAACATGTTCAGAGGTGACACAATCATTCTTAACACTTCTGGACATTGCATAAAGCTACTGGACATTAATGGATCAAAAGAATTCATCCAACATAGCAAAAGAGGCAATGCGAAATAAAAAGGCAGAATCTGTCAAAACAGAACAGTCCGTAAAGATGGATTTTATTAGGCCACCAGACTTGCTCAAATGAAAATGCTCAAATTGAATGAAAGTTGCGTACATATCTGAAGATCATGCACGTAAATTGGCTTAATTTTCTGAGCTACCTACAGGGAGGTAGACCCAGATTTGTGACAGCAAAGAAATCTGGAACTGCGCAGTAATCCAAATCTAGTACTTACTTTACTATCAAAGACTTTACTTGGCACAACAAAACTCAAAACTAAGATAAGGAGGGGTTGCTACAGTAGTAAACAACTTCCAAGACTCAAATATAAAACAAAAATACTGTAGTAAAAACATGGGTTGTCTCCCATAAGCGCTTTTCTTTAACGCCTTTCGCCTAGGCGCGTAAAGTGTAACTCAAGTGTTATCAAAGGGTGGTGCACCTACAGCGGGGTTTGGAGTTTTCTCAACCATGCATAGTATATTGGATACATAAGTTTCAGCGTCTCCCTTCTCATTAGTCTTGGGCTTGCTACTCTCATCGAACAAATTTTCAGGAACCCGGGACCAGATGGATTTCCAGCTGAATTCTATCAGTCATTTTGGGAGATTATTAAACATGACCTTTTAGCTCTCTTTGCTGATTTCAAACAAGGAAGGTTACCGCTGCACAAATTGAACTTTGGGAATATCATTTTGCTACCGAAAAAAGAGAATGCAATTCAGATCCAAGCAATACCGCCCAATATGCTTACTAAATGTCGGCTTTAAAATTTTTACCAAGGTAGGTACAAATAGAATTACGGGCATTGCGCACAAAGTGATTAGACCTACGCAAACGGCATTTATGCCAGGTCGTCATATCTTGGAAGGAGTCCTGGTGCTCCACGAAACTGTTCATGAAATTCATCGTAAAAAATTAGATGGAGTAATTATGAAAATAGATTTTGAAAAGGCGTATGATAAAGTTAAATGGGACTTTCTTCAACAAGTGTTACGCATGAAAGGTTTTGATCCGACATGGTGTCAATGGATCAACCAAGTATGTGAGTAAAGGAAGTGTTGGAATTAAAGTTAATGATCAATTAGGCCACTACTTTCAAACTAGAAAGGGATTAAGACAGGGTGATCCGTTATCACCAATTCTTTTTAATATCGTAGCGGACATTTTGGCCATCCTAATTGCAAGAGCAAAAGAGGATGGACAGATAGGTGGCCTAATTCCGTACTTAGTTGAAGGAGGAGTCTCAATTCTTCAATATGCGGACGATACGATTACTTTCATGGAACACGATTTTGATAAGGCTATGCATATGAAATTGATACTTAGCTTTTTTGAGCAACTATCGGGACTCGAAAATAAATTATCACAAGAGTGAAATTTATTGCTTTGGTCAGAGCCAAAGAAGCAGTAAAATGAATATACAAATCTTTTTGGATGTGAGGCAGGCTCATTTCCACTAAAATATCTAGGCATACCTATTCATTACCTTAAGCTCAAGAATAGTGAATGGAAACCGATTGAGGATCGCTTTGAAAGGAAGCTTGCGAATTGGTTGGGTAAACTTTTATCTTATGGGGATAGATTGATTCTTATTAACTCAGTTCTCACAAGCCTACCCATGTTCATGTTATCTTTCTTTGAAATTCCTAAGGGGGTACGAAAGAGATTAGACTTTTTTCGTAGCAGATTTTTTTGGGATAGTGATGGTCTGAAGAAGAAGTACAGACTTACAAAGTGGAATATCATTTGTCGGCCCAAGCACCAAGGTGGTCTAGGCATTGAGGTATTAGAAATTAAGAATAAATGCCTCCTTACTAAATGGCTATATAAAATACTTCATGGAGACGGGGTATGGCATGAGTTAATCATGAACAAATACTTGCATTCAAAACCACTATCTCAAGTTCAAACAAAAGATTCGGACTCACCGTTTTGGAAGGGTTTAATGAAAGTGAAAGATGATTTCTTCGAGAGAGGTCAATTTCAGGTAGGAAATGGGTTGGAAACACGATTTTGGGAAGATTCTTGGTTGGGTAATGAACCTCTCGTCCATTCAATATCCCTCGCTTTACAACATAGTGCAAAACAAAAATGTCACGGTAGCCTCTGTCCTAACTAATACCCCTCCCCTTAATATTCGGTTTAGGAGAAGCCTTACAGGAAATAAATGGGGACGGTGGTTACACCTTGTAGAGCGGCTCATGCATATCCAATTAAATGATCAAGAAGATAATTTTACTTGGAAGTTGACAAGTAATGGTGTTTTTACAGTAAAATCACTATATTTAGATCTCATGAATGACAACACTCAATTTTTGCATAAGGATATTTGGAAGTTGAAAGTACCACTAAAAATAAGAATTTTTATGTGGTTTCTTCACCGCAAAGTTATTCTAACAAAAGATAATCTAGCGAGGCGTAATTGGCACGGTAGTTTGAAATGTTGCTTTTGTAATCAAGATGAAACAATAGAACATCTCTTTATATCTTGCCCGTTGGTTAAAATTATGTGGCGCATAATACACATAGCTTTGAATATCACACCTCCCAACAATATTACACATCTCTTCGGTGACTGGCTGTTGGGTGTTGATAAACATGAAAAAATGCAAAGCCAAGTTGGAGCTTGTGCACTAATATGGGCTATATGGAACACTAGGAATGACTATGTGTTTAACAAAACAAACAAAATATCTTTTTTGCAGAGTTATTCCCCTCACTACACACTGGATCCGTACGTGGTCCTTGCTACAGCCGGAGGAGCGGCGACAGGATATGGCTATTGGGTGCAGCCGTTTGGAGATGGTTGCTCGGGATTTGTTCAACCAGTTCAGCTGGCGACCTGTTTTTAGAGTGACATGTTGATTAGACATATCACGTATTTCTTAGTTTTATTTCGATGGTTGATTCATGTAGCGACCTTATGTGATCCTTGAATTGTAACAGACACGATACCAAATAATGAAATAAATGAGGCCGTATGCATCAATTGATGCAGAGGCCGGGGTATTCCCATTTCGAAAAAAAAAAATTTCAGGAACAAGCCAAGCATAGTTATGTTCTAGTGCATCATTCATAGCTAGGAGTTTACATGGTATTGGTGCTTTGATCTCCCCACCATCATTAATATTATTAGTGTACCTTATTCTATCCATGTCCATTTTTTCAAGGAGACCAACAAAATTAGTATGAGAACCAAGCATATTAAATTTAGCAAAAACCTTTCTAGCCTCTCTTGCTAGACCACCAAATTCTCTAAGAAGGGTTTCTAAAACAAAATCTTTCTTTTCCCCCTCTTCCATATCACCAAGTGTAAGAAACATGTGTTGGATTATAGGATTGAGATTATCAAATTCAGTTTCCAACATGCGAACTAAAGCAGCAGCAGCAATTTCATAAGTAGGAGCAAGTTCTACCAAGTGTCTATCTTCAAAATCTTCAACGGTGCTAACATGGGTGAAAAATTCTTCTATATTGTTCCTCCCAATTATAGACCCGCGTCCTACCGGTATGTTTTTTGTGGTAAAATTAAAAGGAAACATGATGAATCAAGTAAAGTAAATGCAAGTAACTAATTTATTTGTGTTTTTGATATAGAGTGCAAGACAGTAAATAAAGTAAAGCTAGCAACTAATTTTTTTATGTTCTGATATAAGTGCAGCAAACAAAGTAGTAAATAAAATAAAGCAAGACAAAAACAAAGTAAAGAGATTGAGAAGTGGAGACTCCCCTTGCAGCGTGTCTTGATCTCCCCGGCAACGGCGCCGTAAAAAGAGCTTGATGGCGTGTATTTCACACGTTCGTTGGGGAACCCCAAGAGGAAGGTATGATGCGCACAGCAGCAAGTTTTCCCTCGTAAAGAAACGAAGGTTTATCGAACCAGGAGGAGCCAAGAAGCACGTTGAAGGTTGATGGCGGCGGGATGTAGTGCGGCGCAACACCGGGGATTCCGGCGCCAACGTGGAACCCGCACAACACAACCAAAGTACTTTGCCCCAACGAAACAGATGAGGTTGTCAATCTCACCGGCTTGCTGTAACAAAGGATTAACCGTATTGTGTGGAAGATGATTGTTTGCAGAGAAAACAGTAGAACAAGTATTGCAGCAGTATTTAGGAACAAGGCCTAGGGATCAGACTTTCACTAGTGGACACTCTCAACATTGATCACATAACAGAATAGATAAATGCATACTCTACACTCTTGTTGGATGATGAACACATTGCGTAGGATTACACGAATCCTCAATGCCGGAGTTAACAAGCTCCACAATTCAATGTTCATATTTAAATAACCTTAGAGTGCATGAAAGATCAATAAGACTAAACCAAGTACTAACATAGTATGCACACTGTCACCTTCACACTATGTAGGAGGAATAGATCACATTAATACCATCATAGCAATAGTTAACTTCATAATCTACAAGAGATCATAATCATAGCATACACCAATTACTAACACGGATGCACACACTGTCACCATTACACCGTGTAGGAGGAATAAAACTACTTTAATAACATTGCTAGAGTAGCACATAGATAAATTGTGATACAAACGCATTGCAATCATAAAGAGATATAAATAAGCACTTCACTATGCCATTCATAACAGTGAATAAGTATTCTGTGAAATATAGCCTAAGAGACCCACACGGTGCACACACTGTCACCTTTACACACGTGGGACAAGGAATCTCCGGAGATCACATAAGTAAAATTCACTTGACTAGCATAATGACATCTAGATTACAAGCATCATCATATGAATCTCAATCATGTAAGGCAGCTCATGAGATTATTGTATTGAAGCACATAGGAGAGAGATGAACCACATAGCTACCGGTACAGCCCCGAGCCTCGATGGAGAACTACTCCCTCCTCATGGGAGCAGCAGCGGTGATGAAGATGGCGGTGGAGATGGCAGCGGTGTCGATGGAGAAGCCTTCCGGGGCACTTCCCCGCTCCGGCAGGGTGCCGGAACGAGACTCCCGTCCCCCGCATCTTGGCTTCGCGATGGCGGCGGCTCTGGAAGGTTTTCCGTATCGTGGTTTTTCGCATCAGGGGTTTCGCGACGGAGGCTTTAAGTAGGCGGAAGGGCAGAGTCGGAGGGCTGATGAGGGGCCCACACCATAGGGCGGTGCGGGCCCCCCCTTGGCCGCGCCGCCTTGTGGTGTCGCCACCTCGTGGCCCCACTTCGTATGCTCTTCGGTCTTCTGGAAGGTTCGTGGCAAAATAGGCCCCTGGGTCTTGATTTCGTCCAATTCCGAGAATATTTCGTTACTAGGATTTCTGAAACCAAAAACAGCAGAAAACAAAGAATCGGCACTTCGGCATCTTGTTAATAGGTTAGTTCCAGAAAATGCACGAATATGACATAAAGTGTGCATAAAACATGTAGGTATCATCAATAATATGGCATGGAACATAAGAAATTATCGATACGTCGGAGACGTATCACATATTTGGTTTCTCTAAAGTCTAGATAATTTCTAGTATTGAGTTTGAACAACAAGGAAGACGGTGTAGAGTCTTATAATGTTTTCAATATGTCTTTTATGTGAGTTTTGCTGCACCGCTTCATCCTTGTGTTTGTTTCAAATAACCTTGCTAGCCTAAACCTTGTATCGAGAGGGAATACTTCTCATGCATCCAAAATACTTGAGCCAACCACTATGCCATTTGTGTCCACCATACCTACCTACTACATGATATTTCTCCGCCATTCCAAAGTAAATTGCTTGAGTGCTACCTTTAAAATTTCTATCCTCTACCTTTACAATATATAGCTCATGGGACAAATAGCCTAAAAACTATTGTGGTATTGAATATGTACTTATGCACTTTATCTCTTATTAAGTTGCTTGTTGTGCGATAACCATGTTCCTGGGGACGCCATCAACTACTCTTTGTTGAATATCATGTGAGTTGCTATGCATGTTCGTCTTGTCCGAAGTAAGGGCGATTTACCACCTTAATGGTTAGAGCGTGCATATTGTTAGAGAAGAACATTGGGCCGCTAACTAAAGCCATGATCCATGGTGGAAGTTTCAGTTTTGGACATATATCCTCAATCTCAAATGAGAAAATTAATTGTTGCTACATGCTTATGCATAAAAGAGGAGTCCATTATATGTTGTCTATGTTGTCCCGGTATGGATGTCTAAGTTGAGAATAATCAAAAGCGAGAAATCCAATGCGAGCTTTCTCCTTAGACCTTTGTACAGGCGGCATCGAGGTGCCCCTTTGTGACACTTGGTTAAAACATGTGCATTGCGATAATCCCGGTAATCCAAGCTAATTAGGACAAGGTGCGGGCACTATTAGTATACTATGCATGAGGCTTGCAACTTGTAAGATATAATTTACATGATACATATGCTTTATTACTACCGTTGACAAAATTGTTTCTTGTTTTCAAAATCAAAGCTCTAGCACAAATATAGCAATCGATGCTTTCCTCTTTGAAGGACCATTCTTTTACTTTTATGTTGAGTCAGTTCACCTATTTCTCTCTATCTCAAGAAGCAAACACTTGTGTGAACTTTGCATTGATTCCTACATATTTGCATATTGCACTTATTATATTACTCTATGTTGACAATATCCATGAGATATACATGTTATAAGTTGAAAGCAACCGCTGAAACTTAATCTTCCTTTGTGTTGCTTCAATGCCTTTACTTTAATTTATTGCTTTATGAGTTAACTCTTATGCAAGACTTATTGATGCTTGTCTTGAAGTACTATTCATGAAAAGTCTTTGCTATATGATTCACTTGTTTACTCATGTCATTTACATTGTTTTGATCGCTGCATTCACTACATATGCTTACAAATAGTATGATCAAGGTTATGATGGCATGTCACTCCAGAAATTATCTTTGTTTATCGTTTACCTGCTCGGGACGAGCAAGAACTAAGCTTGGGGATGCTGATACGTCTCCGACGTATCGATAATTTCTTATGTTCCATGCCACATTATTGATGATATCTACATGTTTTATGCACACTTTATGTCATATTTGTGCATATTCTGGAACTAACCTATTAACAAGATGCCGAAGTGCCTGTTGCTGTTTTCTGCTGTTTTTGGTTTCAGAAATCCTAGTAAGAAAATATTTTCGGAATTGGACGAAATCAACGCCCAGGGTCCTATTTTGCCACGAAGCTTCCAGAAGACCGAAGAGTCAACGAAGTGGGGCCACGAGGTGGCCAGGAGGGTAGGCGGCGCGGCCCCACCCTTGGCCGCACCGCCCTGTCTCCTGGGCCCCTCGTGTCGCCCCCTGACCTAACCTTCCGCCTACTTAAAGCCTTCGTCGCGAAACCCCCAGTACCGAGAGCCACGATACGGAAAACCTTCCAGAGACGCCGCCGCCAATCCCATCTCGGGGGATTTAGGAGATCGCCTCCGGCACCCTGCCGGAGAGGGGAATCATCTCCCGGAGGACTCTACGCCGCCATGGTCGCCTCCGGAGTGATGTGTGAGTAGTCTACCCCTGGACTATGGGTCCATAGCAGTAGCTAGATGGTTGTCTTCTCCTCATTGTGCTTAATTGTCGGGTCTTGTGAGCTGCCGAACATGATCAAGATCATCTATCTGTAATTCTATATGTTGTGTTTGTTGGGATCCGATGAATAGAGAATACTATGTTATGTTGATTATCAATTTATATCTATGTGTTGTTTATGATCTTGCATGCTCTCCGTTGTTAGTAGAGGCTCTGGCCAAGTTTTTGCTAGTAACTCCAAGAGGGGGTATTTATGCTCGATAGTGGGTTCATGTCTCCGTGAATCTGGGAAAGTGACAGAAATCTCTAAGATTATGGATGTGCTATTGCCACTAGGGATAAAACATTGGTGCTATGTTCGAGGATGTAGTTACTGATTACATTACGCGCAATACTTAATGCAATTGTCTGTTGTTAGCAACTTAATACTAGAAGGGGTTCGGATGATAACCTGAAGGTGGACTTTTTAGGCATAGATGCATGCTGGATAGCGGTCTATGTACTTTGTCGTAATGCCCAATTAAATCTCACTATACTCATCATAATATGTATGTGCATGGTCATGCCCTCTTTATTTGTCAATTGCCCAACCGTAATTTGTTCACCCAACATGCCGTTTATCCTATGGGAGAGACACCTCTAGGGAACTGTGGACCCCGGTCCAATTCTCTATACTCGAAATACAATCTATCGCAATACTTGTTCTACTGTTCTCTGCAAACAATCATCATCCACACTATACATCTAATCCTTTGTTACAGCAAGCCGGTGAGATTGACAACCTCACTATTACGTTGGGGCAAAGTACTTGGTTTGTGTTGTGCAGGTTCCACGTTGGCGCCAGAATCCCTGGTGTTGTGCCGCACTACATCTCGCCGCCATCAACCTTCAACGTGCTTCTTGGCTCCTACTGGTTCGATAAACCTTGGTTTCGTACTGAGGGAAAACTTGCCACTGTACGCATCACACCTTCCTCTTGGGGTTCCCAATGGACGCGTGCTACACGCCATCAGTCCCTGAGTTCGATAAACCTTGGGTGATCCACTTAAGGGAAAACTTGCTGCTGTTCTACAAACCTCTGCTCTTGGAGGCCCAACACTGTCTACAGGAAAAGAAGCATGCGTAGACATCAAACTATTTTATGGCGCCGTTACCGGGGAACGAAGGAAAGCTACACCATTTCCTCCCTCGTCAACCACGCGCCAGTCCTGGACAGCATCATGGATCAACAGTGGGATTTGTCCATCCCGATGACGGATAGATATACTCTGGGCCCTCTCGGTGGAATGTCGTCTAAATAGCTTGCAAGCATATGAATAGTTCATAAGCGACCACATACCACGGTACGAGTAAAGAGTACTTGTCAAGAGACGAGGTTGAACAAGGTATAGAGAGATAACGATGATCAAACCTCGGACAAGTAAAATATCGCGTGACAAAGGGAATTGGTATCGTATGTGAATGGTTCATTCGATCACTAAGTCATTGTTGAATATGTGGGAGCCATTATGGATCTCCAGATCCCGCTATTGGTTATTGGTCGGAGAGAAGTCTCAACCATGTCTACATAGTTCGCGAACCGTAGGGTGACACACTTAAGGTTTGATGTTGTATTAGTAGAACTTGAATATGGAATGGAGTTCGAAGTTTTGTTCAGAGTCTCGGATGAGATCCCGGACATCACGAGGTGTTCCGGAATGGTCCGGAGAATAAGATTCATATATAGGAAGTCATTTTGTAAGTTTGAAAATGATCCGGTGCATTTATGGAAGGTTCTAGAAAAGTCCGGAAGAAATCACTTTGGAAGGCGGAGTCCCGGAGGGACTCCACCTCCCATTGCCGGCCAACCCTAGAGGGGTGGAGTCCTAGGTGGACTCCACCAAGGGGGCCGGCCAACCCCCCTCATGGAAGGGTGGGAGTCCCACTTGAGGTGGGAATCCCACCTTGGGTAGGTTTCCCTACACATGGAAGGTTTTGGGTTGGGGTCTTATTCGAAGACTTGTAGTCCAACACTTGGGGGTTCCACCTATATAATGAGGGGCAAGGGGAGGGGGCCGGCCACCACAAGACCACCACCTTGGCCGCACCCCTTGGAGGCCGGCCACCCCCTCTCCCCAAACCCTAGCCGCCCCACTCGTCCACCTCTCCCGCAACACTTAGCGAAGCTCCGCCGGAGATCTCCATCGCCACCGCCACCACGCCGTCGTGATGCCGGATTCAAGGAGGAGTTACTACTTCTGATGCCCGCTGGAACGGGGAGAAGGACGTCGTCTTCATCAACACCGAACGTGTGACCGAGTACGGAGGTGCTGCCCGATTGTGGCACCGTCAAGATCTTCTATGCTCTTTTGAAAGCGGCAAGTGATCGTCTACCGCAGCAACAAGAGCCTCATCTTGTAGGCTTTGGAAATCTTCAAGGGTGAGTCTCGTTCATCCCTCGTTTCTCCCGTCTTCTAGATTGCATCTTGGCTTGGATTGCGTTCTCGCGGTAGGAAATTTTTTGTTTTCTATGCAACGAATCCCTACATTCCTCTCCCTGTTCCAGCAGTCAGCTGAGGTGGTAGATCCCCTCGGAATCCCAGCAGCACGACGGCGTGGTGGTGGAGGTGGAGGAGAAATTCCTGCAGGGCTTCGCCAGGCCTGCGCAGGAAGAAGGAGGAGGGAGAGACTGGCGACTAAGATTTGGGGAATCATGTGCTGCGCCCCAACCCTCCCCTCCCTCTTATATAGGCGTGGGGGGGCTGCCTTTGCCCCTCCTCCAAGCCCTAGGGTCGGCCAAAACAAGGGGGGAAACTTCCCCCCAAGTTAAGTCCCTATTTTCAAGGGATTTGATCTTATCCACTTGATCCATCCACATGGGCCTTGGGGGCCTATGCGACCCCTCCGGCCATGTTGGTCGTCCGGGATAGGTGGGCCCCACTATGGTACCCTACGGAACCTTCTAGAACATCCGGTACAATACCGAAAAATCCTGAACTTTTCCGGTAACCCTGAAAATGACTTCCCATATATGAATCTTATTCTCCGGACTATTCCGGACCTTCTCGTGATGTCTTGGATCCCATCTGAGACTCCGAACAACATTCGGCCTCCATCTCATATTCCATATCTACTATACAACATCGAACCTTAAGTGTGTCACCCTAAGTTTCATGAACTATGCAGACATGATCGAGACTCCTCTCCGATCAATAACCAATAGCAGGACCTGGAGATTCATAATGACTCCCACATATTCAACGATAACTTAGTGATCGAATGAACCATTAACATACGATACCGATTCCCTTTGTCGCGCGATACTTTACTTATCCGAGGTTTGATCATCGATATCTCTATACCTAGTTCAACCTCGTTACTGGCAAGTACTCTTTAATCGTATCATGGTATGTCATCTCTTGTGACTTTATCACATGCTTGCAAGCTAATTAGATGACATTCGACCGAGAGGGCCTAGAGCATATCTATCCGTCATCAGGATGGACGAATCCCACTCTTGATCCATATGACTCAACTCATACTTTCCGAATACTCAATCTCATCTTTATAACCACTCATTTACGCAGTGGCGTTTTATGTAATCAAAGTACCCATACAGTGTAAGTGATTTACATGATCTCATGGTCGAATGACTAGGTTACTATGTATCGAAAGCTTATAAAAAGTTGAACTTAATGACTTGATCTTATGCTATGCTTACTATGGGTGTGTGTCTATCACATCATTCACCTAATGATATGATCTTGTTATTAATAATATCCAATGTTGATGATGAGGAAACTATGATCATCTATTAATCAACAAGCTAGTTAAACGAGAGGTTTACCAGGGACTCTGGTTGTTTACACAACACACATGTATTAATGTTTCCGATTAATACAATTATAGCATGGGGGTGTAAACATTTATTATGAACACTAAGATATAACAATCGAAAAAATTGATTTTAGTTTCAGGAAAAACTGAAAAAAATACATAGGCGTAGAGAATATTGAAATCTATCAAATTATAAATTTTCAGATTGAAATACCTTGTATTTTGCCCTCAATAAAAATGAAAAAATCTCACAAAATGACAAAATCTAGATTATAGTGTACTGTTTATTACTATACCAATAACGAAATCAAGATTTGTTATTTTTGCTCCGACCATAAGACAACGAATTTTAGACTGATTTTTTGCACACTAGTAGACTTTATTATTATCTACATCAAGAACTTTTGTTCCTAGTTTTTGAAACTTTGAAATGCCTTTGCCAAATTTCTCCAAAAATGAGCTACATGTAGCTCGTGAGCTATTTAGCCACTCTCGGCTAGTTTTTGTTTGCTCAAAAAAGGCTATAAAAGTTTTGTTTACTCACTCCTTTACTACTTATAAAAGTTTTTGCAATGTTTGAACACGTGTTTAGGATATCAGTTCACGTGAAAAATAGTGGAACTGATACATAAAAATTGAGCAAAATATGTTAAACAATTTTTTCGCACAATTCAAAAATGTTCGTGACCCTTAAAATGTTGGTACAGTTCAAAAGAATAGTTTGCGAGGTTTAACAATTGTTCGCGACAAATGTTTGTACAATTCAAATAAAGTTGTGAGGTTTCAAAAATGTTTGTGAGCCTTAAAAGTGTAAGTACAGTTCAAAAAGTTGTTTGCCAGGTTTAAAAAATTGTTCACGGTATTCAATAAATTTTCTTACAACTCAAATAAAGTACTGATGTTTCAAAAATGTTTGTGAGCCTTAAAATGTTCGCATGCTACATTGCGAATTGTTCGTCAGATTCAAAACAAAAAAGATAATACAATTCAGAAAAATAGTGAAGTAACAAAAAAATTTGCGGGACTCAAAAATGTTCGTACGTCTCAAAAAATAGTTTGCAAGGTTTAAAATAGCGTCCACTAGACTCAGAAAATGTTCGTATAATTCAAATAAAATCGTGAAGTTTAAAAAAAAATTGTGAGGCTTAGAATTGTTTGCGAGGTTTAACAAAGTGTTCACATGATTCCAAAAAAGTTTGTGTAATTCAAATCAAATCACGAGGTTTCAAAGATGTTCGCGAGATTTAGAATTGTTCCTATGATTAAAAAAAAGATTGTGAGATTTAAGAAAAATCACATAATTCAAAAATATATAATTCAAGTAAATCATTGTGTTTAAAAAAAATTACGAGCCTTAAAAATGCACATTTCCTTTTAATATCACAATAAAAAGGTAAAATAAGAAATACTGGAAAAAATATTCTGAAAAATGTTCATGTGAGAGAGGAAAAAATTTACGCCTACAAAATATTTACTCACGAGGTCTAAATCGTGTTCATAGCTCACGTGATGTATTACATATGTATCAAAAGAAAAACAAAAACAAAAAATAAACTCAATAAAAAAGGAAGGTAAACACAGCAAATAAAAAACGAAAATGAAAAAGGAAAGAAAGAGAAAAGAAAAAAAAAAGAGAAAAGAAAAAAAAGAGAAAAGACACACACAGAGAACGTGCACGGTGCACCGTGGTCGCTTTGCACAGTTGCTAAACAGTACTCAGACACTGGTTAGTCTTAGAGAGTGCCCCCACTCAAATATAGAAATAGGAGTAGACAGCCTGTACTTTTGCAAAACAGAAACTACTCCACTCGCGTCTTGCCTTCTCTTTCCCATGCGTGCATTATAAAATCTAGACAAAAATGATGGAAAAGTAAAATGCGTATCCACCACCTTCTTTTTCTACAAAAGTAGTATGGATGGATGTAAAAAAAATACATATAAATTTTGTGAGAACCTAGATCTGGAGAAACATGATAGGAGTTTTTCCATCCAAGATGTAGAAAAAGGGGAAAAAATCCTAGATGTAGAAAAAGGGAAAACATACATCAACCACTGTCATATTTTGGTTTTCATCTGATTCTTATTCTACTGACCTCTTAAGATCAAATGAAATGTATTATCATATTGACCGTTATTTTTTACCGTCCTTGTATAAAATGAACATCGGCGCAACCTCCACGGGACCGTGCGCCAAGGCCTCGGACTCCGTCGCCAGGTAGCTGTTGCTTCCCCGAAGCTATCCCTCACTAGGATGACGGCCCTGGCCCCGTTGGCTGGCCCGTCGCATCGCCGCTCGACTACCAGCTATTTGGCAGCCTATCCGGGATGTAGAGGGGCGTCATCTCTTAGGAACCGCCCCAACGTTACTCACACAACGATGACCATGCCACCCATGTACTGCATGTTGGCCAGCAACGGCGCAGCCGAAGGAATGTTTTCTTCCTCCTCTCTGTGCTGGAATGGAGCAAGAGTTTTCCTTTTTTTTAAAATTTCAGTGGCGAGCTCTAATTTTGTTAATCTTTCTCCTCAGAATATTATTTCCTTCTGTTCTCCTTTTTATAATTGTACTTGAATATTCAGATGTAGCTTTTTAGGATGAAAATCGGGTTTTATTTATTTATAATAAGAATATTTAGATGTACTCCCTTCAGTTGGATTTAATCGACGCGGACGGAGAGCTGCCCATGCATGTCATTAGCGGAGCGGAGTGGGTGCGGCAATTAATTACGTCCGGAGATAGTAGTTGGATCGTTGCAAAATGAAAAGTAGCCGGCGGAGGTACAAACATTGCTGCGATAAAGCTTGAATTCATTCAGATAAATGGGAGGTTCAACCCATTCGTGCAACCTTATGATCAAACCAATCGATAAAATAGCTCAATATGCCGTTTTTAATCGACATACAAAATGAGATGTTGTATTTGGTGCTTCTGCCTTTCCTCCTACCGTATTTTCCTCCAAGGTGTATTTTTTAACCAAGAAAATTCTATTGTTTTTATACAAAGTGTGCATCGGCGTGAACTTCACGGGATCGTGCGCCAAGGCGCACATCTAAATCTAGTGTAGTATACTTCTCCAGGTGAAAGAGGCACCCTTAGGGCACCTTGCATCTAGAAAGTTACTATTCTTGCAGTAGCGAGCTCTCAGAATCTTCGAACATAAAAGACTCAGGATTAGTGAGTATCCTCCACGATTGTTTCTGATATGTAGGACCTATCTGGGCTAACTTGTCAATAGAAAACGCCACATCGGCATGTTTAATTAATAAAAATGCCACCTAGACACGTTTGACTTCTTCCTCTCTCTCCCCTATCAATTCCCGGCTCCACCGACCGCCCGTGAGCTCAGCCGTCACTCCCTGCTCTCCCAAGGTCGCGAGCATGTTCAAGTGCGCCTCTAGCCTTCCACCCCGTCTGCCTCTCCTTAGCACCAGCCGACGGTGGCGCCGGACGGCGGCGAGGAGGAGCTCGTCCCGCCTAGAGCGTCAGGGCAAACTGTTGTACGATGCGGTACACAGCTTTGTCGCGGAGGCGGTTCCTGGGCGCGCCACTACGCGCGTCGCGGACGCGCTCCTGAAACCGGACGACCTCGGCGCCGACCGGCGCGGGCTCTATGATGGCGAGGTACTAGCGCGGAACGCTTCCACGTCTTACCGGAGGCATTGGAGCTCGGCCGGCGCAGGCTCCATGTTGGCTGTCCTCGAGTGAGATCTCGATTTGATGCTTGAACAGGCCGTGGAATGTTGTCGCCAGCGGCGCGATGCAGGCAGAGGGGGAGGGGATAATAGATCGGGGAGCGAATGGAGCCACGAAGGAGAAGGATCAGCACCACCTGCCATGTCGTGGCCTGCTACTTTTTTCCTCCCGGAGGCACCACAACCAAGCCACCTGCACACGAATTGGGGAAAGACAGAGGAAGAAGAAGGTAAGAAGGAAGAAAGAAAATGGGGGCTGACAGTTGGGCCACACATGCACCTGAGCTTCTTCTCCACTTGTGCTGCCAACTCAGCCTTACAAATGGGCTCCACTAGTAAGATTTGTAATCAGGTCTATGTCAAACGACGTTTAGTGCAACTAGTAAAATGCCCGTGCGCCACGGATAACAAAAACATGTAAATAAACATAAAATACTAGTTAAAATATAAATATTAATCAACACTGAACACCACAAATAGATGACATAGAACTTGGTCTCAAGACCAACACTGAGATAAATTTAAAATAATAGTTGACACATGACAACATAAACTACGGCAGCCTACAGGGTCTGCATGCCACACCACACTTCGGAATTTGTACTTTAGGCGCATGCTTGAACTCCTCACCCCAAATACACACTCGTTCTACCGCATGTAAGCATTTCCGCCGTCTGAGTTGCACTTTTACATGAGAGAGCTGACCCACACCTGACCCAGTCATTTCCTACAATATCGACCACAAAAGAGATGAATTGTGAAAAAAATTACTCCCTCCGATCCCAAAAAAGAGTCGGAAAAGCGATTTTACAAATACATCCTCAAGCCTTTTGTTTCGTCAACCCGCGCTCCCTAGCCCCTACTCAATCAACCGGAACAAGGTAGCGTGGGGCCGTGGGTCAACGCCAGCATCGTGGCCTCGTGGTAGCGTTCGGTTCGAAGCCCAACTCCCCTCGTGAACCAGGACGAAGAGCTCCTCCCTCTCAGATCTCTCTCTCGTTCTCAAATTTCTCAGAAAAAAATCTCGACCTCTCTCAGATCTCGACCTCCCCCGTCTCAGATCTCGGCCTCCCCCGGTGGTAGCACACAGCCATGGCGGTAGCCCTCTTTCCCGAAGGGTTTCGGCCGCCGCCGGTCGATGAGCTCGATGGATCAGAGAGCCGACGGCGGTGGAGCCCTACCGGTGGTCGCGGATGCTGGACGGCATCACCGCGGAGGACGACAAGGTCACCCTGTCTAGAAGTTCGATGAGATTTGTGAGCTGCTTCGCGGCTCCGATCATCGAGATAACTTCATCCTCAACAAGAGCAGTTTGGTTGTGCTTTTTGATTAATTTAGAGGGGGTTTATTGTAAAACGCTAATTAACTATGACTCCCGACACTTTTATCGGATCGGAGGGAGTATATTCTAAATTTAGGTATACATTAAAAAGATAGAACTATGATTACTAAATTTAAGTATACATTAAAAATATAGAACTACCATTACGAAAAGTAAAAGTGCCAAATATCTTATCTTTGATGTAAGGATCTCTTTGTAAACGATGGTATTCGTGTATCTACCAATAAATTTCTTTATTACCAACATCCGAGACCATGGGAATTAATGTTGATTCTTTCTACCCCAAGATCTTGATAGCTACATACAACTGACCATGAGAGATTACTGACTCAGGCATACTTCTTTAGTGGTATGCAAAACTTCTACAAAAATATCTTTATATGTAATGCATTTCCACCTGATTTTGACTACCCCTTTCGTCTTATAAAAGACTAGATTTAGATGTGCGCCTTAGCGCACGACCCCGTGGAATTCGAATTGAGTCAGAACATGTTTAGCGGTGGTACAAAAGACAACAGACAATAAGTAGAGGACTAACTCATCTTAATCGTAGTAATGTACTTTGGTTTTGCAGTGATAGAATTTTATGGTGAACACCAATAATATAGCAACTAATTAGGTAGATGCTCAAATTCTAAGTTGTGGCTTGCCGAGGAGGCCCCTTCTTTTGTATTGTTAAATAGTCCATAAAACCCTTATATCAACCACCATGACACTTACTCGTGATATGGAGCCAACAAAGAGACAGCCTTGGAAAACGAAGAGAAATATATTACATATTAGTAGTCTAAATTTTCAATTATGGTGTAAATATGTTCTGTGTTTCATACATCAAACGGAAGAAAAAACAGCGTGATACAACATAATATACGCGCTAGTGGTGTTTACTTCTTGGTGTATATATTTACTTTACGATCAACAAAATAAGATATGATACGATCAATAAAAGAAGAGGAGATGAATAGTGGAGTACGCCCATATAGTGATCATGAAGTGATTAAAAAGAGAACATAGTAATATTTTCTTCCCAAATAAAAGAGGTGAGGTGATCAATAAAAAAGGTCGTAATATCTTTTTGTGAGTAAAAGGGGTAACACATAACAGAGTACACCCTAGGATGACCATACGACGATTATAAAAGAAGGTATGAGGCAATCAATAAAAGTGGTATGAGCAGATCAATAAAAAAAAGATAGTTTGTGTATAATCCTTAAGCCTTAATATAATGTATGTATAATGTGGTATATAGAGTATAAAAGAGGTGGTAAATAGTGAGGTATTTACAATTAATGGAAACATTTAAAAAAATTGTGGAAACAGAACTGTCATGAGAAATCAATAGAAGAACATAGCGGTATTTTTTCTCAAATAAAAGAGGCCCTAAATAGTTGAGTATTTGTTTTCTCGAAGTCACAGTAGGAATATCCTAAAGTTACGGTAGAGGAAGGCAATCACCACTGAAGAACGCTGCCGAATAATTACTACCGTAGAATCATCATTAGTGCACCGTGGAAAATTATTGTAGAATAACTGCAGAAATTACCGTCACTAAGGAGTAGTATTTGTTCTTGAATAAAAAAGTTGGAAGTACTTTGTTTTTCAAAGTTATTGTAGGAAAACGCCAACAGTAATTTCTATATTTAAATAAGTAAAGAAATAGTAATAACATACACAATTTACACAAAAGTGATAGGACAGCCCTGACCGCTTATTCCTGATACTCCCATGGGCATGCACGAAGCAACACCCCCACAGGCATTCTGTCATATCCCCTTCTAGCTTTTTCTTTCTCTCCCGTGATACTACTTGCCACTACCTTTCCCCAATTCAAGCAGATCGAGTACAATTGAAGCAGATCGAGTACACTACAATGCTCCCCATGGCCTGCGCCACCGATTCATCACATCTAGCATGTCCTTCTGCCCAGGTCGCATAGCATACATACACAACTTACTCTGTGAGCCTTGTCCGACCTGCAACCATTTTTGGGGAAAGCGCTCACGCATCTGAGAGCCACGAACCAGTAGATGCTGAGAGTGCATCCTGCCACCGCTGCTCGAGCGAAGAGGGGATGAATATCCGCGGGGCGGCAATGAACCTCCGGAACCAGAGCTGGATGCGCCACCACGGTATTCTTGAGGATGGCAGCCGACACTGCCTGTCATGTGGGCTGCTCGACAAATCCAACCACTATTCGCTCCAGGGATCATTCCCACAGTTCCACTATTGATGTGCTGCCTCTCCTTTTTGACAACACAGCAAGGTTTTTTTCTTGACGTGTACCTATCTCCCTCTAATTTTAATTGTTTGCTGAAAGTTGTGCCAAGTTTCTTCTCTCTTCTGCATGTGATTTGTTGAGATGATGAGACCTGAGAAAAATCACTCCAACATGATGAAGCAGCCAACAATGCTAAGACAGATTCTGCATGTCAATAAAGAACCAAACTTCGTGATAATATAACAAATCGTTGTTGAACGCAAATACGAGAAAACATAAATATTGGTTTCAAGATTCAAAGATAGTAACAGAACATAATAGTGTCTATAACCTGTTTACGTAATGATTTCTTGTTATTGTACCCTTAAGATAGCTTAAGCTATGACTGAAAGTTAGTTCAATTAAAGAAATTGTTCAAAAAAATTGTTTCTTGATTATACATCTAAGTTACCGAGGATGCGGAAGAAGTTGGGTATGTTTGATTCTGCCAAAATATACATCTTTATTCTACAAAATAGTAAAGATTTTTTTTAACAAATTTGTACTTTTCTTTTTGGCAAAGCTAGCATAGAATGTTAGCTAACTTACTAATTTGTGTTCTAGGCAGTTGTTGTTTTGCGAAAATTACCGGAGCACGGGGAGGCAGTGGCCGCAGGGAACACCTAATAAAAAGTGAAAGATGGGAAGTTCTGCTGGTAGGAACCGGTAGAGAAGCAAAAACGAGGCACCAGGACACATGAAAGAAGCCCTACCTGGAAGTAAGTCATGAAAAATTTCAAGTGCACACCTTCCTATTGATCTACTGATGGCTTGATTGTAGCATGTAGATCAAAACTTTAGTCTTTTATATTCACTCAATTAGACCATCAATCATTATTTTAGCACTTTTGTACACTTCCATCGCCTATACCAAGAAAACTGTGCGTACAAATTATATCAGAAACCATATTACAACATAAGAGAAAACATACCCGATTTTCGAGTCATTGTTCTAGCCTTCTTGTGTCAGTATGCAGTCACTCCGATATTCCTCCACAAGCATCTCTTGTCAGAACAACTATCCAACATAAAAAATACTTGTAATTTTGTATTTAAGATGGTACCAATTAATTAATCGGGCAGTGAGCAGAATGCCTAATCCTTCAGCATGAATGTTTAAATATAATTGCCACATAAGTTGGAAGCCAATTTCTGAAAATACGAAAACATATAGCCTAACTGTATATTTGTATTGGATAAATTTGCAAAACATTATCTTTACTATTAAACGCGGATGCGACCGTGGTAAGTCGCCCTGTTTAGCAGTTAGGACCCTCATAAATTTTCTAATCAACCTACAGTTCATACTATTCATCAGTTTTTTATTTTAGCCCCTCAACCCTGTCACTTCTCGAGCACATCCCTCCTCTCCAGCGGCGTGGGTTGGGGGCGGTTGAGACCTGGGCGGAGCGACTGCGCGTTGGGGATGATCCACGTCGGCTGAGACGCAAACTTTGACTGGGAGAGATGGGCCGCCTAGGAGAGGGGAAAGGAGTGCTGGTACTGCTTGAGGTGGGAGAACGGGTGGCTCCTCTGGGGAGAGGAGGCAGAGGGAAGGGGACGAGTTGCCGGCGCCGGGAAAGGGGAAGGGAGGTTGTGTCGGTGGAGAGAGAGCTAAATTAGGAGAGGGATTCAATCCAGAGAGAACGAGAGATCTCGAGCAGGCTGCGAACGCCTCCGCTGCTGCCTTTTTTTTTTTGGAAACGACTACACTGCTGTGTGCGATTGTGCGTGCTTTGCTCTACTGATTTTGCTATTCTATTATGGCGTGCTTTGTTCTAGCTGAGGCTGATTGTCCTTTCGCTGCTAGGTGCATGGCTGCAGGCCGCTACCTCTGTGCGTGTACGCTGATTGCCAGCTGATGTGATTTTGAGGATTGAGTTAGAGCATCTCCACCTAGGCGTTTCATAGCGGCTCACAACCGCACGCCCCAAAAAACGCTAGACGTTTTCGAGCCTAATAGAAGCGTCGGTAACCCCGTGCAGGGCGCGGATTGGACGCGTCGGCGCCTCGCGGCAAGTCACAAACCGCGCGTGAGCTCCGCCTGGCAACCAGACGCACCACTTTCCCCACCTCCCATCCACGCCCAAGCCGACTCCCACCCCTCTAGATCGCCAACGCTACTATCGTGCCCTCCTGCTTGCAATAGACACCGCCGCCTGTCCAGGAACCGCCATCCATCGACACCGCCGCTACCCCCTCGACAGGCGGCTGTTGTTTCGACTAGAACAGAGGTCACACAATTTGAATTTTTGTATGAATAATTTAATTTCTTTTTTTGTTAAAATATATCAAAATATTGTATGAATAACTTTATTTCTATTTGATGTAAACTATATCAAAATATTGTATGAATAATTTATGTCATTGATATGTTTTTTCAAAATATTGTAAAAAAGAAATAAAAGGTTTTGGGGCCGCCGTATGGGGGGGCGCTGGGTGGGAACATTATCCCTAAATGGAAGATGTCCGTATGGGGGGCGATGGAGATGATCTTAATAGATACTCCCTCCGATCTTTTTTTGTTGACTCAAACTTAGTACAAAGATACTCACTCCAATCTCTTTTAATTGACTCGAATTTAGTACAACTTTATACTAAATTTGAGTCAATAAAAAAAGACCAGAGGAACTATTTGCATATCACATATAAATAGATGTCTCGAGTTTTCTCATACTCGTCTAATAACAACAACGAAACAATGGATCATAGCTAAACGTTTTTCTCTAGATAGTGTTTCATTGATTGTTAGGAGTTTATTGACAATTTCCAATTTATAATAATTTTTTTCTAAATATTCGCCTACAAACATGTAATGAACAAAGCAAGGGCAAAATGTTTGCTCTATTCGTAGCAAATCATGGGCAAAATATTTTTCTACAAATATGTCTTCACAATTTTCTCTAGGGCTACCAAGCATGGTTAAAATGTTTGCCCACAACCATGTTCTAAACATTCACTCTACCCGTAGCAAAGAACGGGTATTGTGCTAGTAGCTTCTAATCTAAAGATTTCAAAGACCGGCCCTAGCCAGCCAGATTGGATCACCTTCTATTTCTACTTATGTACACTTCTCGTAGTTGTTTTGCTTCTTCTGGTGCCTATAGTGTAGCAGATATATATTTCAACCTTGGTTCAGTCTCGCACTGAAACTTATCAATAAATTGAGCAATGCCTGCTATATGAATGATTCATGCATGAAAATGAGTGGCCGGCAAGGTTGTCCTTCACCAACCTGTTGCACAATTAAATGACTGCTCGCTCGATAGACATGCTTTGATGACCAAGCCTAAGGAAAGCCGACATCCCCACGCTCGATCGATGACCTCCACATGATGCTCCACACGTCCGTTTTGGTTCCAGCGTTGCGTGCTGGTGACAGCAGCGATGGCCGCAACATGCTTCTTGACTATCTACTCTGCAGCAACGCTCGCGCATCGGTCACCTTCCAAGAGGATTTCCAAACTGATTTCCTGACACGACCAGTGATGTCCTAGCCTGACAAAACTGAAAGGACAAATAAAATAAGCAAAGGGAAAGAGAAGAAAAGGGGAAGCATGAAAGGTGAGGAAAGATGGAGAAATACATTTGATAATGGTTTTGTAAGAAGCCGATTGGTTAAACTATGAGTTCACTGGTAAACATTCAATTATACAAATAAAACCAAAGTAGTGAACCCAGTTGATACATATATCTCAGCGTTCTTATTTTGCAAGATGTATGCTAACAGATATTTCAAATCTCAAAACGGTGAGGCAGTGAATATAATATGCAAATTGAGCTCCCCAAGTAATATTAGCAACATTTTGCTGGTATTCCAGTCGTTTGTGAATCTGTGCATAGATACTCATATTACCAATCATGCCTAAAATAGGCTCACATGTATTATTAAATCAATTTTGAGATTTTAGGCTACATAAGAGCCTAATTTGGCACTATATACCTTTTGCCAATTGACACACCTGGAGACACATTGGTCAGTTCCGAATAAACTATTGCATCCTGAAACAACCTGTGTGAAAAGAGACGTAATCTTGAATAATGGGCAAGTCCAAAATCTGGATAGGCGAGTTCAGGTGACTGGAAGTTATAAAAGCAAAAGAAATTCACATATTTTAGCTAAAGTTCAGAAAATGAATTTGCTGAGTAGAATGGATATCAAAGACTACTGATTTTTCTCCATTGCTTCCTGTTGTGTACATGCAGCATAGTATCCATCTCTTAAATCTAGGACTTAGATTATCATGAATATCCCACGTGATGGATTGAAATTTAGAGAAAAAGGTGTTCTAACTTAAAATCCATTGATCTCTGAAGTTGTCAGACTGCAACATTCAATAGTTAACTGAACTGTGTTTCTGTGCTGAAGTTTAAATCACTGTGGTCAATTCACATCTAGTCCCGATCGAAGAAATTAAAAGGTGGAATCATAATAGTGATACCTATTATAACATTGTAGTTCTAACTCATTTGAAGGTTTAGTTCGAATTCACATTCAACAACCACAAATATGGATATGAAAACTACTGTATGTTTCTTGATCTATGCCCAGTCCAGTTGCTAGTGTTCAGTCCCAAGTTCACACATCTTTGAACAAAAAGAATGCACGAAAAAGTGAAATTAGCTCAGCCTAAAAAATAAACCAAGCATAAGGCATTATAGGCATAAGAGTTCCCAATTTTCCATAACAAAAAACCAAGAGTGCATTAAAAATTCTGGAATGCACACACACGTACTTTTCAAGACCAAAGAAATAGCGTCTTTCAAAAGATAAAGAGGCAGCAATAATCAATCACACCCTGTCGAAGCCAGTCAACTATTCAATCACACGGACCTACAAAAATAACATAAATTGAGAATTGTATCAAGAAGCTCAAGAAGCTATAGTGGACTATCACATGAGGTAATGGGCCACATCTGTATGTGATAGTACCCAAATAAAAATGATGAACACAACTGAATGCATTAATCCGGAAATCCATGCTCAAAGGCTGCATTTATCTGGTTTTAGAAGAAATAAATGTAGGTTGCAGTTGGAGTAGGGCACAGCTACTGAGAGCAGAGGCAGCGTCCTATAAATAACCTATGCAAAAGTGGAATCACACAATTGCTACAGGAAACTGTAATGCGCCACTTTGGAAAAAAACTAAGTAGATGCATGGCACACATACCGGCCTGTCAATTACCTATCTGTAAAACCACTAGTATCAGTCTATCCAAATAGATCCATATTTGGGACCTAATTTGTTATAAACTTCTTACTTTTTAGGTGCAGCAAGAAATAAAATCATCTAGCCCTGCTGTCTCCATTAGAGTATATGTATAAATAACTGAGAGTACTTACAGGGAAACGGAGAGATACAACTCATGCAGGACCTTATTTTCATGGTTCCGCAAGACCATAGCCTGAAATGCGAATAAACGTACGTGGTTCTCGTAAAACATAACCATCGGATACAAATGAGGAAAGTACAGATTATAAGGCACATGCTTCAACAGTCCATGGTTATAAACTGATTGCACCTTCAACATAGTAACATGTCATAAAAGGTGTCCCAGGTGGTCGAATGGAAGCACCAGTGGTAGATGCACTCATATTCAAGTAACCATTCTTCTGATATTGCCACCTATATATGAAATATTGAAAACATGAAGTAAGAGGTCCAGTGCATGCAGATCGCACCAAAAGGCATACAATTATTTGCACAAGCTTTTCAGTTATGCATGCTCTAGCTAGAATTCCTGTTAATAAGAACTAAAAGAAGACCGTATCAAAATTCAAGATGTAAAAAGACCATATGGGGAAATATGAGGATGTATCACGACCAAATAAGTCACTCCCAAATTTCCGTACTTAGATATTTCTAGATCAACGTGTTCTTAATCTATTTCCTGATAAAAAACATATTGAAATTTAATTTGCATTGCAGATTCACAACAAAAACGAAGTTGAAAAGAGGCGGAGAGGCAACAATTGTGGTGGTAGCGCCACCATCTTCATCACGTTCAGATCCACTTCGTCGCCATCCTTGTGCATCTAGACAAAAAGAGGTACGGTTACCAAAAAATCATTAGGCTGGGCCACGTCTGTTTAGAGAGATGATAGTTGCGGATAAATTCTGTTGCTGTCTACCTTTTTTATTCCTTCATTTGTTTTCAACGGTGACTTCTTAGAAGGGAGCACAGATAAAAATGAGGTAGACACCTGCATCTGTAGCTATGGGAAATAGCAGCAAAGAATGTGAAAAAACCAAATCAATTGTGAAAAAGGAAGAATGTTAGAGATGACTGAAAGAAGAATATGCATTGGTAGTGGAACAAAGAATGATATGCATAAGGGAAAAACACATGATGCTACCAAATAAATTATCCTTGTACTACCTGAGAGAAGACCTAACATACTTAACATGCATCGGTAGAGCTGCAGCTAGCTACATATAATAGCATCGGTTCCCATTTTCTCTGTGTTTCCTAGTGATTGCAAATTTCTCATTAGTATTGTCGAACATAGCTTAGATGATCCATTGGCCCTATCCAGGTAAACTCATGAAACAACATAAGATAACAATATCATGGATCGAGTCTCTCTATTTAATCCCCACAAATTCATATCTTTGTTTGTCCAGATCTATTATTTTATATATGCCTAAAAGTTGTTTGACTAGAACTTGCAAGGGAAGATTAATCTAGTAGCGCATGACAAGACCAATTCCAGGCCACATTTGGTTGCAACATACAAATTCGAACGAATCAGAAGAGGGGAAAATGACCTTTGTTGTGCATCGTCATGGTCAGGGCCGGGCATGCCTAGGTCGTCCTCCCCTTCGCATTGCCGGCTGTAGCTCTGGATGAGAACTCGACATGGAGGAGGTCCTCTGCTGCTCGTGTGACCTGCCGTCGCCCATGGCTGGTGCATCTTGCAGCAGTCGCGTGCTTCTCCAAGGCCGGCCAGCCGCCGGTCTTCCGCAGCCAGCATCTCTTTCGCTGCTCATCATCTTCCTGTCGACCTTCACTAGAAGCAGCATGTCATGGTGCCCGTGCTCCTCCTTCTGTGCGCGAATGGGGCAGGGCGGGTAGGGAGGAGGGGGAGGAGGGAAGAACCTAGAAAGAGGACGAGGGGGCAGCGGCGGCTGCGGGAAACCACGGAGGCGGAGCAGTGCCGCCAGGCGGTGGAGGAGAAGGCGGAATCGGGATTGGAGGAGGAGGAGGAGGCGTGGGGATTGGAGAGGAGAAGAGACACAAGGTGATTGGTGGCGGCGGCTAGGGTTTTTTCTCTATGGGGTGCCCATTTTATACGGCTGCTGTAAAAAATGAACGGACGAGATCAACCACCAAAGAAGATCCAACGGCCCACGTGCTCTAATCGCTGTGAGGCCCCCTATGGGGGGCATCGTTTATACCTTTAGATGTCTTAGATTTGTCTAAATTTAGATGTATGTAGAGTGTCTATATATATCCAAATTTAGATAAATCTAAGACATTCTTTATGGTGAGGAGGGAGCGTGTTTTTCCTATTACCTTTTATAAGATGTTTTCATAGGCTATAATTGACATAGTAATTTTTGGAGGGTAAGTTAGTTAATATTTCAGTTTGTGGTACGATGAAAATAAAAAATAAAACCTATAGTCTGGAGTACTTACAAGTGAATCTAAATGTGCAAAAAGGTGCTGAAATCCTGCTACAAAACTTGAAATGGCTCAAAATGGAATCTGCCAAGAAAAATCAAAAAAATTCAGTAAACCTTATGTATTGCATTACGCATTCTGGAAAAGTTTTGTCAAATTTGAGCCTACATTTATGAATAAACCTTATTTTAAGTTTCCCAACTAAATCTTGAACTGAAAATTCATATTGACTAGGAAAATCTCAAAAAAAAAACCATTAAAATAATATATTACATTATGCATTTTGTAAAAGTTTCATCGTATTTGAGCATACAGTTTGTGAATAAACCTTACTTTAATTCCTGGCGGGATTTTGAACTCAAAACTTAAACTACATAGAAAGGTTTGATAGGTATTATATGTTTTCTTATGTATTATCGGAAAGTTTCGTTTATTTCAAACATACGGTTTGTGAGAAAATAGAGTTTTAGGCTGGAAACAAGAAGTGTGGGGAAAATTTTGTTTGCATCTACTCTTGTACGTTGGATTGGTTTTGGATGGCCCAGATGTGTCCAAACTCCATCGATGACTTTAAGACTCAACGTTACCGAAACTGCATCCAATCTCACCATTCTTTATCCAGTAATGGTACACTTACGGGCTACAAGCTACGGAATTTGCTTACGGGATGTCGTGGTGGAAAATTAGAGGAGGAAGGGTGCTGAAATCACGGAGTGCTGAAACCAGATAACCAACCAACAGCATACACCCAATCCCGTAACATTATTTCCGTAACAGATTGGCCGTAGGTCTAGCATTTTCGTTCTTTATCCAACGACCAGTCTCTCTCTCTCTCTCTCTCTCTCTCTCTCTCTCCTCTCTCTCTCTTTAGACCATATCCCCTTGCCGCCAGCTCTCCCCGCCAATGCATCACCACGAAACTCTGGTAGATGGTATGTACTCCCTTTGGAAGGAGCAAGATACCCAATTCGGTTTGGATAACCCGAGTCAACAAGGTAGTATTTTCCTGAAATTAAACATGAAGTGAGCATAGGAAAATAACAATAATAACCTTTTAGAATGCATGATAAAGTTTTACCTTTAGGAGGTACAGGAAATGAAGGAAAATTTGCTAAAGCATGATGTAGGATTCTTGTGTCATGTGCAGAGCCAGGCCAACCAGCAACAACAAAGGTAAACCTCATGTCAAAGTCACATATGGCAAGCACATTTTGAGATGTATAACCATGGCGACATGTGTGGTTAACCACATCCTCTGCAGGAACAGAACATGGTACATGTGATCCATCAATAGCACCAATAGCGCCTTTGAAGTGAGGCCAAAAACTATCTTCCTTAACCTTTTCATGCTCTGTACTGAAAGTAGGATCTCTTGGTTTGATGTTGTCTCTCGCTAACTTGCGCAAACAATACAATACTTCCTTAAACTTTGTGTGAACCGTCCATAGGGACCTTGTAAATTGGTTTTCAGCTTGTGCAAATGCCTGAGGGCCTCCAACAATCCATAAGAACATGGCTAGTGACTCGATCGATGACACATTGTTAGTTGATTTCAATCCATAGGTAGAGACAAGCAAATCATGTAGTGTCGTAAACACTTCCGGAGTCATGCGGAACATCTTGTAAAAATATCTAGGACGACCAAAACATCTCATGACCCATTGAAGCCCCGTTTCAGGAGTCTCTCTATACGAGTCTTTGTGCAAATAACGCTCGGTATAGAGGTTACCCATGTTCCCAAGGATGGCAGCCTGCTGCGCAAGCTCGCCGAGCTCAGCTAGAAGTCCAAGTCCCTCTAGTGCTTGTTTTCCCAGACCTTCCATGCTTGAGTCCATCTACACACATATAAATATGTCCCGTTAAAAATAATGGCAGCAAATGTAATGAAAATGTCATGCTCAAATCACTATCATGGTACACACGTCAAGACATCGTTCTTGTACTAATTCTATACAGGTCTATAACACATTGTTCTTCTAGTAATTTTATACATGTTTACAGCAAATGTTCTTGTACAGATTAATATCAGCAAAAGCAATAGAAAGTAAGACCGAAGCAATAGAAATCAATATCAGCAGAAGCAAGAGAAATTAACATCACACCTTCTTTCTATCAATTTTACACAGGTTGAACATACGTATTGATTGAGACAGAGGGGGTAATCAATGGGATATTTGCGGGCAAGAACAGATCGGACAAATTAATGGTCTATGGTGTCTTCCTCTCTCATGGGCAGATCATCTTCACACGGTTCAGCATGGGCAATGAGAACCAAGGGCAAAGGGGATAAATCAATAGGATATATCCAACCAAGAACTGACCGAACCAATTAATGGGAGAAGACAATCTGCGCATGAGAGAGGGAGAGACCAGATATTAGGGAGAGGAGCAACTACCTGCGTCGGGAGACGTCTGACGGATCGGCTACTTGGTGGATTGTCGTCGGGACTCTGGAGTGAGACGGGGCAAGGTTGGGTCGGGCCTGATGCCCAGACGAGGCAATCGCCGCCGGCGAGCCGGCCGATGGGCGGCGGAACCCTAGCGCCCGCAGACTTTTCTTTCGAGAAGATGGTCGATAGGGGCGGATCGTCTGGCTTCGCCCTGCTTCGTTATGTTTCGGGAACGAAACGGTACAACTTATCGATGGCAGTGGGTAATTATCATCTAGTTTTGAGAAGCTACCGCGCTAGAAGCTGGGTCGAACTCGCTGCCAGAGACTTCCTGATTTGTACGTACAGGAAGTTGCCGCGTTTGGAGAAGCTAGCGTCTAAAAAGTCCGTTTGGTTCAGATTTTACGGTTGTAGCCGTGAAGTTGGTTCTAAAAGCTAAACCAAACACACCCTAAGACTCAACGTTTACCGAAACTGCATCCAATCTCACCATTCTTTATCCAACCACCAGTCTCTCTCTCTCTCTCTCTCTCTCTCTCTCTCTCTCTCTCTCTCTCTCTCTCTCTCTCTCTCTCTCTCTCTCTCTCTCTCTCTCTCTCTTCAGACCATATCCCCTTGCCGCCAGCTCTCCCCGCCAATGCATCACCGCCGCCCCTTTTTCCAGCCATGTATTCTCCTTCCCACTTCCCCTCCACATGACGGCGGCGTCTGATACCTCCCCTCCCGGAGGCGGGGTTGATAGCCTCTTCCCCTCCCCGTGTTGCACAAGCGAGAAGGCGCTGTCACCTTGAATTGCTACATCCGGCTTGGTATGATTCCGCTCTCCCAACCCGATTGCCCCTTGTCAAAAAGCTAATTAGATGCTAAACATGAACGATTTATCAAACAGACCTGAGACTAAATTGATATGTCGACGGGCTCCACCATTTTTTGTGTTTGTAGCTGTTTGTGTAGGTCGTTGTGTGCTCGTCGTGCTCTCTGGCTTAGAGGCTTAGATCGATATTTGAGCAAGTGAGGACGGTGCAGACGGATAGGTTGTCTGCTAAATCAATGGCGTAAAATACTATTTGTTGAGAAAGAAATCGTGTGTGTGCACGATTTGTTATGGCGGAAATCTATTTTTTCGATGAGAATGGGAGAGACCATGAAATTTTTTGCTTCTCGAATCTAACTTGAATTAGATTGATGGCACGCTAAACAGGTTACTGCATGTATGCTCCATCTTATTTTACTCACTGCTTATGGTTTGCCCAATTGGAAATCTGCAAGATGTGTTTGCATATATTAGGACTGTTGATTGATATATTCCCACCATAGGTTCATGGATTGATTTAATAATCAGCAGCTCAATGGTTATTTGCTACATATTCATATCAACATACTAAAAATAAAACCCCCTTTTCTTGGTTGTCTAGCAAAAAGGAAAAAATGTATGAAATTTTACAGAACATCAAGATTACTTTTCATAACCATATTTTTCCAATTTGTTTGGCTTGCGATCTCCAATTGAACTAACTTAACCATGTAGTTAAAAGAAAGGGCGTGTACCTAAGAGCACATGTAATCCAGGTTAAACATACAACATGAAAGTATTAACAGTACGTTTAGTAAGTATGTGCAGATTATAGCGAAACATATTGTTCATTCATGGCTGCACAATGTTACTATACAAACAGAGTTCACGAAAAAAGATGCCGACCATAATATATCTCACACTACATCCTGAAAACAAACACAATGTACTTAGGTACAAATGCAAGTGTTAGAAAGAGGTGACCTGTCACACCATGAGTCTGTACTTATGTTACCGATGGACTCGCTCCACATGAGCTTGGATACACTGGCTTCAGCTGCTCCACCACTGCATCCACCTTTTATTTTTGAGAAAAAAGTTCAGAGACCGCTTCGGACAGATTTACCCTGCTAATTGTCATATGCATTGTTCTCACGTTCATTTAGGATCTGGTTAACAATCTCTACCCAGGACCGACAACAAAGCTTTTCTGCCCTTGTTTACAGGGTGCTAGCCATAATGATGACAAGTTCCTTGTTCTTGCTGCTACAAACACCACATTACTATTGGATCAGGTAGAGAACATCTGCAATGGTTCACCGCCCGATCTTGAATCTAGGCAATGCATATTCAAGTTAATGAACTGACGAAAGACAAACTTCAGCCCCACCTGGACATTGCTACGAACTTCAGCTAACCTTGATATAACTACTAAGTTCAGTTAACTCGACTTCCAGGTCAATCTCGGCGGTACCTGGTCACGGCCTAAGCAAGACCAATTTGAAGAGCTTGGCTGCAGAGGAACTGATAGTTGGGTCCTCATATCCATCTGATCATGTTGTTCAACAATCCTGTAAGTTGGAGCAACCACTTGCAACTTTTTTAGTCCCTCTACATTTATTTGTTGTTGTTCTGATTTCACAAATAGTTGATTGAGTTGCTGATTCATTTCTTGAGCAAGTAGAAAACAAACATGCTTGGAAGCAATGCTCATCGCAATCAAAATTGATGCACCTTGCATAGTAGCCAATGCTTGCGGTTTCTTCGGATAGGCGGTGCATGGGATTTTTTTCATGTGAAATAATGGCACCATGAAATATTTAAGTCTGTCACATGATATATCAAATGGTAAAACAGAAGATCATCACCAGTAATTTTGTAAAAAACAATAGAAGTTTGAATAGTTTATTATTTGTTTTACACGGCATTTCTAAAGTGCACTACCCTTTTAGGAGAGGTATGAGATAGTTTCTGAAGATATTAGCCATGCATAGTAAGCTATGGGAATGTCTGTTGGGTAAATATCCATCAACTTGCAAGTCTAGGATGCACATAACCTATGCTCGAGCAGTAACAACTACTTATATATGACCTGTAATCTGCAGGTCAGTTAATATACACGGTTGCAGCCTCCCGTGTCAGACATTTGGGCTACGTTAGATTATACAGGTCAAATATAGGATATATATATATGTATCAACAAATCATCACCTATTATCGTACAAGATATAGAGCTTATTGTCGTACAATATTTATATGCCTATTTTAGATACAACCTCAATGATCCAGATGCTGCACTGGACAATTCTGATGGATATTATTGATTGCACATAAAAGGTACAATACTTTGCATCAGAATCTACTTTGGTGGTATAAAATGTTAAAGTATTATGCATTGTCGTGTACATAGTTGCAATGGATGCAGCAACCAGAGAGAAGAAAATAGCAATCAATAAGGATAATGTGGTGTCGGAATATAGCTCAAAATACGAATGAATACTGCACTTCCATGTAATGCATTGTCCTGCTAGAATAGTTACTGCGAAGGTAGATCCGGGCAGTAGATTGACTATGGAAGAACAACAGATGGAAAGAAAAGTTTTCTCTCTGGTATATCTATAGCAATAGAAATGAAAACATTGTAAGGGTAGGTACGACAAATAATTCTCACAGATCGGTCAGCAAGGATGCCTCGGTAGATAACATCTCCATTCCTAGTAGTTCTGATTCATCAAGAAATAATTCTTGCAATTAGTTGTCTCCCATGATCTTCTGTACATGTGCAATTGCTCCCATGATCTGCTCCAGAATCTAATATCATGCTCTAAGAAAGAGAAACACGAGAGAAATGATTATCCATTAGCCGTCTAATGATCTCCTACACTTTTGATGCAGGAGAGATTTCGTGGTTACCTGGTTATTGGAGGAGGCAAGGCGGCAGGAGCCGGGACAGGTGACAGTGCCAATCGCCCTCTTCAGTCGGAGCGGCCGAGAATGTATCAAGTCGCCATGGCTGTAGCTTCAGCAGTGGTCGCTTGAAAGGATCAAGCGGGAGTCTAAAGGTCACGGCTCAAGCGGGGTCTAAGGCGCCTATATATGCTGATAGCTAGGACGGTAATGGTGGAAGTAATTTTCGATGGAAGTAATGGTGGTTGATGGTTACAATAAAGGTAGGGGCTGGCTAATTGATTCTAGAACCGGGTAACGCGAGCGTTAATTGGGCGATGGTTGAAACTGAGCGATGTATAAGACCTCAAGGCAAGATGAGTCTACAACATAATAAATGATACAATGTATGAGTATGACACCACATATAAGTTACTACCCACTATGAAGGTAGTAACCTAAACTAGTAACATGTCATATGTTACTAGTCTAAGTTACTCCCCACTATGATCAATCTGAGGGATTGATGTTGGGTGACGAGCGGAGAGCACGCCTGAGATTAATTGGGCTTTTGGTCCACTTGAGCGGGTGAGGGATGATCATAGAGGAGCGGATGAAGTTTCGTCGAAGGAACGACGGACCTCCTTTTTAAGTAGCAGAGATTTGTAACTCTCTTTCTCAGATTTGGTAGGTTTTTGAAAAAATTAGTAGAAATGGTACTCACCCGCAAACACGTTGGTTTTTCAAATTGCTCCAAGCGAGTATCTTTGGCGCGCTAACAAAATTATACAGCGCCAGTTTTTTGCTTTTATAGGTGCGCAAAAGCGTGAAAAAATACAGCGCGCAAACAACATTTTACCATACACGCTAAATACAACGTCACAAACAAATTTTGCATACATATTAATTGAAAATAAGCTACTAAAATAGGTTTCATAAAAACAAGGAACAAAAATGATAATTAAATAGATAAAACAGAAACATCTAATCGGAGAAGTCGAAGTTCGATTCCGACGACTCTGACGGCTCGCTCAAGAACATATCCATCCAACGGTCGTCGTTGTCGTTGATCGTCGACGGGCCGGCTTCCTGCGCCTCGATGAACCGCTTATGCGCGCGAATGCCCTCCTTCTCCACAATGTGCTCCACCTTTTTCTACGCGTAGAAGGCGCGCGCTCGTCGAGGACGTCCTGCGGGAAGGCGGCATCCCACACCTCCATGGTGCGTTCATCCGCCTGTGCAATGGTGAGGCGGCGCTGCTCGACGGTGATGAGACCCGTCGAAGCCAGCCAAGAACTCCGCCTTCGCGAGCGACTCACAGTCCTTGAAGTTGAGTTGTTAGCGGGGGCGCCCGAGGCGCCATGCCGCCGCATCGTAGGCGTGCACCACCTACTCGACGGTGTCGAACGTCTCGAGGGGGAGACGAGTCCTTCCGGCGTGGATCTTCGCATTGAACGCGCTGCTCGGGCGGGCGCGCACGCCGATGAAATCCGAGGAAGGAGGGAGGGCATGGCGGCGACGCGGTGTCGGCGGCGACGGTGCGCGTGGGCAGGCGAGAGGGCGCGTGGCGGAAGGGAAGTTCTAGTGCGGTTGGCGACGTGTCGCGGGCGCCGTCTCGCGCGGGATTTAAAATTTAGCGCGTGTGAAATTTTGACGCGTGTGTTGAAGCACATTTTTTTCACGACAGCACGCTAAACTGACGGTTTTTACTGTCCAGGTGTCTTTTGGCGCGTCCGTTTGATGCTGTAACGCGCTAACGGAGGCTTAACGCGTCAAATAGGAATCACCGAGCTGCACCAGGAAGCGGGGACGGAGCAATGGAGGATCTCTACTTACCAGACCTCCTTCGTCTCCTCCCGAATCCCCACTGTATCTCTGCAGATTTCTTCCGTCTAACCTCAGCTTCCTCTCCCGAGTTCCCCTTCCTGAGTATCACATCGATCTAGGATCGTGACAATATGGTATCAGAGCTACACAGCCCGCTCTCCGCCAATGCGACAATCGATCCAGCCATGGATCCGTTCGATCGCGCCATTCTCCTCTGCGACAAGATTCTGTCCATGTTGAGCTGACGTGAGAAGCAGCCGGGGTACACAGGTTAGGAGTCGGCCAGGAGCTCGCGGATGGCTGCGACAACTCCAGCAGCAGCCCAGCTGGTGCGATGCCCGCGAACTGTTCGACGATGGGTCTCAAGTTTCAACCCAAACGTCGGCGGCGTTGGGGCCGTGGACTCGTCTAAGCAGTTGCGGATCGTCTCCACGGTCAGCCCTGGACCTGTGGGAGCACCGCCGCCTTGGACGAAGCAGCAATTCCACATTCTCGAGCCTGACAAGCATACGCTGCATACGCCTACCACCTGTTCGACTGTTGTCCTCAACATGTGCTCCTATGCTATGCGATATCCGTCTATGCGAGCCATGCAAGACACGAAGACCGTGCAGGCAGGTTTGGTGTAACACCCCTATGGCACCTGCAGCGCTCCCAGCAGCCACGTCGCTACCACACCATCCAGATCAGCTCGGGTTACTTTTGGATCGGCCACCGCCATGGCCTCTGTGGAAGACAACACATATGTGCATGGCTGTTGACTGTCCTTGTGGATGAACCGGACACCACCCAGCTAGACATCACAGCTGCACGAGCAAGCATGGGAATACAGTAGTCAAGTATGTGCAGGGCTACTTATAGCTGGCACATGCAACGAGATTCAAGTGGGTAAAGTCATGTATTTTGATACTGGAAGGAAGCTTCAGTCAAGGGTTCGAGCTTGGGTAGCAATTCCACCTGCTAGTTCTAGGATATTTCTGTTGCCTGGTTGTCTGGAGAACCATGACAAGCTCAACTTGGATGGTATTTGCAATGTTCTTCCTACAGCCGATAACCAGTAGGCCTTCAAGATTCGTTCATGGGGTATTCTCATCAATTTTCAGCAATACAAAATGCTAATAGTTGATGCCCTGGGAAGAATAGTGGCATGGAAGGTTGATGGTACTTGGCTGTACAGGGACATGAGCATAATCAATGCAATTGACATAAATCTCTCCATGTTGTCGAGTCCAGGTGAACATCTTTTCCCTTGTGAGATGCCTCGGCTGTTCTATTGCATTTATTCTCACGTGAACAACTCTACGTAGACTGGACAACAAGTAACTACTGAAGATATTATGGCTGCTTCTGTACCTAGTGCAATGTGTAGCTCTGATCCTGGTGGTGTCGGCTCATATTACAAGCATATTCATAGTATTGTTCATACTTCTGGCATGGGATATACAGATCTTTTTTCACCACATAGCATCCTCTCTACGATTGTTCAGGCTGCTCATTTTAATACAGAGACTAAGATTACAGACTTGCGTGCAGCTTGTGCCACTTGTGAGAATTTATTCGCAAGGCCATTCCCCGATTTGGCGGGATTCTGTGGTAATAATAGTGGAGATCTGGTCATGTTGTCTGTCATTGTACCTTGGGACCCAGGCGTTTGCAATGAGCTGAGTACAGAGAAGTTGAGATCTGCATCTATCGAACAACAAAGTGGTGAGTTATTGGTTGTTGCTTCATCGTGTGATTCTTTTGCTGGCTGCATGTGCGCCTGGGTGGTATACTGTGATTTTCCAGCACGACAAAGGTTCTTCCAAGCAACTATTGCCAGCACCATCAGTTATACTAGTTAGATGTTATACCAGGGGAGTGCATATGATGAGCTGTGGGCCATTACCTATACAGAGGCTTATTACTCACAAAGCACAGCTGCATGACGGTCATATTGCCAGGAACATTCTATTGAGGTTACAAGAATTGCCAATGCCATCGGCTGAAACTACATCTGGCAAGATGTTCATCTGGTCACTTGATATTAATACAGTTTATCCATGGAGCCAAAGCTTCTTTTGCTCCAGTGGTGTTGGTAGAACATGACATATGAAGTTTGAGTATCAGCGGACATATGAAGTTTGAGTATTAGCCTTCATGGCTACTCGGTGGATTTACTCCTAGAGGTACAGTTGCCAAGTCCGAGAAGTGGATACCCATAACAGTGATCCATTTTCTAGTTTGGCCATTTGGTCTTTCACTACGCCATGGGATCCAGTATGCTGTAATCATCTTGGCAAGCATCATGGAGCTCAACATCAGTACATTGCGTTGTGACCCAAACTTTTGTTTGCTTATGAGAAAACATGGTTCCATTTTGGAAAGGATGAGCCGTTGGGTCTTGACCGTCAGGTTACTTGCAAACAAACTCAGTAAAGTACAACCTATACAGCAGGCAACACTACAAGAATTATTGGTTTACCAGTCAATGGGTTTTCCTACATGGAGAGCTCAGTTGATGTTGCTCATATTATGTCAGCATAGGCTCTCAGGCTCGTGTGCAGTTTGTTCTTTGTGGTTTGAGTTCAGACCAACTTGGAGAAATACTTACACTAGCTGCCAGATATCAGCGATCTAGTTGGCTGGGTTTGAAAGTATAACTGAATCAATACTGCTATTTGATGGGTATGCACTATGCAGTAATTTTTCATTGCCAGATGGTTTTCATTTTTGTGCACATTCATCATTTCCTCATGGAAAACTGGATAAAACTCTTTGCACAATGTGGTGTTTCTGTTTAATCCACGGGGCTGCAGCAGAAGAGTTGACCAAGTTACAAAAGGTGCAGTCAATTGGTGTTTGGAGTGCCCCGTTGCTACATCTGCTCACACCATTGCAACAGAAGCATGATTGTTGGGTCATTCCTAGAAAAGTTTTGCCAGCAGCCAAACATCTGCCCCATTGCAGAAGTGACCTGGTACTGTGTATGGCTAGCTCGCCAATCACCTTGCCAGGGGATTTTTTTTTTTTTTTTGAAATGGAACACTCGTATTCCATTTAAGACACGGCTCGATCGCCGGTCAGCGGTCACCAAACGGGTTACAGAATTAGGGTAGCTTGTCGTCCATAACACATGTTTCACCAGGGAGCGGGGATGGAACTCACGGATGAACTCTACTTCCCAGACCTCCTTCCGTCCTTCGTCTCCTCCCAAATCCCCACTTTATGTTTGCACATTTCTCCCGTCTAATCCTGAACCTTAGCTTCCTCTCCCGAATCCCCCTTCCTGTGTATCACATCGATCTATGATCTTGACACCCTGTGCTCGCGCCACCGCGGACTCGCGGCACTACCTTGTGCGCCCTGTTGTCCGCATCACGCACCGTGCGCTGAGCCATGGCCACCGTGCCGGCCGTACATGCAGAACTAATTCACACATGTAATCGACTTGGGTGGGGTTGGTTCACGGCGTCATCGTGTACGTCGACGGCAAGGACACTAGTGTGCCATCCCGTCATCACTGGGGCAGAGCACGCGAGAGGGAAGCGCACTGGCGGATCTACATGGAGCTAGAGGGTTACACGGTACCAGGTAGAAAAAAGTTCTTTGCAAAACAACATATTTTCACCATTTGTGCACCCTGAAAAATATTATTTTTCTCTGTTGAGCTTTCGGCACCGCTAGGCACCATATTGCCATATTCTCTAGCTCCGCCACTGCGCGCGAGTTATGGACACAGATTGACGTGCACGTGCTATACAAGCTGAAGCTCGTCCAGCTCCTCGTGTACATGCTACGCCGTGGCATCGGAGCACCTGATGAACGGCACAGCGGCAAAGCAGGTGATTCCGTGGTTATATTGCATCGACACGTGCATAATGGGGAGCCGCATTCACGCCTCCACGATGCCGACAAGGTGGAATTCGCATTGGCTAAGCGGCATGGGCTCGCAACGCGCGCACACATATGTGTACTGGCATGTGCATGCCTGCTTTTCTTTCACTAGTGGACGTTGGCCGGGGATACAAAAAGGAAATGCACGATTTGCGTTTCAGTTTGAATGCTTCGGTCTTACTAGATGGTAATTCTCCTTAGGCTTTGTTTTCCTCTAGTGTATTTTCACCTCTTAATCCTCAGTCAAAGAGTTCTGCTCCTACTATTCCTAGTGTATTTCCACCTCTTTTTTTTTTTTGAAACTAGTGTATTTCCACCTCTTAATGCTGGGAGTAATTAGTTAATTGAAAGAATTTAATTAGTTTGGCCCACCCAAACCCATATCTAAACCCACTATATACATGTAGGCTTCTGCTTCCATAGATCACCAATCCTCAAAACAGTAAACCCTCGAAGGGGTATCATACTATTGTTCAATCCAGTCATCCTACCTCTAATATATCCCAAACATATATCATTTAATCTCAGCCATATTTGTGTTTCACTCAGAAAAACGTTTCAACCTGACCATCTAACTATCTAACCAGTGATTGCGATTAATAGGAAAACAATATTAGACTGCCACAATCTCATGCCTAATCAAACTGCTTCATCAAATTTCTATAGTCCGCCGTCGCACTTCCTTGGCTGACCTCACCCCCTGCCCAAAGTGACTTGGGTTGCCCCCACGCCTTCGGACCGACTATCCTCTTTCTCGGCATGAAGAAAACCATAAAAAGAGGATGAAAGCAATCGCAGCAGAGATCCTCATTCGGTCAGCATAGGTGTAAAAATTAATCAATGAATCAACCAATTAAATGATTTAATTGTTCGACTATTAATCAGAAGGTTAACTATGGACAAACCAACATAGAACTATATTTTTATATCAAGGTTGGCAGAAAGGCAAGCCCTATAATATAAAATATGTAATTGCTATTGGAGAGGAGATATATATCAAAAGCAGAAAATATACCAATTGAGGAGAGGGCCAATGCCCCCCCCCCCCCCACCCTCCACCTACAACCATACAACATTAGTAGTGTTATTTCAAATAATTAAGTGACTAAGCAATGGACTTGTTGTGTATACATTACGGTGGATCCTAAGGCAACAAGCTCGCTGTCCTAGCTTCTAAATTTAGAAACTTTTCCCGCATTGCATGAATTATATATTATCTTACGTAGTTTGATCTGATATGCTCGACGGTTGGCGTAGAAGGTTAGGTTGGGAAACTGAAGTAAGAAATCTTGACCCACACATTTTGTTAGTTTGCACGTAGGTACGACCGTACGAGAAAATAGCATTTTACACCACTTGTTGGGGCTAACGTTGCACAAACCACAACTTGAGTTTTGTTTTGCAGAGAACACACTAGTAGCTAATATTTGCACGTAGATCCATCTTTAGTGTCTCATGTCACATACAAAATTAAGATTCGAGATACAAATATCAGGGCTAAGAGTCTTCCTCCTCCTGCTTGTTACTTTCTATGAAGTAACCGTAGAGCCTGGTCTTAGTGTAATGCATTTGTCGATGACGTCGACTGACGGAATGGAGATGGCAAATATGGCGTCTTTGCATGGCATTCATGTTAAGTCTCATTTCCTGCAGCCACATGTCTTGTGGCCCAGGTGCATGACATGCACATCTCTGATCCCATTACTTCTTACTTCAACTTGTCATATATCATTTCAGTGGCGGACCCATGATCAAAATTGAGAGGGGGCAAAAATATGCTTATAGGTGAAAATTTTCTTTTTAAGTGGGGGCAAATCACTCTTTAGGAGTACTATTACAAGGAGAATTACCAATTGAGGGGGGCGGGGGGAGGGGGGGCAGCTGCCCCCTTGCCAACAAGCTGGATCCGCCCATGTATCATTTCCTGCATTCACTGGCTCACACCACCTAGAAAACCTCTTCTCTATCTGAATTTTTCAACATAGTGTGGTGTTATTTCCGAAGGTAACAGCTACTCCATCTCTAGTAACCGCAATCTTATCCATAAGCTTGGTCCTAATCTGCTCCATCATAGTCACTATGGGCTTGTTGCTTTGGTCTAGGATGTAGCTATGAAAATCTCACTTAAGTTATTGACAACTAGATCTGACTTGCATGTTGTATCCATAGCATGGCATGCCCTATCAGGTCAAACTGGTTTGAGCGGACCAGTTTGATTGCCTCGAGCGATACCTGACCTTCTAGGAGTGGGCCCAAATTTGCTAATGGACCACTACTTCTATCCCAAAGCTTAAGACATTTTTTTTGAAAAGTCAGACAAGTAAAGTTTGACCAAACTTTTAGAACAATCTATCAAGAAATATAATATTTTGTAGATACCATACGAAAATATATTCCATTATATATTTAATAATATTAATTTTGTATTTTGCATGTTAATGATTTTTGGTAAAAGCTTAGTCAAACTTGACATAGTTTGACTTTCTAAAATAATATAAGCCTTAAGATTTGGTATGGAGGTAGTATTAGGCTAGCTAATGACTACTAGTGGTTCTCTCGAAATAATTACAACAAAAGGTGATGTTCTGTGCAAAACAAAACTCAAGTAAGATTGTGCAATGTTAGCCCCAACAAGTGGTGAAAAGTGTTATTCTCTAGTTCTAAAATCTAAATTGAATATGTTTATCAGATGGGATGGTCTGAAGAACTTCTTGAGCCTGCCAAGGCAGGATATATTTGTCTGTGCACTGCAGTGGTAGAGTAGTTAGGCCATTTATGAAAACCTATCAAAATCTGCACTTATACTGGATCCTTGGAGCCGGACACACAGTAAGTGCCCTCAAATGCATTAGATTGTTTGCGAAAGCAAGTGTTTGCTCACCTCCTGCATGCCTTCTCTAACCTGTTGATCAGCCTGATGTTGCTCTACAGATGATTGGTCAGATAGTTGCTACTTGATGCAATTGGAAGGACATCTCTCTGTAAATTGCGCCAGAAGGGGCAGCTTAGGTGGCGAGAAGTACTAGGCATGAAACTTGACTGTTAGTGAGAAATTTGGAGTGAGAGAAATAGACGTGTTTTCTGTAATAAGAAGTTGAGTGTGTCCGGCATTGTCCACCTCATCTCGGACGAGGCTAATAGTTGGGTGCTTGCCGGTGCGCGGCACCTTGTGAGGCGAGAGTAGGCTTTGTACCTTGGTGGTTTTAACCACCGGACTTGTTTGTACAGTTTTTTTCCTCCTTCTATAAATGAAACCAGCAGCTCTCCTGTTGAGATTCAAAAAAAAAAACTTGACTGTTAGTTTGAACTATTATATAGGAGCAGGTGAGAATTATTAGGTGATGGAACTTAATTGTTACTCGATTATATGATTGAGTACATTGCTTGAAAAGGCTGAACATAGCTGTCACCGGTGGTCTTGTATTTATTTGCATCACTCTGTAGTATCCCATTTTTCTCTCTCGTACCGCTACAGTACCTCACCCGTGTTGAGAGTCACCTGTGCGTCGCCGTGGTCGCCGGCCCGACCCAGAATCTTCTCCGTCGGCGCTGCCGGCCGGAGCGGAGGATGGAGAGGAGCCTGGCCGCCTGTACATAGTAGTTTAGGTTGTTGCTCTTCGAGATCTACCCCTGTGGAGTCTGGGAGTAGGAGGCCGGATCTCCTGGGCCAGATCCGGTCCATCCTCTTCTTCTTCCTCGACGCTGCTCCTCTCTGGTGGCAGGATTGGCGGCAGTCGGCGAAGAAGTGGTGCGGCATCTCCTTCAATAAGGCCATCTACTACCTCCCCCGTCATCTGGTTTGGTTGTAACGGCTTCTCCTTCAATAAGGCCAGTATGATCGCCGGCCGGCTTATTGTAACTTTAATCGCCAGGACCGCCTTCAACGGCTCTCCGCCTTATTGCGGAGCGAAGAAGAGGTAATAACTTTAATCGCCGGCCGGCTAACTCTTATGTTCGGCGGGATGATCTGCCTAGGGAGGGTCCTGATCTTAGTGGTCTTAATGATGCCCAAAAACGCCTTGTTAAGGAGGCGGCTGAAGTCATAGCTAGACAGATTCTTGCTACTTCTAACCCTGAATCTACAAATCATAATGTTGCTATGCCGGTTGCTCGCGAATCTGGTCAGGCAGCGTTACCTGTGCATAGGCAGACACAGGTTGTAAGGCAGTCTGAGGCTCCTCGCTTTTCTGATGCTAACTCTGCTGGGGTGCATGGGCGAGGGGGAACACAGGCGGACAGCAACCTTGGGGCTGGGTCGGGGCACTTACTGAACCCCATTCAGAACCAGGCTAGTGATGTTTTGCTGCTGCAGCTAAGAAGAAAGGGCCAGAGTGCTTCAGGTGTCACAAAACAGGTCATTGTATTAACGATTGTACAGCGGTTTTATGCGACTGTTGTCAGAGTGCTGATCATGCAACTAAGGAATGTCCAACTCTGCGTGCTCCCAAACCGAGAATTGCTGTATATGGAGTTGGTCATGTGGACTTAACTTTTTGGAAGATACCTCTATCTGGTGATGTCCGGCCTCGTGTTGAGAACACTAGGTTGGGTAGAGTGGCAGTTGAGGGGGGGATTTTGACTATACCTGAATTAATAGCACAGCTGCAGTTTTTGATACCTGATGATCAGTATCAATGGGATGTTCACCAGATGGAAGATAATGTGTTCAGGGTTAATTTTCCAAGTAGAAGTGACTTAGTGAAAGCTCAGCATTTTGGTAAATTTTGTATACCAAGAACACATATCACTTTGTCTTTTGATTTCTGGAGAAAGGATGTTGAACCAGTTTGGACAGCAGAAGAAGTATGGATCAGGGTTGATGGCTTCCCTCCGTTTGCTCTAGATGAGATTTTAGCCTTATGGGCTTTTGGTGATATTTTCGGTGAGACTACGGATATTGATATACCTTATAGAAGGGCAAATAATGTGTTGAGAATACGCATCAGCTGTTTGGACCCTGCATTTATTCCTACTAGTCTTGATGTAAAGATTCCTAATGATTTCTTCCGACTACGTTTTGAGGTGGAGGGTTTCAAGGCTCCAATAACAAATGAGGAGAATTTGTCCGAGGATACGCACAAGGATGATGACATGGATCACGATGGTCCTAGTAACAATTCTGGGGATGATGTTGATAGAGAGGTCAAGAGGAAAAAGAATGAGGAGGAAAGCAAAGATACAGAATTCGAACCTGTGCATCCAGCTCCTTCGACTGGAACCTCTATGGAAGTATCTCCTATTAAGTTTGCTCAAAATAATGGTACTAGTACTGTACAGGATACTCCTAGGTATGATATGGAGTTTATTTCTTCAGTTAATGAATTTGGTTTATCATCTCCTAAATGTCTTGATTCTTTTTTTAGTGCTGCGGCGAATTTGGATGTGGTTGATGGGCATATGGCCTCTTCGATCCCTGGCGTAACCAAGTTTCATGATCTGGGCCAGAATCTTTCACCTGTCCGGCGAGACGTCGGTGAGGTGTTGCCGATCGGTCTTTTGGCGAAGGAGGCTGCAGTACATTTGCATGGCTCATGCACTCCGCGGACGTCGATCGGGAAGCCTTGCGTGGCTGTGCATGGCGCATGTGATGATGCTGCCCGTACGTCGATCGGGACGCATGCCGTGGGTGTGCATGGCGCATGTGATGGCGCCGTCCGCATGTCGGTCGGGACGCCTGGTGACGTTGTGCTCGCCGCGTGCGATGTCGCCGCCCGCACATCGTTCGGGATGCCTGGTGATGCTGTACATGGTACATGTGATGGTGCCGCTTGCACATCGGCCGGGAGGCCATCTAGTACGGTGCATGATTCAAGCTGCCCGTCTAGGCCGACCAAATCAGCTTCTCAGGATACTGTTTTGATTAATGTTACTGACTTGCCTATGGATTCGTCCAAACGTACGTATGTACACACAGTAACACCGAAACAGAGCTCTCAGATGAATACAAGGGTATCTACTTTACCAATGTCGGTTGAGGACAGGGTTAGTATTAATGATGATTTACCTTCTGTTTCCTTAGATAATGCTCCTGCTTTGCTTTACAATGCCTCTGGTACAAAGTGTTTGAATTCTTTTCCATCACAGGCAGAGAGGGCTACTACTAAGATTACAAGACCGGGTATAATGACACCTCCGGTATCTTCAGCTTTCTCTTCTGAAAAGGTGATTTCTTTTGGCGGCATAAAATCGCAAGAGGCAAGGGGTATAAGGGCGAGTGGCAGAATCAGCGCGCAACCAAACGCGGATGCGACTCAGATGGAAAAGGCTATGCTGCTTGCACAAAGGCGTAATGAGATGTTTGTGCAAGGTAATTCTCAGCCTCATTCTTTACTTAATTTTTCAGACGCACAAATTATCCATAATGCTAATGTTTTGGGAGTTTCTATGGGTAGGTCTGTTACGGAGCAAATTGGTGCGGCACATATAATTAAGGAGAATGAATTTCGAAGAACTTTAACTATGCTGGAAAAAAATGATGAGTCTGTGTTGGATAATAATGGGGAACACATTCCTTGTCTTATTGTATCCCGTGCGTCTGAGTTAGTTGGGGATTTAGATGATGATGAGCACCTATTAGATGCTAGTTTGCTTTGTGTTTCCCCTGTAGCGAATAAGACAAAACGCAATAGAAAGAAAAAGTCTTGTGATAAGACTAAGGTTAAACGGAGTAACAGAATTCGTAATAAAACTCAGAAATAGATGGCTTTTAATTCTATGTGTGGTTTGACCTGGAATAGTGAGGGTTTTGGTGATCCGGGAAAACATCTGTTTGTGAAAGAAGCTATTAGAGAGCATCGGTTAGATTATATAGCACTTCTGGAAACGGGGAGATCAAATTTTACTGTTCCCTTTCTTAGGGATTTATCCCGTGGAAAGGAGTTTAGTTGGTTCTGTTTGCCACCTCAGGGTCGTTCTGGAGGTATTTTGGTCGGAATTAATAATAGCACTTTAAAAGTAAACAATGTAGTTAATGGGGACTTTTGTGTGAAGTTATCTTTAAAATCAAAAAGGGACGGATTTGAATGGGTTTTGGTACCAGTGTATGGAGCTGCTCAAGACTCTCTCAAACATGAATTCTTGTCTGAACTAGTGCGCTTGTGTGAGGCCGAGCCTCTTCCTTTGCTTCTTGCCGGCGATTTCAACATTCTTAGAAAACCTGAGGATAAGAGTAATGATAATTTTAATCCTCGATGGCCCTTCATTTTTAATGCCATTATTGAAAGCCTAAATCTGAAGGAAATTTCACTGTCTGGTCGGCAATATACTTGGGCTAGTCGGCGAGTGACACCTACCTATGAAAATTTAGATCGTGTTTTGGCTAGTGTGGAGTGGGAACAAAAATTCCCATTGGTTTCGGTGAGAGCTTTATCTAGGTCGGGATCCGATCACACACCTCTTCTTATTGATTCAGGGAATCATGCACACTTAGGAAACAAACCTCGTTTCTCTTTTGAGTTGTCTTGGTTGCAACAGGATGGGTTCTATGATTTGGTGGCAGTCGAATGGGCTGCAGCCCCAATGGGGGTATCGCCAATTGATACTTGGCAAAAAAAGATTAGGCACTTACGAAGATTTTTAAGAGGTTGGGCAAAAAATCTAAGCGGGAAATATAAAATGGAAAAGGAGAGGTTAAACGAAATTATTGATTTCCTGGTCATTAAGGCGGAAACTTGCCCTCTATCTACTCTTGGGAGGGATGAGTTAAAAATGGCCAATGATAATTTGAATAAGCTGAGAAGATCCGAGGAAACAAAATGGGCACAGAGAGCCAAGGTTAAGTATGTGCAGGAAGGGGGTAATAATACAAGATATTTTCACTTAATTGCTAATGGAAAGCATAGGAAGAAGAAATTTTTCAACTAGAACAGGATGAGGGTACGATTGTTGGGGATGAGAACCTTAAAACTTACATTACTGAATATTACAAAAAACTTTTTGGTGAGCCGCAACACAGTTCAATAGTAATGATGGAGGATAGAATTGATGATATTCCTCAAGTTTCTGCGGCTGAAAATGATTTTTTGATTAAAGATTACTCTGACGAGGAAGTTTTTACCGCGATCTCATAAATGAAGCATAATAAGGCACCGGGGCCTGATGGTTTTCCGGCTGAGTTTTATCAAACCTTTTGGGAAGTAATTAAAGTGGATCGAATGGCGCAATTTTTTTCTTTCCAAAAAGGTGAATTACCTTTACATAGGATTAATTTTGGGGTTATTACTCTACTTCCAAAAAAAGATAATGCGATTTAAATACAACAATACTGTCCTATTTGTTCACTTAATGTGATCTTTAAGATCTTTACTAAAGTTGCTACCATTCGTATTTCGGAGGTAGCGCATAATGTCATTAAACCTTCCCAGACTGCTTTCATGCCGGGCAGACATATTTTAGAGGGAGTGGTTGTGCTTCACGAGTCCATTCATGAAATGCATAGGAAAAAGCTAGATGGTGTGCTTTTTAAAATTGATTTTGAAAAGGCATACGATAAGGTTAAATGGCCGTTTTTACAACAAGTATTGCGTATGAAAGGTTTTGATGATACCTGGTGTGATCGAATTAGACAATATGTGCAAGGCGGGAGTGTGGGGATTAGGGTGAATGATGATATCAGACATAATTTTCAAACAAGGAAAGGTTTGAGACAGGGTGATCCTTTATCTCGCATCCTTTTTAACATTGTGGTGGATATGCTAGCTATTATTATTGCACTGGGCTAAGGAAGCGGGTCAGATTGGAGGTCTTCTACCTCATCTAGTCGAAGGGGGAATTTCAATCCTACAATATGCTGATGATACAATTTTATTCATGGAACATGATATTGCTAAAGCAGTGAACATGAAATTAATTCTATGTATTTTTGAACAACTCTCCGGTCTGAAAATTAACTTTCACAACAGTGGGATCTTCTGTTTTGGTAAAGCAAAAGATATTGAACAACAATATATGCAGATTTTTGGTTGTGAAGCAGGTGCTCTACCATTTAAATATTTGGGTATACCTATACACCACCGTATATTGAGAAATGCTGAATGGAATCCGGTTGAAAGTCGTTTTGCTTCAAAATTAGGATGTTGGCGTAGTAAAATGCTTTCTTATGGGGATAGGTTGGTTCTCATTAATTCGGTGTTAACAAGTCTATCAATGTTTATGTTATCTTTCATGGAAATACCTGTTGGGGTTAGGAAAAGACTAGATTTCTACAGATCTAATTTCTTCTGGCAATCTGATGAAAAAAAGAAGAGATATAGACTCTCTAAATGGAACATCGTTTGTAGACCAAAAGATCAGGGGGGTTTGGGTATTGAAGTTCTGGATTTAAAGAATAAATGCTTACTGAGTAAATGGTTATACAAACTCCTTACTGAAGAGGGTATGTGGCAACAAATTTTGCACAATAAATATTTGCACTCTAAAACTTTAGCAGAAGTTGAGGCAAAGCCTACGGACTCACCTTTTTGGAAAGGTCTTATGAAAGTGAAATCTGATTTTTTTTGCTAGAGGATATTTCAAAATTGGTGATGGTAGTTCGGTCCGTTTTTGGGAAGATGTTTGGTTAGGGGATGTTCCTCTATCACAACAATATCCCTCTCTTTATAATATTGTGCAACATAGAGATGTTATGGTTTCCACGGTGTTGGCTCAAAATCCGTTGAATATTACTTTCAGGAGAGGTCTAAATGATCACAAATATACTGAATGGTTGCATTTGTGTCAACGCCTTATAACTATTAATCTCACTGGGGAACCTGATAAGTTTGTTTGGAAGCTGACAGGTTCGGGAATTTTCACCGTTAAGTCTATGTATCTTGATTATATGAATGGCCATACTAGATTTCTGCGCAAATATTTGTGGAAACTCAAAATCCCTCTAAAGATAAAAAATTTCATGTGGTTTCTTAATAATAAGGTCTTACTTACTAAAGACAATTTGGCAAAACGTAGATGGACAGGATCTCCGAAGTGTTGTTTCTGTGATGCAAATGAAACCGTTAACCATTTGTTCCTTGGATGTCCATTCGCTACTATTATTTGGCGGATGATTTATTTTGCTTATAATATTCCGCCACCTACGAGTATTACTAACATGTTTGGGAACTAGTTGTATGGAGTTCCGAAGAAAGATAAAAACAAAATTCGGATTGGTATATCTGCTATATGCTGGACAATATGGAATACTAGAAACGATATGATTTTTAATAATCAAAAGGGTACTAACATTTTGCAGGTAATTCTTTGAGCTGTGCATTCGATACAGTTATGGGCTTTCCTGCTACCGGAGGATCGGCGCAAGGATATGGATACTGGCTGCAACAGACTACTGGCGGTTACGCAGGATTTCTACTACTGGGCTACTGGGTGGCGACATAATAATAGGATAGAGTATGGCTAGCCTATTTAGATGTCTGATGTTCGATTGGTTGATTTATGTGGCAACCAAGTCGGACCCATTCTGTTTTTGATTTTCTTTATGTTTCTCATACTTCATACTTGATACGTTTTAATAAAAGGCCGTGTGCATCAATTGATGCAGGGGCCGGGGCCGTTGCTCCTTGATCTAAAAAAAAAAATCTTCGGCTTCAGATCTTCGGCTTCTCCGAGCTTGTCCATGGTGGAAGGGCGAAGGGAGAAGAAGACCTGAGGATGGCTTCGTCAATAAGCTCCTCTGGGTATGTCGTAGCCTCCATCATCTACGCCTACCTCCCCGAGTCCGTGGCAGGTTCGTCGGGTTTGATGGCAGGCCGATTTCTTCGTCACGGTTTCGATACGCCTGTGCTGCTCCCTCGACCCAGCTCCTGTGCTTTTCTCTCTGATCCCGAGCGTCATGGTGGCGACGGAGTCAAGAGTGAGCAAGGTGGTTGCGAAGAGGAGGTGGCGCCGGAGTTCTTCAGAAGCGATCTTCTTGAGCAACACATCGGCGGCATTTCTGCCGTTCGTCATCCACGTCGGTGAAGTCCGGCTATATTTCAACCTCCACCGGAGGCCCTTATTGAGGTCTGCTGTCGCGTCCATCGCCGGCTTTGAAGCAAGTGGTGTCGTCCCCACTTTGGAGTCCGATGGTGACATCGCTGACCTCCAGCTCATCGGAGGGGAAAGAGAAGGACCCGATTGCGTTTGCATACTTTTTAGTGGGGTCTTTTCTGCAAATACCAGGAACCTCTGTAAATTTTTCTCATTTTATGGGGTTCTTTGTAAAAAATTGTACACCCACCGAGTGGAATAATGAAAGCTTCTCCGCCCTTCGGGGCGCTCTGTTAAAAAAAAATATGTAGTCCTCTTATTTGCCACATGCACTCCATTCCCATAGCAGTTGTCGTCATGTGGCATCCTTGCCATCGATAAGCTCAATAAGCTCAGTTAAAACCATCTCTATCTACGACCATACTTTTTTAAAAGGGAAAACACGGCTTCTGCATCGTGATGATGCACACATTTCTATATTAAAAACCAGCATAATTTGTTCAGTACTTATTACATCTCAAGGGTCGTTTAAAGTTGATACAAAAATCAACCAGCGAAAAAAACAGCATAAAGTGACTAAGCACCCTCTAGTCGACTAATATGATGCCTGCCAGCCTGGCACAAGATATTCTCAGCGACCATCTGGAGTCATGTGCATCCAGAAGCCATGACATCCTGTTGATGTTGTGGCGAGAGGAGAGCCTAGAGTTGGATCCAATGCACCATGGAGAAGATAACATTTAAAAAATTGAAATTTTTCTTGTTGTTCAAAATTATATCATTGCGGCATCTCCATATTCACCAACATAAGGCTGAGACGCCAATGCGAATTAAAACCTTGAATTGTTTGTCAACACCTTTTAACCAATTTCAAAAAATATTTATAATATTGGTTGGTGGGGGGAGATTATGAGTAAAATTAACAGTTCGCCATATTAATTTAGCAAAAGGACATGTTAAAATAAGTGTTCTACAGTCTCTTGTTCTTCGCAAAAAACGCATTTAGTACACCCAGTCCATTGTATTTTTGCTAAATTATCTTTTGTCAATAGAACCTTATTACTCAGAGAACGACATGAAAATTTTGTATTTTAGAGGGATTTTCATCTTCCAAAGATATTTCCGCAAGTAAGTTGTATGATCATTTATAAGATTCTCATACATAGATTTGACCGTAAATAACTCATTACTTGTTAGTTTTCACATGAAACGGTCTGGTTCATTATTTAGATTTACCATCATTAATCTTTAGCATAAGTGTAACCACGTTGTTCACTTATTACCAGACAGCACACGTCTGAATCCAATGTTCAGCAGTGTTTGTGTCAACACGTGAGCCATTAACACATCTTTTATCTCCAAATAGGAGTCCCCTACTATCTCATTTTCCTGCAACCTTCTGCGTCCACGTCACTTTCATGTTTCCAGTCCCCCGCAGAAGTCGTGCAGACCGTGTCAGTTCGCTTCGCAGCACGCCAGCACGTATGTCTTTGTTTCCTCCGTATATCCATTCCCACACTTCTCAACATGGGCTGGAGAAGCCAGTTCTTTGCATTTCGTATATGGGCTGGACATCCATCCGTGAGCTAGCCAAGCCATGTCATGGGCTGGACGTCCCTTCATATGCTCGCGCATGCATAACACATGGACTCTTCGGCCCTTTCTCAGTTTGTCTTGAATAGAAAAGTACCGGACCCAAAAAAAAAAAAGTACCGGACGTTCGTATTCAGGGTAGTTCCTCGAGTGAAATGCATCTACGATCCTCGAACTTGATGGCTATGTCTAAAACAGTCCTTAAACTCAGAAAATGCGCTAAAACAATCCCTGATCTCGCTCCATAGGTCCAGATACGGTCCAAACTACGGTTTCACTACTGTATTTTGAATTTTTGATAGATGGCACTGGATCGGGCCCACTGAGTCGTTCCAAGCCATTACAAATTTCTAAATCCAGCAATCCCCACCACCGTGATGTTGATGGCCAGATGGATGGCGGTCACCGGCGTGACATCCCTGCGTTCCTCCCACGACCCGCACCGGACGTACTTGCAAACAAGCTCAGCATCCCACGGTTGGTCATTATGCATCGGCCATGCCAGGATGGCAATCTCGTGGCTCAGCCCCTCGATAAGAAGAGTGAAATGCAGCTACCATCCCTGAACTATAATACACTATATAATCTCCATTGGCAGGTAGTGAAATATCTAGCATACAGATTGTATAATACACTATACAAGCTGGAAAAAGGTGGCAATCAGGAACAAATCCGAAAGATAATTTGTCAGTTTCCGTTTCTTCATCCAGTTCATGTTACATTCCAAGATCAAACGGCAGTAAACATGTGAGACATATGTAGAATGCATGAGATAGCAAATTAATTGAACCCAATCTGCGTTGGCTGAAGAATTGAACTATATACCATACATATTGTATCATACACACGGTACAAGTAGCTGAAAAATGTGCAACCGAGCAAAAATCAAAAGGAAACATTGTTGCAGGTGAAAAGTTTTTTTGACAATCAATAACTTATATTTATATTAGTGAATAATACATGGTACAGGTACATTGATTACAAAACTAAGTCAAAAATAAAAGATCAAATCTTAGAGGACTTCAAGCTCTTTATTCTTTTAAGATACAATCTTATAATTTTCTAAAGGAAGCCATATAAGAATGATATAGATGCTAAATCATAAACCTGTGAATACCAGAGAAGGTTCTCTCATAATTTAGTTTCAGACGAAATGACAAGGCTTTGGGCACGTGCAGCTATTGTAGTAATCAACCAACATCGGAAAAGTAACATTGCCAATATTTCAGTGAAAAGCAACCGAGCATCCTAGTCACGTTCTGAACGTGGACGCGAGCCGGCAGAGGCCACTCCACTTCGGGATGGCACCGCGGCCAACCACGATAATGCGACCTGCACCTGCCAGTCGTCTTCATGCGCTGATCTGACGCGCGAGTCGCTATTTCTTCTCGAAGATACGGCACGACGAAGTTATTCAGCGCTGTATTTGTTTCAGAATTGTTATGTGATGTTGCGGTCGTCCCGCTTGTAGTAGTTCGGCTGTGGGTTGTTCCTTAAGAATTATTCGAGCTGACCAGCGAGAGAATTTTGTTTGCGACAACAGGGGAGATCACGCAACGGCGCCGACCATCTGAATCTGATATTTACAGCTCTTGATAGTCAACACCCTCCGTATCTCGGTGTTGCCGGCATGCATAATTTGCTAACGTTGCTAATTCAGTAACTAAGTTATGTGCTTCTTCAGTAACTGAAGGCCCGAAGGCCCTGAGTTCCTTGTTAGTCACGTAGCCTGAAGGCCTCGCGTGCTTCTTCAGTATCTAGCTTGAACAGCTTCTGGGTAGTGTAGTGTCTTGCGCAGCACATAACACAAGGCCATTGCATGGATCGGTTCAGGACATCAGGTCTCGCGTGGGCATGTCCATTCACTAGGCAGCGGCACGCACGACATGACGAATACAGCCCCCATTGCTTGCTTCCCACCACAGAATATCGTTGAGAGGTAGCTTGTTGACAATTAATCCAGCTAGTGCCTAGCGGATTCATTCAAGTATGTGTATATATAAAAGCTTCCGCACATGCAACAATGAATGGTGAACACATACAGGTTTATGTCCAGGAAACAATGATTTTATTGCTATGGTATGTCTTAATGATTCCTATACTTGCTCATGAAAATAGCTCTATAACCCATCATAAGAGGTGTATTTATTCATATCTATGGTTGCACCTAATTTAGGCTCCACCACTAATTGTATGAATCTTGATAAAATATTTACCATGCAGCGTAGAATTCTAATGCTAGTAAATCCATGCCGCTCTCGGGAACAGTTGAGCTTGTCCTTTTGCTACATAGAGGATTGGGCTTTTCTCTCGTTAGGATCTTTTACTTATTTTTATTTTTCTTCCGCACTTTATTTTTATTGCAAACTCTACATCAAAAATACTAAAACTGCTACTTTACTATTATTATTTCCTTGTCGATTTTGCTAATCAATACCTTGAGCCCCCCGTAGGTTCAATAACCTTTCTTATGAAAAAGTACTACAATTGATCATCTGCATATGGGAGCCATCAACATGCTATCAAGGAGACGATCAAGAAGGCGTCTTGGGTTCCCGCCCGCCTCCCATCGGCGCCACCTATCTGCCCCAATTTTGTGGCCTTCAGGCCATGGAGGCGGGGTGGATCTCGGTCTCCGTCGGTGGGAGGGCTCCATTTTTTCGGTTTTTGGGTTAAGGTTTGGTGTGGTGGCGATATCTTCGCCCCAATAAAGTCCCCCCATCCCCCGACTTCAGCCCCATTTCGGCGGTTACGCCGAGAAGCATGTGGGAGTGGTTTGGTTCTCCAGGACTTCTAGCTAGGGGATCTCCGGATCTTCATGGAGCTTCATCGACGGTTATTCCTTCTTCTTCACCCCCGGGATGGATGTGGTCTTCTTGACCTATTCAGCGACTTCCTGTTCGCAACCAATAACGTCAGGCCGACTTAGGAAGGAGCGGCAGCGGGGACACACCGTTGACACGGTCTGGAGATTGAAAACGAGGGGCATCTCCAAAATTTCATTGTAATTTTTATTTTTGTTGGGGTGCTTTGCACTGTTGAGTGTTTCTCTTAATGTGAGGGTTCTATTCACACACACAAATCTTGGCATTCCTGCTTTTACAAATCCCCCACATTGCACGCTTGACAACCTGCCAAGAAATTTGGTCATTGGAACCTCTCTTACGCTCTTTCAATCATCTTTGTCATGTTCGGTTCTGTTGCCCATGATATCTGCAGTCGACGCCACACCTTTATTGCAAAGGGGCAGTTAAAGAAGTGCTCTCTAGTTTCTCTAGTGTGAGTATTACAGATCGCACAGTTCAGACCTGATTGTAGATGCCAGTTTCTTCCGTCCATCATGGAGATCGTCTTGTGTTGATTAATTCAATATTAACTAGCTTATCGATGTTTTTTTTTGAAATACCTAAAGTGGTATGAAAGGAGGACGTGGGCATAGCCAAGTGGTTGGGGTCGCAGTGGCGCATCCCAACGACCAGAGTTTAAATCCTGTCAGGAATGAATTTCTGGAATTCTCATACCGAGGTCCCGCTTCTACTATATCATTTAGTGTCTAGTTCCTCCTAGCACTAATTTTTTTTTCTAAAGTGGTATGAAAGTGTCATGACTTTTCAAGTCTATATTCTTTGGCAAAGTGACGAAAATAAAAGAGAAATATGGCTTGGTAAAATGGAGTATAATGTGTCGACCTAAATACTAAGGTGGTCTAGGAATTGAGGTACTAGAGCTAAAACAAATGTTTACTCAGCTGGAATGTTGTTTAATCTTTTAAATGAAGAGGGGGTGTACAATAATTATTACATAATAAGTACCTAAAAACAAAATTTTATCGCAAGCACAAGCAAAGGCCTACCGATTCTTTTTTTTCTAGTATGAATCGATCATGTGTTGATATCTTCTCTTTTTTCTACTAGGAAATACACGCACGTCTAAACTGATTTCATGCTAAGAAGTTTTGCTTCGATCAGGCCTCCCCCCCAAGCATAGCACAGCTCACCTGCACGGCATGTCGTGGCATACGTGGCATATCTGTACCTCTATGTCTATACCATTATCTAGTACACGGGTTTTTAAATTTGAATTTACCACCAAGTTTCACAGGTTCCCCGCCAGTGGACATTTGAAGCAATCCACACCGTTGATTTGCATGTTGAGTGTCCTTGCCATCAGTGTAAATATCTGCTATTGCTATAGGCTAAATTTATCAGCTTTCTTAATATTGCGATATCTATTATCTGCTTATCTCTGCCATCAACCTAGATCATACACAATATGTATACAAGAAAACGTAGAGCCACGGGCGCGGCGTGCCGCCGCGCCATTGCTTCCTAGTACTATCTGAGAACTCATCGAATCCAATGCCTCAGAATACTTGGATTCGCTACCTTGCATCCCGTGCTTGCAGGCGTCCTGCTGAAACCTGCTGGACACTTCCAGAAAAGTCCACCGCACCAGCAAAAGAGCTCAGTTTACGTACGGGGTATTAGCATTGGGTGGTCAGGTGTTGGAGGCCCACTCAAGATCTTATCTGCATATTGACGATTCATGGCTTGAAGCAACCCACTACTACATGAGCGCTCGTCAATGTCACCGGAGCTGGGCACCGTGTAGTGGCCGTCCAAGTCGTCCTAGCCTCCGGGAGGGAGGGCGCCGCTGCTGTGGACTTTGAGGCCTCTCGGTCTAGTTCCCGCATCCTCGCTGCGCGGTAGGGCTGGCGAATGCTTGCAGCACACCCAGCTCTCCGGCTCGCACACGTGATGCGGTGATGGGTTGATGATTCTTGGAGAGTCGAGTGGAGGAAGAAGTGGTCGGGGGTGCTAAGGGAAGCGGAGCAGCCGGCGGCGAAGGTCGCAGGTGAGCTTCCGGCGGCAGTCTGAGGTTCGTTCAGAGCAGAGGATTTGCTATGAGTTGAATTCTGTCAATACAGAGGGTCTGAGATAGGTTTTGATGATGGGCTGATTTAGTGGGTAGCATTTCCAGCTTGGTATTCAGGTTCATCCCACCTCTCAGTTCCCAAACAATCCAAACAGAGGAATTCGTGAATCTCAAATCCCAATTCTGAATTCTAAGCTAACATGGAGAGAAGTGTTAGAAAAGAGGGAGAGAACAATAAATAATTGCATACACTGTTCTTCGATTGTTAATCTTTTATTTGTGCAGTAGTCCCACCATCAGTCCATCTGTAAATATAACTTGTACGAAATATAGTCTATAACATGCAAATCATTTTGATCGTCATTTTTAGTCTGTATACTTTAGTAAAAATATGTGAACTATTAAAATTTTAAATGGTGCTTTTTTGTCATGTAGTTAATCAATTATTTGTCATGACAACATTGCAAGTCTGCAAGGTTTTTCATAGGTAATAAGATATATCACAATCCTTGTAAGACCTCGATCATCTGTTTCTACAGGAATGTGTTGCGAATCAAAAAAAAATTGTACCCAGCCATAGCATATTGGCTTAGAGCATCTCTAACAGAGCCCGTAAACCACGCCGGAACCGTATTTCGGCCTTTACGGGTTCGGGTTGAAAGTGACGCAGAACAGAGACTGAACTCGCTGCCCGGCCCGAAATTTTTTTTCAGGGCCCGAAAAAGTTCATACTCGACCTCTATTAATACAGACCAAAGGGCAGTTTATAGGCCCAAAACTGAACGGATTTCTCACCGCTTCTCCAGCGTCGCCGTCCGTGCAATCGCCTCCAGCCGTCGATTTCTAGCTGGTTTGCTAAAATTGTTCGACCACGATCAAGCTCGTGGCTGCAGGCGAGGCATACGGCAGACGTACACAGCGAGCTATGGCGCGGCGTGGTGGCAGCTGCAGCAATGCGCGCGGCGTGGTGGCATGCGCGCCGCCAAGCAGGAGCTGCTAGCAGCTGCATGCGCAGCCAAGCAGCAGCACGGCAGCATCAATTTTGAGCTAGCATCAATCTGGAGCTGCATGGCCAAGCCCAGCAGCAATCACGGTCGCGTCCGACCATGTCCGGCCGCGTCCGGCCGTATCCGGCCGCGCCACCCGGACATGCGCTCGGTTCTTCCCTATACGCGACTGTTCTCGTGATTCCCAAGCTCGCGTCTGTAGCCGGGGGTATGGCCGCCGGCATGCATGTGGAGATCTAGGCAGCGGCGTGGTCAGTTCTTGTGAAGAAGATGATGATTTTCTAATATTCTGTTTTTCAAGTCTAGTTTACTGGATCTGTTCTGCGCTAACCATTTTGCGACCCGTAAATACATTTTCGGAAGACTGAACTTGAGTTTTTCGGTTTGCATTTTTACAGGCTCTGCTAGAGATGCTCTTAGCGTCTTAATTGCATTGAAGTACTTATTAGTCATTACAGATTAGATAGACACTACTCCCTTTGTGCTATGTGTACTTGGCCAGTTGAGGCTTCATTAATTTAAAGCCGGGCTCATCTTGAACCTTCCGTCTTATATAGGAAACCCATTTCTTGTGCTACAGATTTTTGCCGATGAAGACATTGTTTGACCGTGTCATGGGAAACAAAATCCATTATCGTGAACACATCTTTCATCTTATGAGATACACGGTAAGATGCTATTTTTTTAAATTATTAACATGTGACAGAAACATTTTTCTATACGGAAATACTGGGTACAAGTCTTCTCCGGTAGTTTGATACATAATTGTACATAAATGATGACAGTTTAATGTAACTTCTTTGAAGTAAAGATAATAATTGACAAGATTAAACAAATTACATGGAGGCTCAGATCAATATCATGGGTACTTGTGCATTGTTTGTCTTGACGACAAATGTGAGTAGTATACAAAAATAAACTTGCAAAAGTCCGCAATCACAGAAACCAGAATTATCAAGTTGTTGCTACTTCCATATACTTACGAATCAATTATTTCTTAGCCAATCAACGGTTGTACCTAATTTCTGAATTATGTAGTTTACATATACTATTAAGCCATAATAATGTAAGATATTTTTGGGATGCATGAAAATCAAGTAATATTGTGCAAATCACGTGCAATTTACTAGTTCTATAGGTCCGTCACTACCTTTCTTAAGGTAATTATGCAGATTAAGGATGAGTTTTTTCATGGGGCCATTTTAAACTCGAAGATGGTGTAAATGTTAGCTTTTAGGAAGGCACTTGATTGGGCATTGCGCTTTTAGCAAAACAATATTCATCATTACATAACATTGTCTAAAAGAGAAATGCCTTAGTAGCCAATGTTTTCACACAAGCTTATTTGAATATTGGTTTCAGGAGAACTTTGTCCAATCCACTACCTAGATTGTGGCTTGGTTGCCAATTCCCTAGCCAAGTGAGTTAGCCTCACTTCTTTATAAAAATGAGAGTATTATGCTAGTAACTTGGGACATTTTGAATACTAGAAATGGCTATATTTATAAGTCTTATCAGGCCCAACCTCTTCGGGTGTTGGAAGAAAATTCAACTATAATAGGCCTCATGTGATGCGCAAGGAGAACGGAAAGACATATAAAATCAAGCAATTGTGGATTGAATATTTTGTTTAAATGCATAGGGATTTTAGATGGCATGGATAGTGGCGGACGCAGGATAAAATTTGAGGAGGGGGGGGGCACACTGAAAGGATCGTATGCCGCACCTAGAGGGGGGGGTGAATAGGTGCTAACCAATTTTTAGTTCTTTTTCAATTTAGGCTTGACACAAAAGGTAAATTCTCTAGATATGCAACTAAGTGAATTTACCTATATGACAAGGATATCAACTAAGCAAGGTATAGCTACGCAATAGGAGATAGAGTGGGATAGAGGTAACCGAGAGTGGAGCACGCGATGACACGGAGATGATTCCCGTAGTTCCCTTCCTTTGCAAGAAGGTACGTCTACGTTTGGAGGAGTGTGGTTGCTACGCAAGTCAAACCAACAGCCACGAAGGCTTCACTCAGATCTCCTGTGAGCAACGCCATGAAGGCCTAGCCCACTTCCACTAAGGGATTTCCTCGAGGCGGAAACCGGGCATTTACAAAGTTCTTGGGGCACACATCCACAACCAAATTGGAGGCTCCCAAATCTGTAACAATACAACAATCAACAATAACACATCAACAACAAATCAACTAGGGAACCAAATAGGAACACTAGCATGAGATCCCTCAAACAAGAGAGGGGGAAATGAAGAACGCTTCGGTGAGGATGTAGATCGGTGTCTTCTCCTTCGAATCTCCAAAGATCAAGAGCTTTGGTTGGGGGAGGAAGGAGATCTTGCAAATCTTGAGTTTCTTGAGGTGGCTCTAATGGAGGTGGCTTGGCGAATTTCTTGTGTAATGATTGAGAAAGCAACCAAGGTAGAAGAAGGGGGGTATTTATACCTCCCCTAAAAAATGAGCCGTTGCAGCTTCCGGGGGGCCGGATATTCCGGCCTAAGTAAGGGCCGGATAATCCCCCCCCCCCGGATAATCCGGCCTTCGGGACAAAACTGTGACTTTATCCGGCCAAATGTCCGGCCCAATGCCAGACTTGCTTTTCTTCCAGTCCTTAGCCAAAATCGAGGGGGCCGGATATTTCCAAAATATCCGGCCCGGATATTCCGGCCCTGGTACAATACCGGGACAATATCCGGGCAAAAATCCGGCCCCTATACTGCGCTGCTTTTCCTCAGAGACTTAGCCAAAATCAGGGGGCCGGATATTTCAACAATATCCGGCCCGGATTATCCGGCCTGGCCAACATTTTCTGATTTCTTTTGACAGACGATCAAATTCAACACACATGAATAAATATCTATGTAATCCCTGTACCACTTAAACAAACATTAGTGTATCACATATATTGACATCAAACACACAAAACATAATGTGAGAGATGTTCTTTCAATCTCCCCTTTTTGGTGTTTGATGACAATATACGGATTTGCAAGAGAATCACTCCCCCTACATGTGTGCATATAAGTAATTTGCATTTGAATACAAATACACAACACATAGGAGTGAGGTGCCTCAACACAAGAGGCATCCAACATGAGCTCTAACACATAGACATCGTCAAATATGAAGTTGAGATAGGATGTAAGAAATCATACCCATGTGTAGATATATAATACGGAGATATAGCATCACACATAATGTAATATCCTTGATCTCAACAAATAGAAATCCGAAAACCATGACAATGTCTCACACCACATAGCACATAGTTTTGAACGGCACACAAACAAACCAAATAGTTCAAAGAAGAGGGAACACAAGCAATATAAGAATGATAAACTCATATGCTTCTGCCCAAACCATGCAAATCCCCGAGAATCCTAATAGAACACTTCTCCCCCTTTGACATCGAGACGCCAAAAAGGGGACAAGCGCGATGCTACACGTCCCATGGGAATCACTCGGAGGCATCACCATCATCGGACTCGTATGCCGCTTCCTCTTCTTCCTCATCAGTGTCAGGTGCATCCGGAGAGCGGCGAGAGGTGTTGGACCTTTGAAGGCAATCATCAAGATCACTCCATGGAACCCGTGCGAGTGCCATCCACTTTAACCCCGGTGAGCCGGAGGCTGAGGCGGGGGTCCTTGATCACCACCGAGCTTGTGAAGAATAACCGCCCGAGTATGCTTAATCTCGTAACGCTCTCGGCTAGCCGCATAGTTCTCCTTATGGATCTCAATGTTCATGCAAAGGATGTGACGCTCGAAACCAACTAAGCCGGCTCACTTGCTTCCTCATAGCCGGGACATCGGGATGACGAGCGGGAGCAAAACCACTAGAACGAGCATCACCCATGAAAGTGTCGGGAGCAGTGCATACCGAAGAGACCGGCTTAAGCTTGTAGGCCTTCTTGACACTCGTGCTTCACCAAAGGATACCCACTCAAGTCTTCACCACCCAAAGCCACGGAGTTGTTGATGAGAAGCTCGAATGTAGGGTGCATAGGGTATGGTGGTCCGGGAGACCATGGCATCATGGATCTCATGGAAGATAAAGTCCATGACATCAAGAGTGTAGTCCCGTTCCTCAGTCACATCACGAGCACACTTATAGCTAAGGTGCATAAGGTTCACAAGGACTCCCCGGAGAGCATCATTGTTACCACCACTTGGGCAAATGGTTGCCCGAAAGAACCGAAGCAACTGACTGTATATGGGAAGCAGCCCCTTAGCAAGACCAATTTTTCCCGCTGAGGTATAGAGATGCACAAGAGCATTCTTATCCGTCAGTTGTGGTCCATGAAGGCGACGACCCCCATCAACAGGAACTCCAAGAATACCAGCAAATTGGCGCAGAGTGGCACTGCAGTGAGTGGAGCCAGTCATCCATTCCATAGTGCGTTCCTCATCTTTCTTGATTGCCAAAGTGGCAAAGAATTGCTTCACCAAATCTGGGCTATAGTTACATTGAATCTTCATGATATCAAGCAAGCCCATCCTTCCAGCTACCCAGATTGCATCTTCAAAGTGATTGTTTTCAGCCAGAATGTCCACATTGATAGCTTGCATGGTTCTCAGATTCTTCATGGGATCATAGACGTCCTTGTAGATGAACTCCTGCTCCATGCACCAGTATCTCCTGCCTTCTATCTCTTCATCCCTTGGGACATCTTCATACCAGTTCTTCATGCGGATAGCGGAATAAGAGACTGGGTCCATGCACTTCCTTGTTCTTCCGCCTTGAAGTGACGGACTTGCGAGGTGCATTGGGTGCAAACTCGTCACTAGATCGATCATGCCTTGAGCGTCTCCGACCACCCCGAGAAGCACCACCTGTGAGAAGCAAAGGCGGGTAGCAAAGGAAAGGTAATGCTCATAAGTCATGTAAGATACGAGTAATATACTCGAGAAACATGCTATAAGTCGGTACAAATCTAGACATGATAGATTGAAGCAAAAACTGCAGCGGCGATGAAGCTCCAGGCCGGATAATCCGGTGTCCCCTAGGGGCGGATAATCCGGCCTGGCCGGATAATCCGGCCTGCTCGGGGGGCGGATAATCCGGCCCTGCGAAATTTGCATTTTTCCAATCAAAAGCTTGTCTAAGACTAGATCGGCCTCATAGCATGCAAGAGGAGTACACTACAATTGATTTGGAACAACTAGACACCAATTCCACCAAGAAAATAGCACATATAAAACACAACATCTAGGGTTAGAGATTGTGAATCATACCCACATCCATTGTGGAAACCGCTTGGAGGAGAAGGTAGCTAGGGAGGAGATGCACCCGATCCACCCAAGAACTCCGAGAGGGGGCGGACGGAGCGTCTCCGGCGAGGAGGAGGAGATCCGGCGAACTTGAGAGGAGAAAGAGGAGAGAGAGGCACGTGGGGTTGGTGTGAACCGTTTGCCCCCCCCCCCCGCGGCCTCGTCCTCAACCCTTTCAAGATCTTCCCAGGCCGGATAATCCGGCCCTAGCTTAGGGCGGATAATCCGGCCCGGCCGGATTATCCGGTGTCTCCACGGGCCGGATTATCCGGGGTTCTGGAAAATTCCAGAATCACCGGGAATCCGGCCCATCTTTCGTTGGTTATTTGCATGACCCATATGTGATGCAATAATGTATCACGTCACATATAAGGTGCAAATTTACCAATAAGATGGAGCAACCTAGATCATCCGACCGAAACACCTCAAACTCCAAGTTTTTACCAAACATGACAAATGAGCAAGATGGAAATGGCTTATAGAAGAGAGTAGGCTTAGGTTTTAGAAGATACAAACTGTTAATGGTACATGGTCACTCAAGTTTGCAAGATATGAGCAAATAAGGACAAACTAGAGTGATTTCCCATAAGAACATGGAGTTGTCAAATAAAAGGCGATAAGATCCAAATAACTCCAACTCTTCACAAAGAAGAGTGTGGTGGCCTAGGCCACCATATATGAGTGTTGTGGCATGGCACCGCGAAGATATATCTTGGGTCCAAGCCACTACTCATCATTGAAGCTCACATATCAACATATGATATAAAGAGAATGATTTCTTAATGTTGGCATTATGGGGGAGGGATAGCTCAATAATTTAAACCGCACTCCCCCTATTTCCATGCCCACATCTAAACCAAATAAAGTTTTGAGACGAAGGTGTGTTTGCAAGATGGTCAAGCTATACTCCTTGAATCAATGATATTTAGCACATTTCTCAAATAAGAGAACCTTGCTTCATCAAGAGGCTTCGTGAATATATCGGCAAGTTGATCTTTGGTAGGAACATAGATAAGCTCAATATCACCCCGGGCAACATGATCCCTAATGAAATGATTCCGGATCTCAATATGCTTTGTTCTTGAATGTTGCACCGGATTATAGGCAATCTTGATAGCACTTTCATTGTCACATAATAGAGGCACTTTGTCACAAATGACACCGTATTCCTTTAAAGTTTGCCTCATCCATAACAATTGAGTGCATCCACTTGCGGCGGCAACATATTCGGCTTCGGCGGTGGAGAGAGATATACAATTTTGCTTCTTAGATGACCAACACACCAAGGACCTACCAAGAAATTGGCAAGCCCCGGAGGTTGATTTCCTATCATCCTTGTCTCCCGCCCAATCCGCATCGGTGTAACCATTGAGAATAAAACTTGAGCCTTTGGGGTACCAAATACCATATCTTGGGGTATCAACCAAATATCGAAAGATTCTCTTGAGAGCTATCATGTGGCTCTCCTTAGGAGAAGCTTGATACCTTGCACACACACCAACACTCAACACTATGTCCGGTCTAGATGCACAAATGTAAAGCAAGGATCCAATCATGGAGCGATATACCTTTTGATCCACCTCTTTACCATTGGGATCTAGAGCAAGATGACATTTGGTAACCATAGGAGTGGCCACACCCTTCATCTCGGTCATCTTGAACCTCTTGAGCTTGTCTTGGAGATATTTTGCTTGGTTGATGAAGGTTCCTTCCCTCAATTGCTTGATCTCAAAACCAAGGAAGAACTTCATCTCTCCCATCATAGACATCTCAAACCTATCGGTCATAAGCTTTGAGAATTCATCATTGAAAGCTTTGTTAGTAGACCCAAATATAATATCATCAACATATAATTGGCAAACGAAAAGCTCCCCATTGACCCTCTTAGTAAAAAGAGTGGGGTCGATTAGCCCAACATCAAACCCACGGTCTACCAACAATTCCTTAAGGTGCTCGTACCAAGCTCTAGGAGCTTGTTTGAGACCATAAAGTGCTTTATCAAGCTTGTAGACATGGTTAGGAAAGTTGAGATCCTCGAACCCCGGGGTTGCTTAACATAAACCTCTTCATGCAAAGGACCATTAAGAAAAGCACTTTTCACATCCATTTGTTGTAACTTAAAGTTATGAAGCGAAGCATAAGCAAGAAGGATACGGATGGACTCAAGGCGAGCCACGGGAGCATAGGTTTCTCCAAAGTCAATTCCCTCAACTTGAGAGAACCCTTGAGCCACCAATCTTGCCTTGTTCCTCACAACATTTCCAAACTCATCTTGCTTGTTCTTGAAAATCCATTTAGTGCCTATAACATTGCGACACTCCTTTGGCTTCTTAACTAAAGTCCATACTTTGTTGCGCTTGAAGTTATTGAGTTCTTCATGCATAGCTTCCAACCAATCCGAATCTTCAAGGGCTTCAAATACTTTCTTGGGTTCCACTAAGGAGATATAAGCATGATGATGGCTAAAGTTCGCCAATTGCCTTCTTGTGGAAACCTTTTCCCTTACATCACCAAGAACCTTGTCATGAGTGTGTCCACGAAGTTCGAGGTTCCTTTCTCTTCTTGCTAGACGACGGGCCTCGATCTCCTCCTTGGTCTTTCTAGGCCTTGGAGGTGTCACTTGATCAACTTGATCATTTGGGTCCCCGTCTTGACCTTGAACTTGAGCTTCCTCAATTGCTTGGGGTTGCTCAATCTCATGTGCTTGATCTTGAACACTATTCGGAGAAGGGCAAGAGTTGATTGGATCCTCATTGGAGCCATTATGAATGATTGGTTGATCTTGACCTTGATCTTGTCCTTGATCTTGCACATAAGAGGGAGGGTCTTGTTCTTGTTCTTGGGTTGGTGCATCATTTGCTTCACTAGGTAGGGTTTGTTGATGTTGAGAAGATGAGGGCTCCACCGTGGTAGAGCATAGTTCTTCCCGAGACGCCACACCGTGTCCCTCAATGGGGCGGAAAAATCCCACACCCATTCTTACTATGGCATCTTGAGGTATTTCATCACCTCGCACAAACATCAACTTGCCCCACTTGGGAGCCATCATTTTCTTCGAACCTCACACTACAAGATTCAATGATAATCCCGGAGGCTATATCAAAGATTCTATAAGTGTGAGACTCGGCACCGTAACCAACAAATATACCCTCCAAAGCTTTAGGAGAGAATTTAGATAAACGAACTCCTTTGATTTTGTAGAAACACTTACACCCGAACACCTTGAAGTATGAGATATTGGGCTTGTTCCCGGTGAGTATTTCATATGGAGTCTTGTTCAAGCTCTTGCGGAGATAGAGCCGGTTGGAGGAGTGACAAGCGGTGGAGATGGCTTCGGCCCAAAAGTTATAGCGGGATTTATACTCCGCCATCATAGACCTTGCCATATCCATAAGAGTCCGGTTCTTCCTCTCCGCAACACCATTTTGTTGAGGGGTGTAAGCAGCGGAATATTGATGACGAATCCCCTCATCACTAAGAAAATCATTGAGTGTGTAGTTCTTGAACTCGGAGCCGTTGTCACTTCTTATTGCCATAATGAGGAGGTTGTGTTGGCGTTGCACCTCGGTAGCAAAGTCAATGAATATTTGTTGAGTATCATCTTTCGTCTTGAGAAAGTAGACCCAAGTGTATCTTGAGTAGTCATCGACAATCACCAAGCAATGTTTCTTCGCACCAAGACTTGCATGAGTAACGGGACCAAAGAGATCCACATGAAGGAGCTCCAAGATCCTCTTGGAAGAGATAATGGTCTTGCTTGGATGCGGAGAGTCATGCATTTTGCCTTCAACACAAGCCCTACAAACACGATCTTTGGCAAAAGACACATTTTCCATTAGTCCCACAATATGGTTCCCCTTGTGAAGACTTTGCAAAGTTCTCATGTTGACATGGGCTAGGCGGCGATGCCACAACCAACCCACGTCCACCTTTCCGAATAGGCACATCGCACTTGTCGTGGTGGTCCCCGAAAAGTCCACCACATACAAGTTGTGTTCGCGATACCCAACGAAAGCGACTTTTAGAGTCTTGCTCCACAAGAGGACCACAATATCATTATCAATAAAGACGGCGAAACCCATCTTGCCAAGGGCGGAAACGGAAAGCAAATTGTAACCAAGGGTTTTGACAAGCATGACATCCACAAGAGTAATGTTGTGTGCAACCACAACCTTGCCAAAACCCAATACCTCGGATGTAGAATTATCGCCAAAGGAGACGGTGATATCATTTATGTTAGGCCTCAACTCCTTGACGAGGTTCTTGCCGCCGGTCATATGACTTGTACATCCACTATCAAGTACCCATTTTGAACCTCCGGCGGCATAGTCCTACATGAGATCAATTCTTGGATTTAGGTACCCATTTCGCAATGGGTCCTCTTTTGTTAGCAACAAGGGTCTTTGGGACCCAAATAGACCAAGCAACATAACCATCATATGGGCCAACATATTTAGCATAAACATCACCATAATAATCTTTAAATAAAACATAGTGAGGGTTAGCAATTCCCGCATCATCATCATTCATGGTTTTGCCCTTGGAGGCTTCACCATTAGTGACGTCTTTCTTCTTCTCTTGTGCGGGCTTGGCCTTTTGCTTGTTTGCCTTCTTTGCCTTGGCATTATAACCAAGGCCCTCCTTCCCATTGTTTGATCTTTGCTTACTCAAAAGACCATCCAAAGAAAGTTTACTTTGGGGAGAGGAGGCCTTAGCAAGTTCATCCTTCAACCTAGCATTTTCCTCAACAATATTTGCATGATCACATAGAGGAGTAGAGGAACTAGGCACATCATATGATGCAAGCCTAATTTGAAGTTGCTCATAGGATTTGGATAGGAGAGTGAATTCACTCTTCAAAGCTTTGTGAGCTTTGTCTAGTTCATCTAGATCCTTCACAAGTTTCTCATTATCAACCTCAAATTGGGCCTTTTCCTTTTTAAGCACTTTAGACTTAGCTCTAGCAAGATCTCTAGCTTTAGTGAGCTTGTTAATTTTATCTTGAGGCTCTTCAAGAGTTTCTAGCCTCTCCTCAAGAGAAGCTATAGTTTCTTGACTTTCCTCAAGAGCATTTTTAAGAGCATGGATTTCGAGAGAGTCTTCTCTCTCTATTTGACCCTTTTTCTCAAGCATATCACTTTGTTGAGCTAAACGAACCATGAGGTTTGAAACATGCTTTTTAGTGTTACCTTGTAGGTTGAGAATGAAATCATCAAAATCTAGCATTTCTTGTTTCACTTTTAGACTAGCATCATCAACCCCTAGATCACTAGATATGATAGGCATAGAGGGACTAGGAGATGATACCTCGGAGGATTGAGCCATGAGGCAACTTTCTTCCTCCACATGAATGACCTCATTGGGGGATTCACTTGGTGATGAAGAGTTAGTGGAGAGGGAGGCAAGAGCGACCAATCCATTAGAGGTTGCATCTTCTTCATCATCAAGATCATCATCTCCGGAGGTATACTCTTCTTGAGTTGATAGCACAATAGGTGTGTCCAAGGAGGACCTTGCCATGAAGCAATGTGCATTCTTGATATGAGGGTTCTCATTGGGAGATTCAAAGAGAGATGAAGAGGGTATGTTGGTGGTGACGATGGCGGCCAATTCCTTTGAGCTTTCTTCATCTTCATCACCACTAGAACTTTCAACTTCATCGGATGAATATTCTTCCCTTGTTACTAGCACAACTCTTGAGGGCCTCTTGCCCTTCTTGGTCTTGTTGTTGTAGAACTTCTTGTTGGGGGCTTTTGAATATTTGCCCTTTGTGTCTTTGCTCTTGTCCTTGGGAATGAGCCTCCCATTATGAAGCTCTCTATTCTCATAGGGGCATTCGGCAATGAAGTGGCGCTTGTCATCACAATTGTAGCATGATCTTGTCTTTGGACCAAAGCTAGTGAACCCACTTTTGTTGTTCCTCTTGATGTTGTCTTCCTTGGCCTTGGAGGGATCAACCCAAAAGGATTTGGCATGGAAGGCCATGTGATCATGGTAGTGGCATTGCAAATCTTCCGGATAGGACATACTCCAAGATGCCCTATAAGATTCTTGAGGAATCACTTCTTCAACGGAGTTGACCACCAAGGCAAGGTTGGAACCTTTTGCCATCCCAAGAGCACGATTGCGAGAATCATGAGAGGTTTCCTCAAGCACCTTGAGAGCTTGCATCTCGTGCACGACTTGTTGAGAGGTGAGAGAGGAATAGCATTCCCTCCCCACAAGAGTCTTGACATCAATGGGTACAAATGGCATCATGCATTCAATGTACTTCTCCTTGATCCAAGTGTCATTGATGTGGGTGGCACCAATAAGCCGGAAGGCATCGGCAACGGTGAGAAGTCTTCCATACATGACTTCATGATCTTCATCCGGTAGCCTCATGAACCCTTCGGCTTTATTCTTAAGAGCATTATACTTGTTCCTCCTTGTGCTCTCACTTCCAATGCAACTAGCGGCCAAGCCATCCCAAGCTTCCTTGGCGGTGGTGTAGTTCCGGACACGATGCAATTCCGGTGTCCCCACACTAGTTTGAATCATGTGTAAGGCGGTGTTGTTGAGTTGACTATCAATCGCTTCTCTTCTAGTCAACTTGTCGGGGTTGTATGGCTTGAAGCCCTCCAAGATGATTCTCCATAGTTCATTGGAGCCACTACAAACATGAGAGCGGAACTCAAATTGCCAAGTATCGAAATTATCAATAGAAAACTTAGGTGGGTCGCCCGAATGTTCAAATGGGGATGGGGAACCGGTATATCGGGAGATAGGAAAGGTGGAGCTACTCGATTGTAGCTTTCACCTCCACTAGTTCCCCTAGGAGATGTGATAGTGTTTAAGTTATCACCTTCCACGGGTTTGGTAGATGAGGGTAAGTCCGAAGCCTCTCCCTCATCTAACGCACCCGTGTCTTTTACCTCTACACTAGGAGCCTTGGGAGGGGCCGGAGCCAAAAGCTCGGCAATCATCTTTTTCATGCTTTCCATTTGGGCTTCCATGGAGGATTTCAACGAATTGAAGTCTTCCATGGAGACCGTCTTGGCGGCCCCTTCCGAGGACTCCTCGTCCGGCATACTCTTAGGCGGTTAAGCCCGAAATAAGAGCCGAGGCTCGATACCAATTGAAAGGATCGTATGCCGCACCTAGAGGGGGGTGAATAGGTGCTAACCAATTTTTAGTTCTTTTTCAATTTAGGCTTGACACAAAAGGTAAATTCTCTAGATATGCAACTAAGTGAATTTACCTATATGACAAGGATATCAACTAAGCAAGGTATAGCTACGCAATAGGAGATAGAGTGGGATAGAGGTAACCGAGAGTGGAGCACGCGATGATTCCCGTAGTTCCCTTCCTTTGCAACAAGGTACGTCTACGTTTGGAGGAGTGTGGTTGCTACGCAAGCCAAACCAACAGCCACGAAGGCTTCACTCAGATCTCCTGTGAGCAACGCCACGAAGGCCTAGCCCACTTCCACTAAGGGATTTCCTCGAGGCGGAAACCGGGCCTTTACAAAGTTCTTGGGGCACACATCCACAACCAAATTGGAGGCTCCCAAATCTGTAACAATACAACAATCAACAACAACACATCAACAACAAATCAACTAGGGAACCAAATAGGAACACTAGCATGAGATCCCTCAAACAAGATAGGGGGAAATGAAGAACGCTTCGGTGAGGATGTAGATCGGTGTCTTCTCCTTCGAATCTCCAAAGATCAAGAGCTTTGGTTGGGGGAGGAAGGAGTGAAAGATCGAGATGTCGCCTAGAGGGGGGGGTGAATAGGCAATTGAAAACTCTTGCGGATTTGTCTTGTAATAATGCGGAATTAAACTATCGTTTAGTTTACAAGCACAAACCCTAAATATGCTAAGCTCAACTAAGTGTAACAATAGCAACTAGAGCTAAGCAAGATAGGCACAAGATATATGTAGCACAAGTGATAGCAAGATATATGTACTTCAAGCACGATGGCTATCACAAGGAAAGAGAGCTCGGGTATAGAAATAACCGAGGCACGCGGAGACGAGGATGTATTCCCGTGTTCCCTTGCTTTGCAACAAGGTACGTCACGTTTGGAGGAGTGGAGGTCCCACGAAGGATTCCCCGCGCCACGAAGGCTCACCCTATTCTCCGAACCACACCCACGAAGGATAATGGCCCTTTCCTTATGGTTAGCTTTTCCTCCGCTCCGGAGATGGCAAGCTCCACAACCACTTCACAAGCTCCACGAAGGAGAAGCCCGGGCCCCATCACAATCTTGCACGAAGAGATCACCGGGACACCAACCAAGCCAACTAGGAGGTCACCCTCCAAGAGTAACAAGCTCACGGTCTCTCACTCGAACAAATCGTGGTGGAGAGCTCAACACTATGCAATGATGCAAAGCAAGAACACCGGAGGTGTTCAAGTCCTTCACACTCAAATCCCACCAAAGCAACGAATGCTAGGATGAGATTGGAGAGGAAGAACAAGGGGGAAAGTCAACCAAAGACTCCAAGATCTAGATCCCAAGAGATTCCCTCACTTAGAGAAGAAACGGTTTGGTGGAAGTGTAGATCTAGATCTCCTCTCTTAGATCCCTCAAGAATTAGCAAGATTTATGGGAGGAATCAAAGGGGAGAGCAAGTTCTTCCAAGAGCAACAATGGAGGTGAAGAAAGGGGAAGAACTAGTTGCTCAAGGTGGAAGAAGGGCTATTTATAGTCTAGGGAGAAAAATAACCGTTGGAGAAAAAAACAGGTGAAAATCGGCTCAAAAACGAGTTAAAAAAGTCGCCCAGCCGGTCAGCAGGCCGGCCGACCGGATCCTGGGCCGGAGAGGCCGGTGGCCTGTCCGGTCGGACCGGCCCACCGACCGGGAGCGGTGCACAGCACGCTGGGCGGCCGATTCGCCACAGGCGCGTGGGGGGGAGAGGCAGACCGCGTGGGCCTTGGCGCGTGGAGGCGGCCCGGTGCGGATCCGGCTGGGCCGGGGAGGCAGCCAGGCCAGCCAGGCCGCGGGCTGAGGGCGAGGCCGGTCGGACCGGGGCCTGTGCCGGGCAGGCCGGTCACGGACCGGGCCTGCGACCGGACTTGGGCCAAAAGGCCCCGGGTGGCGGCCCGGATGGCACCAGCGCCGGACCCGGTCGCGGACCGGGTGGGCCGGTTGCTGGGCCGGTCGGCCGGCCGGCTCCCTCCCCTTTTTCTCTTTTTCTTTTTTTATTCTTTTCTCATCTTTCCTTTTTCTTTAATAACTATTGCTCCCGAACTCCGATTGACATGAAACCAATTTTGTTGGAAAGATAACGACGAAGAGAACCCATAACATTTTTAGATGATTTTAGAGAGGGAGTCTCCCACCGTCAAGAAACGGTAAAGACGTCCAAACTCGAAAACGCAATAGAAGATGCATGCGGATTCCGTTTTCGATGAACTTGGGCTTGTTGTAAAGCTAGCAACAAGCTCAAGAACCTCACACAGAGAAACACCAAGAAGCAATAAGGATATGCAAAGTATGCAAAGGATTGAGCTCCCTAAGACGATGTGATCAAGTTACCCAACCGAAAGCCCCTCTTAATAGTGCGGCTATGTATCCTATAATCCGGTCTCCCATCAACCACCTTGAGACCGGTAAAAGGAAAACCTAGCAAAGCCATACCTTTGCCTTGCGCATCCCGCTTGATCTTGATGATAGCTCTTCAAGCTCCATACAAGCCGGAATGCCACACTTGATCAATGTTGCTTCGTGAAGACTCACAAATGCTCCCCCATACACTATGATGGGAAAGCTCCATTGATGCACATCTTCACATGTCCATTATCACCAAATGGACGGCAAGCTTCAAGCATGTGATCCACTTGAGATTCTCATCTTGAACTTGCCCAACTCAATCCTTGTATCTTCTCATACAGCATGGCTAATATTGAGTTCCACATAAGAACTCCATCTTCATTTCTTCTTGTTGATCATATCACATATGTATCTTCATACCGATGATCTTGATGCCAATACACAAGATATACCTTTATCTTCATGGCATCCATACTTGAATCCAACACATGGAGTACAAGTAGTACCTATGGAATATTCCTTCATATATACTCAATGAAAACATTAGTCCATAGGGGTTGTCATTAATTACCAAAACCACACATAGGGGCAATGTACCCTTACAAGGAGATCTTGCAAATCTTGAGTTTCTTGAGGTGGCTCTAATGGAGGTGGCTTGGCAGATTTCTTGTGTAATGATTGAGCAAGCAACCAAGGTAGAAGAAGGGGTATTTATACCTCCCCTCAAAAATGAGCCGTTGCAGCTTCCGGGGGGTCGGATATTCCGGCCTAAGTAAGGGCCGGATAATCCGCCCCCCCGGATAATCCGGCCTTCGGGACAAAACTGTGACTTTATCCGGCCAAATGTCCGGCCCCATGCCAGACTTGATTTTCTTCCAGTCCTTAGCCAAAAACGAGGGGGCCGGATATTTCCAAAATATCCGGCCCGGATATTCCGGCCCCGGTACAATACCGGGACAATATCCGGGCAAAAATCCGGCCCCTATACTGCGCTGCTTTTCCTCAGAGACTTAGCCAAAATCGGGGGCCGGATATTTCAACAATATCCGGCCCGGATTATCCGGCTCGGCCAACATTTTCCGATTTCTTTTGACGAGACGATCAAATTCAACACACATGAATAAATATCTATGTAATCCCTGTACCACTTAAACAAACATTAGTGTATCACATATATTGACATCAAACACACAAAACATAATGTGAGAGATGTTCTTTCACACACCTCGAAAAAAAATTACACAACCTTAATCGTGGAAAAAGTTATTCAAATACAAATCGGTTGTGAACGTTGAAATTCAATAGATACATCAAATTTTCATAATTACAATATAATTAGTTCAAAATGAGCCTTACATAATAAAATATAGCACAACCAGAAAATTACATCATTTTTTCAATCTACGGTCTCGCATTGCCATAACAGTTTCAACTATGGCATCACTTACATTAATGAACACCCATCGCTCGATAAATGTCACTAAGCAATGGTTCAAGAACTCGTCACCCATACTATTTTTCAACTTTTTTTTCACAAGACTCACTGCGGAAGATACACTTTCAGCATTGTCATCGCCACCGGTAAGAGAAATATTAATTTGAGAACCATGTAAATTAAATAATAAACCATTACTATCTAGATACCATCTGAGAAATATATTTGAACTACATAGGAAACAAAAAACCGTAGTGTTCGAGAAACATATCCCAAATATATAGGGAAGACCGCACTCATAGAGCCATTTTGAAAATGAAATAAACAAATCGAATCATAAATAAAAAATTTAAACATACTTTTGAAAAGGCAACAAAAAAATTAAGCAAAATAAGAAGATAAAGCTGTGAGAAACATACCAAAAAAGTATAGGAACCGTCTATAAAAAGATATGAGAGATTTGCCTAAATTTATATATACTTATAGACTAAAGAGTGCCTAGATACATTAAAATTTAGACAAACTTCTAACATGTATTTAGCATATATGTAAAAGAAGAAATATCGATCGAAACAAAGGAGCAACTAAATACTAACTATCCAAACCACGTTGAACAGAATAGATGCCAGCTGTTTTCTTTCAGATCTCGTGCGTAAAGCAAATAAATAAGACCGATGCACAATACTAATCAACATCAAAAGCACAGCCCAGCGGCAAGCCTCACCCTCTCGCGTGCTCAACACCCGGGTTCGAAACTTTGCTTTGCCACTAACATTGCATTGTTACAAAACAATGTTTCCAACCATTGTTTTCTGTTCTTAATTTTATATGTTAAGCAAACAATTTCTTAACAATCCTCAATTCACTCTAAACTTTAGCAATAGAGGGAGGACGATAAGGCTACATTTGGTCACCTCACAATGGTAAATCAAACTGATGTTCTTTTTTATTGTAGTTTCTGATTGAGTTCCTAATCTAGGTACTGAGACTCGTATTCACACAAAATTTGTTTTACATTATGGTAAGTTTGCTTGTTTTGATGATACGCATAACTTTCGTTTATATCACTTCTTCTTTCGAGGTCATCTTAAAGGAGCTCTAGTGGAAGCCTTCATATATCGATCCTCGAGATCACCTTTGACTACTAGCATAATCGGCTATTAAACCGGATCATGGCACAACTTGACATATGTGGACATGGTTTCTCCTAAATGAGCAATAAAAACTCACCGAGTGAATCTTTTCAATTACGTATTATCCATTTTCATCTGTCACGGCGGAATTATGTTCTTGACTATCCATCGGCCCAAAACGAGTGTCAACACAAGCAAGATTTTCTAGTAAATCCTCTCTTATAACTAGGCTTGTTGATTAACCGATGATCAAGGTTTCCTAATCATAAATATTAGATGTTGTTAATAATAGGGTCATATCATTAGAAGAATGATGCGATGAACATGCACCCAAGTAAATATAGCAATACTATTAAATCAGAGTGAGGTGGATGGAGATTGGTTTCACTATCTTCAAGGTTGACCACATTTGCTGGTCCACCCTTTTAGCGCGAGCGCTCATAGTGTCAGTGTGCAGGAAAAACAACAACCATATTTATCTGTCCACTTGGGTTATTCTAGAGGGCACACTGAATCCTTCCAGGATTCATGCTACTCTACAATTAAACTAATTCCAAAACCCCATTCGCAGAGTGAAAAGTAAACTTCGACTTGTTCAATAGCAGCATGCCGGATGCACTGGTTTATAGGAGGAAATAAGCAATCAATTTCTAGCTTTACCCGCAGTGGAGTAAATAAATTATTATTACTGTCTCAAGTCAGCTTCCTTATGGATATGGCAAATGGGCAATGGAGAAAAATTGGCACGGCCACGGCACCTAAGTAAGCCGTGCAATTAGTGCGTGATGGGCATTGGCCAAGCATCAGCAACGACGGAATGGAGAAAAAGCGCACCATGGATTCAAGGGCGTGACACGATCTGCTTGATATTGTCCACACGATCGGCGCGTAGACAGGAACAGGTGTGTTCCCTACTTCCTCCGTTCTTGAATAAGTGGATATCTTGTAAACTGAACAAAAAAGAATATACTCATATCTTCCCAATGCATTTTAATTGCTTCTCTCTCATCGCACGAAAATTAAATCTAATAATATTAAGCACATATTCTTCTTGTTTTCTACTTGCACTTAGCTTATTGGAGATCGAAGAATTAAAGAGAAGAGATACATGTTTCCAATATTTTTTTTTTACTTCACTTTATAATTTATCTTGAAAAAACCCGCATGTACACTTATTTGTGGATGGAGGGAGTAGACACGTCGTTTGTGGAGAGCATGTGTAGTGCCGGGACAGTGATAAGAATCCTTGGAGAGTTTGCTGATGCTTTCATTGACTATCCCCAAGACGCTGGGAGGGAGGCAAGAAACGCATGCACCATGCAGTGACCATCACCGATCAGAAGACATAAGTTGAGGATCAACATCAGGACCAGACTTGCAAGAAATGGTCTCTTGACTCGCTCTGGGAGTCAGTTCCCTCTCCTTATGTTTTTCGAACAGCTTTGAATGGTTCATGACAACCGTCAGCTCCGTGTGGCCACTCGTATTTTAGAAGCCAGTTGCCATATCTGCAGCTATTACTGCTTTCATCTCGTCACTAGGATAACAAAATAGCAGCAAAAGAGGGGCAAGTGAGCAGAGCTGAATTGGTGTTCATCGACCACCAAATTTTCCGAACTGATGAGTAGGGTAATCAGCTAAGGACATCTCCAATGTGCCGACTATTTTTAGGCGTAAAATGTGTCCGTTTTGTTTCGTTGACTACAATTTTTCATCCCCTCCAAAATAAATATATCAAGTAAAAAAACTAGTGAAGTTTATAAAAAATCTAGTAATGTCATATGTAGTAAAACTAACGGAAAGTGTAGTAAGGCTGGTCATAGTGGGGAGTAACTTAGACTAGTAATATATGTCATGTTACTAGTCTAGGTTACTACCTTCATAGTGGGTAGTAACTTATATATAGTGTCATGCATTGTATCATTTATTATTTTGTAGACTCATTTTGTCTTGATGTGTGTGATGTTATGATAACATAGCTAGTTACCACCTCACTCTCTTTCTTCATTTATTAGCATGCCATGTCACCAAAATGCCTTGAGATGTGTGATGTTACTAGCTATGTTACTCCTGCTATGAGCAGTTTAAATATCATGGAAAATATAGTAAAACTAACGAAAATGCAGTAAATGTCATGGATAATCTGGTGCACTAATGGAGGATGTAGTAAATGCCATGAAACTATAGTAGTAAAACTAATGAAGAACATAGTAATTTTTACGAAATAAGAAGTAAAACCTAAAAAATATGGTAAAACAAAATCTAGTACTCCTTCATCCGGGCATGTTTGGTGACAGCAGGCGCATGCGCCTATGGGCTTTGTTTAACTACCCTATGGATTTTGTTTGACTAGCAACTTGGCAGGCTGGACAGTAGGAGGACAAAGGAACGTGTGGACCATATCCGTCTCGCCGTATTTTTTAGATCAAATTTAGTCCGAAAATGGGTTGGTCCGTGTCTCTTGGTCTGTTTGGATCGGGCCGCCGGGTCACGTGTCCGCACGAACAGGAACAGACACCCGCGGTCCGATTGCATCGGCCAAGCACCAATGCAGAATGCACGCACACGAGGGAGCATCGTGTAGCAGGAATGGAGTTGGATGATCTTCACGTTTCAGACCATGGCTTGCCGCCGGGCAGAATGGCACAAAACTCCAAACCATCCATCCAGGAGCACCCGAAACAACAGTGGAGGACATCGCATCCCCAATCAACCATCCATCCATTTCACATTTTCATCTCAACTGTACCAGAACGTACTGTACGAGATCCGGCCAAGAGGCGGACAAAGCGATGCGCACCATGCGCCACTGTCCGGTGGGCCCCACCTCACACCACCTACCAAACCCGATCGGGTACGTTTTGGACGTGGACGCAAGCCGGCAGACAGAGGCCACTCCACTCCACGGCCCACGGCGATAAAGCGACCCTGCCCATCGTCTTCATGCGATGATCTGACACGCGAGTCCCCATTTTCTCTCCAGGATACGACACGCGAAATAATATCTTGAGCAGTTTTTTTTGTTCTGAATAATAATGGGTTGTCGCTTTCGTCCCGTTTGCAGTTGTAGTAGTGGCTTGTTTCTCGAGAATTCTTCGGGCTGACTATGAACAGAAGAGAATTTTGTGTTTGTGTGAGAACAGGGAGCAGAATTGATATGTGTTGTTGGCCTGCTTATCATATCCTGAATTGCACGTCTCGCGCGCATCAGCACCTACCGCCTGATATTTACAGCTCTTTCAAAGTCTTCCTTTACCAGTTGCCAATTGCCGTATTTTACTATGCTCGCTGCACAGTTTCCCAAGCTCGAGTCGTAGTCAGGAACACATGGAGGCGATGTGTGCTTCTCTTCTTCAGTAAACCAAGTTGAAGGGCTGCTGAGTAGTCGTGTAGTGTCTTGTGGAACACATATCAGTTCATTCGAGATGCGTATCATTCGATTCCATGGGAATAGTAAGATGGCACTCTCACTGTCCTAAAACCCTACTCCGCAAGAGCGAACTAACGAGGAAACTGATGAAAAGAAGCGGCCACAGATGCACAACAAGTCACCTCATTCCGAGAAGCAAAGCGACGATAGTGATGCAACTAGCACGAAAACAGAGTAGGCAGTTAGGTTGTCATCGACATCACACTAGGATAGAGCAGGTAGCATACTATAGATAGCATCAACACGAAGATAGTTGAGACTGAAAGTCTTTCATTTAGGCCTTGTTTACTTCTAGGGTATTTTTGGGGATGGGAGGGGATTATTTCGTATCCCGGAAAATCCCCACTAGTTCGTTTACTTCTCCGGTTTTGAACGACATAATCCCGAGATATCCCCTCCCATCCCCACATTTTTTGCCTAAATCAAAAACTCTCCATCATACTAAGTATATTTTGGGGAGGAGTATTTGAGCGATTGGGTGAACACCAAATCCCCTCCCATCCCCATACCTATTGGGAAGAAAAATACGAGAGAAGTAAACAAGGCCTTAAGCTACTAATTTTTCATCATCATCATCGGAAGCAGCGTCGCCTCCATGGCAAAACCAGCAAAATTCGGCATCCTAAAACCCGAGCCCCTTCTAGTGCTTGTTCTTAGCCATCCCTCCCTCTATAGCAAGCACCAGAAGATCGATAAACCGGAACGAGAAAATGAAACGAAAGATCTTAAGCATATGTACAGGAATCCTAACTAATTTACTGGCCAGCACGGATCGATCTCTAGTTTGGTTGAACGACGCTGCGGACTGCGGGTGAGGGAGGAGGGAGGAGGATGTAGCTAGCCGAGTGAGCCCTCCTTGGCGGAGAGGCGCTTGAGGACCTCGTAGGTGGTGACCATGGTGGCGGCGGAGAGCGACATGGATCCCCACCTCGGCCCGAGCCCACGGTAGCACGCAGCCCACCCACCTTCCTTGAGCAGCCCGCGCATGGTGCTCCCGAGCGTGGGCCTTGGCGCCATCCCGTCGGTCTCCATGACCTGGAGGCGCGTCTTGACGGTGTCGAGCGGCATGGTGACGAGCGCGGCGGCGCCGCCCGCGAGGGCGGCGCTGGCGCCCTGCACGGCCATGAGCGCCGGGTAGCTCTCGGAGCGGTCGGCGCCGACGACCCGCCACGCGAGGCGCTGCGCCATGGCGTAGGACGCCCACCACACGGCGTTGGACGGCGCGTAGGTGATGATGGAGAGGCCGAACCCCCGGTAGAGCCCGCGCACCCCGTCGGCGGCGAGGATCTTCCGGAACGCGTCGGCGCCGCCGGCGTAGCGGGAGCAGGAGGAGGTCTGGACCATGAGGCGCTGGCTGACGACGTCGACGGGGGTCCAGACCACCTGCGCGGCGACGGCGGCGGAGACTCCCGCGGCGGCCGAGGCGATTGCTGACGCGGCGGGCTCGGAGACGCCGAGCCGGACGGCGGCGGGCCCGACGGAGCTCTTGGTGGCCTCGAGCGCCGCCATGTAGAGCGCGCGCGCCGGGACGGTGCCGGCGAGGGAGGCGCCGAAGCCGCGGTAGAAGCCGCGGAGGCCGTCGCGGGAGAGGATGGCGCGGACGGTGGCGGCGGCGGCCTGCGGGGGCGGGGCCACCTGCAGGTGCGTCTTGACGACGACGGCCGGGTAGAGGGCCGCGGAGACGCCGGAGAAGAGCGCGGCGCCGAGGACGAAGAAGCGGGACTTGTCGAGCATCTCCCAGTTCACCTCGGCGGGCAGGCGCCGGATCTCGTCGGCCGCTGCCGCCGCGCACCGCTCCTCCTCCATGCCCGCGACGCTGAAGCTCATGCTTCCGATCTCAGATCCTTAACACCACCACCAACCAGAGAAACCCCAACGAAAAAACCTCGCATCCAAGCAGCTGGATCAGACGGCGACCATGTCCTCGGCCGCAGAGCGCAAGCCGTCCGGCCGTTCCCTTCTCCGGCCGGCGAGGGCAGAGGAGCAGCAGTTGGGATCGGTGAAGCGTGAGTCGGGAAAAGGTGAGAAGCAGCGTGGCGGAGGGCGATTCCTGTGGATCCCGAGAGGGTAAGTAAATATTTATACGGAAGGTAGGCCTTATCCCGAGATTAGCGAGCGCGATGCCCGGACGGCAGCGGTCACGTGCCGGTGGTGGGTGCGTGTCGGGGAGCGACTCTTATCGGTCAATCTTGGCCCAACCCACCGCTGACAGCCGGTGGCCCGGTGCAGGTCGCCCATTGGCTGGATCGGTCGCTCGTCGGAGACTCGCTCGCAGAGCAGGCCAGACGCCCACCGTGTGGGAGGGAGAGAGCGGATTCCATGATTCGTCATTCCACTTTTGTTTAATGCGTAACTGGATCTCGATCGATGTGCTGTGCCGCGCACACAGAGACAGCAGCTCTGGACTCGCTCGCCCACGATAACGCAACGGCATTCAATTATACCACGGTCTGCATACGCCGCCACGTCCACGTCCACGGTCGCCGCTGGAGCCTGCCGTCGCTTGCTTGACCACGCAACGCAACACCCGGCTCTAGCTAGCAAGGTACTACCTCCGTTTCAAGGAATAAGGCGTCCTCGTTTTACGAGCTTTTTGTTTGACCAAGAATTACTTCAAATAGATAAAAATTGTTTGTATGAAATTAATATCATTAAAAAGTGCTTTTCAATACGAATCCAATGATACTAATTACATATAATATAATCAAGATTTCGTTGCTCAATTTTTATGGTCAAAGTTCGTCTTGGGATGCGCGTGCGCCTTATTCATTGAAACGGAGGTAGTACAAGATAGCCTACGCAGAGCAGGCTCATGGGAGGCGGTTTGGATATTTGGAGGATCTCACGTGACGGCCAGCTCCATCGTCCGAGCGCGTGACATGTATTGGGTGGGTCGTCGTGAACGGACCAAAGGTTGTGGGATGCGTCCACGTAGGAACGAACCACGCCATGTTTAAACCTGTATTCTTTGGCAACACAACACCCAAAGAAAACATGACCACAAGGAGATTCATGTTCACCACAAAATAAGCAACATAGATAAGTTTGCGTTTGTATTTTCCTCAGATTATCCTTAGTTAACAACCTATTGTTAGCTGGCTAGAACCACAAAAAGACATGAAACCTGGGTGGCACATGAATCTTCCACACAAGAGGAGTATGTGTCCACACAATTATACACTATATAAAAGCTAAACAAGTTCGCCATCCCTAAGAGCATCTCCACTCGTCTCCCCGACGAGGCCCCGAACGACGTTTTTTTCATCCGGACGGCGTAATTCGGTCCAGTCGCGCCCCCGGTTCCTCGTTTTCGTCCGGATTTGTGCATAAATTCATCCGGCGATCCCACGCCATCCTCGGCCACCAGGGGAGCTCTCGGGGACTCCGGACGAAACAAAAGCGCGCGAAACGGCGAGGAAACTTCCCGTGCGTCTGGTGGCCCCAACTTGTCGGCGAGAGACACCGATCGTCGTCCTCATCGCATCGTCTTCCGCGCGCAGTAAAAGCCTGCCGCCAGTCAGCATTCGCCGGCCCCGTAGCTTCCACGCGACGAGTTAATGCCGTCTCCTCGGTATCACGCGCGCCTACCTCTATTTATCGCCGAACTACCGCGTCTGCCCCCCATTCACCTCACTCGCCTTCCACAAAATCTCCCCCGAACTCGAACGTGCAATGGAGAACGACGGTGCGGCCAACAACGGCTTCGGCCACCGCTCTCTCCACCAATGGGAGGGACGGCTCCTCTACGCGGCGGGCTACCCGGTGATGTCTACGGGAGCTTCTATTCTTGTAGACAGTGTTGGGCCTCCAAGAGCAGAGGTTTGTAGAACAGCAGCAAGTTTCCCTTAAGTGGATCACCCAAGGTTTATCGATCTCAGGGAGGAAGAGGTCAAAGATATCCCTCTCATGCAACCCTACAACCACAAAGCAAGAAGTCTCTTGTGTCCCCAACACACCTAATAGGTGCACTAGTTCGGCGAAGAGATAGTGAAATACAGGTGGTATGAATGAATATGAGCAGTAGTAACAGCGCCAGAAAAGTGCTTGCTGGCGTGTAGTTGATGGTGGTAATATGGTAGCAGTAGTAACGCAAGAAACAAGTAAACAAGCAGCGATAGCAGTATTTAGGAACAAGGCCTAGGGATTACACTTTCACTAGTGGACACTCTCAACATTGATAACATAACAGAATAGATAAATGCATACTCTACACTCTTTTGTTGGATGATGAACACCATTGCGTAGGATTACACGAACCCTCAATGCCGGAGTTAACAAGCTCCACAATTCAATGTTCATATTTAAATAACCTTAGAGTGCAAGATAGATCAACATAACCAAATAGATCACATCAATACCATCACAGTAATAGTTAACTTCACAATCTACAAGAGATCATGATCATAGCCTACGACAAGAACCACACGATGCACACACTAGTCACCTTTACACCATGCAGGAGGAATAGACTACTTTAATAACATCACTAGAGTAGAACATAGATGAATTGTGATACAAAACACATTGCAATCATAAAGAGATATAAATAAGCACTTCACTACGCCATTCATAACAGTGAATAAGTATTCTCATGAAATATAGCCTAAGAGACCCACACGGTGCACACACTAGTCACCTTTACACACGTGGGACAAGGAGTCTCCGAAGATCACATAAGTAAAATTCACTTGACTAGCATAACGACATCTAGATTACAAGCATCATCATATGAATCTCAATCATGTAAGGCAGCTCATGAGATTATTGTATTGAAGTACATAGGAGAGAGATGAACCACATAGCTACCGGTACAGCCCCGAGCCTCGATGGAGAACTACTCTCTCCTCATGGGAGACATCAGCGTTGATGAAGATGGCGGTGGTGTTGATGGAGAAGCCTTCCGGGGGCACTTCCCCGTCCCGGCGGCGTGCCGGAACAGAGACTCCTGTCCCCCAGATCTTGGCTTCGCGATGGCGGCGGCTCTGGAAGGTTTCTCGTACCGTGGCTTTTTCGTATCGTGGTTTTAGGTCGAGGACCCTTAAATAGGCGAAGAGGCGGCGTCAGAGGGTCGAAGGGGCGCTGACAAGGTATTAACTTGTCAATGCCTATGGATTGTAGGCTAGGGTTTAGTTGGAAGTAGAGGGCAAGTAGATCTCGAAGGTTTCAGCCGAAAAGTACTCGACGATTATGAAAACTAGGGTTTGTAGACAATGGTTCGATGATCTTCGCGTCCCTCGACTCCCCCTTATATAGGAGGCGGAGCCGAGGGATTCGTGGCTGCACAAGTTACAAAGTCCGGGAAGGTTTCAAACTCATCCCGTAAGATTACAAATAAGACTTTCTATTACAACTCTAACTTTCCTTAATAACATCTTGGGCTTCCGAATCTTCTTATTCTTCGAGTAGTGGGCCTTCAATAAACCCCGGGTACTATCTTCGGTAGGCCCATTAGGGATGCCTATGTCGATAGCCCCCGAGATTTTGCTTGAATCGTAGAGTCGTGGAAAATCTCCACTCGTTTATTTTTACTCAACATCTTAAACCTTTCTATATTTCTTCATATAAATTTCTATATTGTACAGGGATAATGGTAGTTGGGGCTAGTTCATCCGACGGATCGGTACTAGTTAACCGCTCTAGTGGCAATCCGCAAAAACCTACTTCAAAATCACGTCCCCGGACATGATTTCGGGATACCGGTGTAAACTTTGACAGGTGCCGCTTAAGGTCTTACCATTCCGTCGAGTCCCAGCCATATTTATCGAGTACCTAACGCGTCCGTTAGGATTTTTCTTCGTATCCGTTGATACGGATAAAAGTAGCAAACCGACGTCGAGACGGCGCCACGCCTCACGTAATAGATCCGGGGTCTTACCTTCGCAAAGTTTTGCGGCATTCGGAAATTGATCGCAACTTCGGCGTTCGAGAATATATTGTCGAGTGCTTATTCGGCTGATGGAATGGCACATTTTATCGAGTCACGGATGACTTATATTGCTCTCCCGATGGGAGTATATGCAGAGTTATTTATAACTCGAAATATACTCTCTTGCTGTTCTATGTTTCTTCTTTTCATTCCGACTTTCTTTCTTTTTTATAATTTCATCGGGCACGCGAACAGCGTTCCCGATGGGAGTAGCCCCCGAGGCTACAGCCAAGGACTTGTGCTTGGTTGTAGGCTCCACGCTATTATGCCGCTATATTTTCTTTCTTTCCCGAAGTTTTATAATTTCTCGGGTGCGCGAACAGCGCTCCCGATGGGAGTAGCCCCCGAGGCTATGAACAAATACTTGTATTTGATCATAGGCTCACACCATTTCTATTTTGTCTTTCTTGATCTCTTCATTTTTCCAAAGTAGCCCCCGAGCATTTGTTCAAAAACTTGTATTTGATCAAAAGCTCTCCAATACTTTTTCATGTCGCCTTTTGACGCAGCTGTTAAGCCGAATTTTTCTTCTGTCAACGTGACGTTATTGCTGACGATAGCCACGATTGCTAGTCAAAAATTTGCGACAAGTCTTTTCTCACTGCCATGCGGGCCCAATTGATCCACTATCTTGACACGTCATGCAAGTGGGGGACACACGTCCTCCGCTTTTTCTGGCGCACGCACCGTAACTTCTCCATCATTAAGTTACTTTTTTACCCTTGTTGCCACGTGGCTATCATCTGTCACACATTTTCCTTATCCAACGGTCCGTCGTTTCACCGCACCCCTATATAAGATCATCTTCTTCCTCCTCGGACACTTCCGCTCACGCCATCCTCCTTCTCTCATCTGCAAATTTCCTCCCGCGATTCACAACCTCTTGAGCTCCTCACCTCCGCACTGCAAATCCTGCGCCATTGTTGATGCCGCCGTGCCGTTTGACGAGGCACAGCACACCGGAATCCTCCATGGCCGCTGCGGATCTTGGAGCGGCGGAGTGGGAAAGGTCGAAAATTTCCTCGCAAGACATCAACATGTTGAAGAAGCCGGGGATCGAGCAAGAAATCCAAGGCGCCGTGCTTCCCCGATGAGGAGAGCTACCCAACCCCTCCAATGGGGTACCGGGTATGTTTTGTCGATCACCTCATCCGCGGTCTGTCCGCCCCCATTCATCCTTTTCTTCGTGGATTGCTTTTTGTCTACGGTTTGCAACTCCACCACCTCACGCCAAACTCCATTCTTCACATCTCCATTTTCATCACACTTTGCGAGGCCTTCCTTGGCGTCCAGCCTAACTGGGCGCTATGGAAGCGCATTTTCTTCTCGCCGCCGTAATGGCTCGCCCAATGTCGCCTATAATATAGGCGGCGTTGTAATTTCTGTTCGTCCCACCGTTGACTACTTCGACGTCAAGCTTCCCGACTCAGCTCAAGGATGGCGCAAGAAGTGGTTGTACATTCGGGAGGAAAACCATGGATGTGCGGAGGACAACATTCCTCCTTTTGATGGCGCCGAAAAATCTTTCGCCGCCGTTCCTGGGACGCGGAGGCCACCCAAGAAGAAAGGGCGTCGACAGAAACCTTGATGACTCGTATCCACGAGTTGCAAAATACTCGCGGCCAAGAATTATCGGGTATCCAAATCACTGCGTACTTTCTTAGTACTAGAGTGCAGCCACTTCAAGCTCGCAAATATCCTTTCTGGAAATATGCTGGCGACGAAGACGTAGATCGGCTGTCGGTGAATTTGGAGGTCAAGGATTTAGAAAAACTTGTCCGAAAAATTTCATCCCTCAGCAAAAGAGATGATGTCCCTTCTTCTTGCCGTGTGACGCCGTTCAGCGCCGCCAATCCACTTCCCAAGGTAATCTTTGTCTATTTGTCTTGTTGTTGCTGTGCTATCTTTTTGTTACTTCTTTCCTGATATCTCTCCCTGCTTTATTTTGCACAGGATCATCCAAAACTTGTCTCGCTTCCTCCTCTTCCCGAAGGTGGAGAAGTCGAAGAAAGGGCCATTGTCACTGATGACAATCAAGAAGCTCCGTCTTTTGTGAATGAACCCGTGGATTCTCGAAAATCTGCGGGATCTTCCGAAGGCACTACGTCGGCCCAATCTCCTCCTCCCGCAGTTTCTCCAAAAGGGAAAAGGAAGAGGAGTAACGCCGAAGATTCCGGCACTTCCAAAGCCGAAGAAGTTGATCCTTCACATCAGAAGGCAACTTATGATCCATATCTCGCATCCCTCGTCAGCTCGTAAGTCACCTTGATTTCCCCTTATTTCTGTAGTCGAAGTTTTTTGCTTCATATTGCTTTTTATGCTATCGATCTTTAATCGCAGTGATGATGAGGAAGAAGTACGGACTCGTGACGTGGCTCCTCGGACGAGCGCGTCACATACTTTGCTTGTGTCGGAGACGTTAGTTGAAGGAGAAGAATCCTCGCCTCCTCAACAAAATCTCGTCACCACCACTCCTCCTTCAAGCCCCCTTGCTCCTTCACCAAAAAGGACAAGGGTTGAAACGATCGTCGAGCCTGCCCCTCAATTGGGTAGCTCTTCTCAAGCGCTCTTGGATGATGTAAGTTTTTGACTTTCCTGCTAATATCTATATTTCCTCTGTTTTCCTCTTTTTGTGCCTTCATTTTTTTTCTCGTACCGATATTTTTTCTCTATTCTTCTTTGACAGCCTATGATCAAAGAGCTTGTTCGCATTGGGTCCCAATTCATTGGGTACCGTGAATATGCCAGCAGGACTGAAGGTAACAACTTTTTTGCTGTCATTATTTCCGATCTTGTTGCTTCTATCTTTGTCGCATTTTTGATTGTTCTTTTCTATTTTGGCAGAGAAACTTGCAGAGGCCAACAGGCTTGCCGACACTCTTGCTCAGAAATTGGAGCAAAGTGAAAAGGCTCGCCAGAAAGCCGAACTTGACGCTAGCCAAGCAAAAGTTGAGGCTGATGAAGCCAAAACAAAAGCTGCTAGTGTCGAAGAACTGCAAAAGAAACTTGAAGATGCTGAAGCTGCTCTAAATGAGCACAAAGCCGCACAAGCCACCCGTGAAAAGGGAATCCTCAAGCGCGTGAATACACAAAATCGTCGCTTCCTCGGTAACTTTGTTGATCCCTTCTATTTTTCGTAAGGCTTGCTTTCTTTTGTTTCTACTTGCTGTCGAATAACATATAATTTCTATGGCAGGTCAAACAAGCCAAGATTTTGACCTTGAGAATCCCACCAATGATCCTCTACTTGACGCACTGTCTTATCTGGAGTTTCACGGCCAAGAAATTCGCGAAGGCGTGGTGAATGCTGACGCAGGATTGTCGAAGTTGTTCCCCTACTTCTTCCCGAAGAAAGAGGAGCCTAAGACTTTCCTCGCTCTTGCCAAGGACTTCAATCCGCCGGAGGATCTTGGACCGAAGATGCGCCAGGAAAACATGAAGGTTGCCGTTGAGAGCACTATTGCCTCAGTCGCCGACGATCAACAAACTATTGACTGGATGAAAGTAGGCGACACCGAGCAGATAGAACCATCAAGATGGAGGTCGTTGATCAAGGCAGCCAAGCCCAACACGAAGAAAATCCTGGCCTATCTCGGGATCAAGCCATCTTCGACTCCTAGCTCATCAAGGCCGGAGGTCTAGTTGAATGCCTTTGCTTTTTCTTTCCTTTGCTTTCTCTATTCCTTTTGCCGTTGTCGCCATTTTAGCCTTGGCGATAATTACCGAGTTAGTCCCTCTGGAGAACTTCTTTTGTAATGTCCGTGTAAATTTTCTAGAAATTAATGAAATCCCTCTTCGTGCTTATCATTGATCCTGGGACTTTCTTTTCCAGTTAATATTTGATAATTATTCGACCAACCCTTGTTCTGCCGCTGCTTCACCTGCATCTTCCTTCTCGAAGAAAGTACTAGTCGATGATAATCCCCTCGAAGGTTCTTCAAGCAAACATTTGTCGGAAGATTTGCAAGAACTTCGACAACAACTTCAATCCATGAAGAAACAAACTCTGGCAATGATGGAACAATCTAGGAAAGCATCTGAGCAAGAAAAACTTGCTCTCCAACAAGCCAAAGAGGCTACGGCTGCCAAGGATGCTGCTGTATTGGAAACAAAGGAAGCCACGACCCGAGAAAATAGTATGCTCGAGCTAATGTTGGAAGCTAGCACAGATATGTTAGGTACGTTTTTCCAACCTCACAATGCCTCCTCTTTATTTTGCTGTGCCTTCCTTCAAATTTCTTGCCTTGTCGCTTAATAGGCTCGGTTCTTGATGCTGCTGCCGAAGATCGAAGAGTGAACGAGAGAACGAATCTTCTTGTCAATCTTTCCCTTAACCATGGCCGTTTGTTCTGGGCCACTCCTGAACGAACCCAACAAATTGTCAGGTTCCAAGATCGTGCTTGCCAAGTGCGCGAATTTCTCAATTTTTGCACGACAACATTAACCCTTGTTTATAGGACTTTATTTCCTCGAGATGAGGTTCCCAAAACTCTTCCTGAATTACTGGAGGTATTCAGAGATGCTCCCCGCATTCATAATTTTGTGCGAGCTCAACTCACCGCCGGAGCAAGGTTCGCCATGATTATGATAAATATTTGTCATCCAAAGTTAGACCCGACGAAGATTGTTGCCGATTGCCCGGCCAAGAAAACGCGGCGAAAAAATGATATTGACACCATCGATGATATGGTAGCTCCCGTGGCCGAGTCGATGATAGATGAGCTTCTTCGGATGGACTCAGAATTCTTCATCAAGGGGTCCTATGCTGAACATAAAACAACCAGAGGCTTGTCCGTAGATAGTATTTTGGGCTTTAACTGATTTGTATCATATGGGAAACCTTGTATCTCTATCTTTTTTGATTTCTTTTTTTATTTCCGAAGAAATTTGTTGTATATTGCAAAGTGCTCCATATTGTTGGAGCCCCCGAGCCTTCTGGCTAGGGGTTGTACTGTTTTTTCTATCTTGAGGATTTTTCCTTCTATTGTAATAAGACATCCTTTCTTTCATTGATGGATTGCAAATCTTCGAGTATCTTTAATATCGAAGTTCTATATTTTTGTTGCGAGGTTCTTGGACCAAAGCAATTAAGATTTTGGACGTGTACACTATATTTATAATTGTTGGCTTCCGATTTTTATATTTGGCGAGGTATTAGTGTACCAGGGCGAAATATTTCAGTAAATCTATGTTGTACGTATTTTGAGACTTAGGCGTTGAGCCCCCGAGCGTGTCGAAAAATAAGAAGTATATCTCCACTATCTTTATTATATTGCAGCACCGCGAGCCCGCCTCATTAAAAACCTTTCCCGCCCCACTCGGTGCCCCGAAAAGGAAAAGAGTGCGTCTGAAAACTCGCGGGCGTTTCAGTACATTGTATTTTTACAGAGAAGGACTATATTTCGGCTCTAGGCATAGAACCGCCTGAGCTGCGCCACGTTCCAGGGGTTTTTCTCAGGAACCCCTGTCTTCTTGTCCTTGATCCTGTATGCTCCTCCGTCGATGACTTCCGTGACGATGTAAGGCCCCAACCATGGTGACTCGAGCTTCTCTGTACTTTGTTGGTTGAGTCGCAGGACCAAATCACCGACCTGAAAAGATCTTGGCCGCAATCGTCGACTGTGATAATTCTTCAAGTCTTGTTGGTACTTGGTAACCCGTGACAGTACTTCATCTCGAGCTTCATCGAGTGCATCCATATCATCCTCCCGAACTTTTCGTGATGTTTCTTCGTCGTACCCTGTTACTCTTGGAGAATCGTGCTCTATTTCAATTGGTAGTACGGCTTCAGCTCCGTGGACGAGAAAGAACGGGGTTTCTTGTGTCGCCGTGTTTGGTGTTGTTCGGATGCTCCACAAAACACTTGGCAGTTCTTCTGGCCAGGTGTTTCGAGCTTTTTCAAGCGGTCCTAGCAGACGTTTTTTAATGCCATTGCAGATGATGCCATTGGCTTTCTCGACTTGACCATTAGTTTGGGGATGTGCAACTGACGCGAAGTGCAATTTGATGCCCACTTCCGCACAGTATGCCTTGAACTCCTTCGACGTGAAGTTGCTGCCATTGTCTGTGACGATGCTGTGAGGTACTCCAAATCGAAAAACGATGCCCTTCACGAACTTTATTGTTGATTGTGCATCTGGTGAATTTATTGGCTTCTCTTCTACCCACTTGGTGAATTTGTCGACAGCAACCAACAGGTACTCGTATCCTCCTGGCGAAGCTTTGTGCAACTTGCCTACCATGTCGAGTCCCCACTGGGCGAAGGGCCATGACAATGGTATTGGCATTAGTTCTCGCCGCCGGAGAGTGCGGTTTTGCGGCAAATCTCTCGGCACGCGTCGCAAGTTCGTACTATCTCTTTTGCGTCCTCGATTGCCGTCAACCAAGCAGAATCCTGCCCGAAAGACTTTGGCCGCAATAGCTCGACCGCTTGCGTGGTGACCACATATTCCCTCGTGCACATCTTTTAGGATTATTCTTCCTTCTTCCGGTGTGACACACCTTTGCAAGACGCCTGAAATACTTCGCTTATATAACTCCCCTTTGACCACTGTGAAAGCTTTGGATCGTCGAATAACTCGCCTTGCTTCAATTGGATCGTCGGGTATTTCCTTTCTGAGGATATATGATACGTACGCTTGCATCCAAGGAACTTCTATCATCATCACAAGTTCTTGGTCCTCTTCGTCCTCCATGGTTTCTTTGGGAGACGCCGAAGTTTTTCCTTCTTTTGCTTTTTTTCTGCACTTTCTTCGGCTTCGTTGATCTCTCCGCTATTTCTTCCCAAAACACGCCTGGCGGGATTGGGAGGCACTGTGACCCGTTGTTTGCGAGGACGTCGGCTTCATCATTGCTCGGCCCATCGATATGATTTACCTCGCATCCATCAAACAGCTTCTCCAGCTCATTGTATACCTCCTTGTACGCTATCATGCTATCATTGACTGCATCACATTGGTTCATAACTTGTTGGGCCACCAATTGTGAGTCGCCAAAGATTTTTAGTCGAGTTGCACCGCAAGCTTTCGCCATCTTCATCCCGTGTATAAGGGCTTCATATTCTGCTTCATTGTTGGATGCGTTTGGGAACGTCATCCGTAGGACATATTTCATCTTGTCGCCTTCAGGTGATATGAGTATCACTCCCGCGCCAGCCTCCTTCTACTCTCTTGGATCCGTCGAAGTTCATTGTCCATGTTCTCGACAAATCTGGGGTCCCGTGTTTTGCGCCTCCATCCACTCTGCGATGAAATCCGGCAAAACTTGCGACTTGATTGCCTTTCTTTTTTCATACGTGATGTCCCGAGGGGAAAGTTCTATTCCCCAAAGGGAGACACGCCCCGTAGCTTCTGGATTGTTTAGTATATTTGAGAGAGGTGCTTCATTGACTACTATTATCGGGTGTGCCGAAAAATAGTGGCGCAACTTTCTTGCTGTTGTAATTACTCCATATGCTAGTTTCTGGTACTACGGGTACCGCTGTTTGGACGGCGATAAAACTTCACTAATGAAATATACCGGTCTTTGCACTCCATGGAGTTTTCCTTCTTCTTCTCTTTCGACAACTAGCACCGTGCTGACCACTTGTGGCGTGGCTGCGATGTACAGCAGAGAGGTTCCTTTTCCTTCGGCGCCACCAAGATTGGTGGTGTCGAGATTTTGCGTTTCAGATCCTCGAAAGCTCTATCGGCTTCTTCGTTCCACCGGAATTTCTCCCCTTGTTTTATCAAAGCGTAGAACGGTAGTGCTTTTTCTCCCAGCCTGGCGACGAATCTACTCAAAGCTGCGACTCGCCCAGTTAATTGCTGTATTTCTTTTAACTTGGTTGGCTTCCTCATTGTTACGATGGCTTGTATTTTGTCGGGGTTCGCCTCAATCCCTCTTGCTGAAACTAAGAACCCGAGGAGTTCTCCTGCTGGGACGCCAAAAGAGCATTTCGTCGGGTTCAGCTTGATGCAGAATTTGTCGAGGTTATCAAAAGTTTCCTTGAGATCTTCGATCAATGTTGTCCCCTTTTTTGACGTTATGACTACGTCATCAATGTATACTCGCACGTTTTTTCCAATCTGTGTTGCCAAACACTTCTGCATCATCCTCTCGATACGTTGCTCCCGCGTTTTTCAACCCGAAGGGCATTGTTTTATAACAAAATACGCCATACGGTGTGATGAACGCTGTTTTGGCTTCGTCGTCTTCTTTTAATCTGATCCGGTTATAACCAGAGTATGCATCCGTAAAGGAAAGACGTTCACATCCTCGCCGTGGAGTCGATAATCCGATCGATCCTTGGGAGGGGAAAGTGATCCTTTGGACAATGTTTATTGAGACACGTAAAGTCGACACACATGCGAAGGACTTTAGTGTTTTTCTTTGGCACCATCACTGGGTTAGCTACCCAAGTGGCTTCGGTGGATATCTCTTTGATGAAACCAGCTTCTCTGAGTCGATCAATTTCTGATAGCATAGCTTTGCGGCTTGGTTCCGAAAAACGTCGCAAAGGTTGTTTGATTGGTCTCGCTAGTGGATCCAAGTTAAGGTGGTGCTCGGCAAGTTCCCTGGGTACTCCTGACATGTCGGCTGGACACCATGCGAAGATTTTTCTGTTCTCACGGAGGAACTTGACGAGCGCGCTTTCCTATGCGAGGTCCATGTCATTTGCAATGGATGTCGTCTTTTTTGGATCCGTCGGGTGAATCTGCACCTCCTTAGAATTTTTCTCAGTGTTGAAAGTTGATTCTTTATTTGGCCTTGCAACGTCTGGCAGCACGTCGTAGTCAGTCATGAGCCTTGATGCCAAATACTCAGCTTGCATCCCAAAAGTCTCTGATAGTCGATGAAAATCCTTGTCACATTTATCGGCTAGGGCGAAGCTTCCTTTGATTGTGATTGGTCCCTTGGGTCCGGCATCCTCCACAATAGGTACGTGTAGTGTGGTACCGCCATAAATCTAGCATATGCTGGTCGTCCCAACAGAGCGTGATATTGTGACGGGAAATCTACGACTTCAAACTCCAATTTCTCGATTCTCGTAATTTTCTCGGGTCCCAAACCGAACGTCGAGATTTATCTTTCCCAACGGATAGCTTGGCTTCTCCGGTGTGATGCCGTGGAATCTCGTGTCTCGTTGGTTTCAGAGTTTGCTAGGGAGATGTTCATCTTCCTTAATGTATATGCGTACATGAGGTCTCAAGCCGCTGCCGCCATCTATAAACACGCGAGACACGTCAAATCCTCGCGATGACCGCCGGTAGTATGAGTGCCGACCGCCCCGGTCGAGGAACTTGCCGCGGATGATCTCGCTATGGTGAAGCCGATGTCTTGCCCGCGACCAATTGAGGTACTCAACTCGTTGGTGGAGGCATTTTCTCTCGCCATGAACACCTCGTCGCGAGATTACTTTCCGAGTTCTATTGGACGGCCTTCCCTCTCGAATCATCGAGACCGCTCCGTTAGAATTGGGATCAACGTAAGGTGGTGGTGCAGCGCCGCCGCTATTCTTAGCCGATGTCGATTGTCATCTCGTTATCGCGGGATGAGGTGGCAGGTGGACCTCACTTCGGGTTCTCGAGGGTTTCTTTGCGCCGCCCGAGCATTAGCATGTCCTCGCATATCTCAAGCATTGCCCGGAAATTTCGACAATCCTTCTGCAGATGTCCCGACCGTCTTTTTCCGTTGTCGTCGAGGAAAAAGTGCATCCGACACGGCCCGTTCATCATTTCTTCGGGAGACACAAAAGGCCTCCGGAACCTTGGCCCGCCGTTTTGCCTATTTTGTCGAAATTCGTCTCTATTGTCACTTCGTTGCTCATTACTTCTCCGGTAGTCATCTCGATTATTTCCTCCCGCACCGGCTCGAAACCAGCCGAAATTTGACCCGGAGCATCATAATTCGAGTACCGCCGAGGAAATCGTCGCCTTGATTGATAATTTCGACCGCGGTCCTCCTCTCGGCGACTTATGCCGTTTGTTGTGGACAGCATCTTCTCCATCCGCCCATCTCGTTTGCTATTTCCATTAATGCAGATATCGTCTTTGGATTGGTTCTTCCCAAATCTTCGACAAAATCTCCACGCCTGATCCCTGCGACAAATGCATCTATTGCTCTCTCGTCAGATATATTTTCTGCCGAATTTTTTATGATGTTCCACCTTTGGATATATTTTCTCATTGGCTCGTCTGGCTTCTGTCAACACGCCCGTAACTCCTCTAGAGACGCGGGCTTCTTGCAGGTGGATCGAAAATTCTTGACGAATATGTCCTCAAAGCTATCCCAGTTGTCGATAGAGCCTGGAGGAAGTTTTTTGATCCAAGATCGTGCAGCTCCACTTAAATGCACCTGAATGCTTTGCATGGCTGTTGCCCTGGTCCCTCCAGTTAACTTCACCGTCTCGAGGTAATCAACTAGCCAATCCTCTGGATCTTGCAGTGCCGTCGAATTTTTTGAAATGATCGTGAAACTTAAATCCCGAAGGGACTCGAGTTTTTCGTACTCTCTTGTGAAGCACGGCAAACCGCACATATCCTCGTCGTTTAATTCTCGGGGAATACCGATGTTCCCTTCGCCTTGCCGTGCTCGTCTACCCTTGCTTGTGCTGCCGTATCTCTTGCTCCACTTGTTCCTTCGACATTTGCCGCTGCGCCGCCGTAGGTCGTGGACTATTTTGCCTTGCGGCTCCTTCTCGGCGGTGTTGATACAAACGCCGTTTCCATGGCTTCAGCCTCCCGCCACCGCCATGTTGTACAAAGCCTCCCTTGGATCTCCCGGAGGTGGCCTAGATGCAAGGATAAAGGCTTGTGTCGCCATATACCCAGCTTTCCGGTGTCTTGGGGATAATATTCCCTCTCGTGTCTATCGACATAAAAGACATGTCGAGATTTTGAACCGGTACTCTCTTTCTCCTTCGTGTATGTGTTGCAATCTTGACCTTGCTCTGTTCCGAGCTTCTCTATGGCTATCTCCCGAGGTTCCAAATTGTCGACTCAACTCTGCCCTTCGTCTGCTTGACGCAGAAGCTGCCTCCTTTCTTCTGTTTAGAGCTTATGTCTGTTTTTCCAGTTCTCTTCCAGCTCGGGCGAGTCTATATTGATAAGCTTGCAGTTCTTGGACCGTAGCAGCTTGTCGTCATTGGTTCCGAGCCATCTAAAGCTTTCGCAGCTCTATCCCGTGCTGTTTGTGGAAGTTGAACTCTGACGCGTGGTGTGGGCCCGACATATTTAGTGCCCATACCTCTCCTTAGATCTGAGGGATCGACATAGGGATTACCCAAATCGTCGAAAGCCTCCGATGTTTCCTCTTGATCGCGACTTGCATCTCCAATGGCAAAAACTTGATGATATTTTGGAGTTTTCACTTTGCTTGGTTCGGTGACACCACCATAGAGTTTGGTGAAGACCTTCCCAATAGAGGTGGATTTGTCGATGAAGTCGAAGCTATCGATGTCGCTTGAATCATCGCTATATAAGAGTCCGCCGATGATTCGAAGGACATGTCGCCGAAGATTCTCGGCGAGTTTTTCACTTGCCCTCGCCGTCGATGAAGCGTGGCGACGAAATCTCCTTATCGCCGGACTCGACGGATGATACTGAGTTTGAGAGATCAGAACCACCCGACGAAAATCCCGACGAGATCGGAACTTCGAGACGATACACTCCTTCTTTCTCGACGCGGAAATCGAATTTTCCAAACGTCATCTTCATTGGCTCCTCCAGATACGCATATGCATCCAAACGGGAGGGCGGGTGAGGAACAAAATCAACAAGACCAGTTTCGATCTGTTTACCTCTCGTCCATGATGTTGCTTGCTACCGATGAAGTCGACGATCTTGAACGTGCCATCGAGATCAGCTCCTTGTCGCCTCTAATTCCCACGAGACGGCGCCAATTGACAAGGTATTAACTTGTCAATGCCTATGGATTGTAGGCTAGGGTTTAGTTGGAAGTAGAGGGCAAGTAGATCTCGAAGGTTTCAGCTCGAAAAGTACTCGACGATTATGAAAACTAGGGTTTGTAGACAATGATTCGATGATCTTCGCGTCCCTCGACTCCCCTTATATAGGAGGCGGAGCCGAGGGATTCGTGTCTGTACAAGTTACAAAGTCCGGGAAGGTTTCAAACTCATCCCGTAAGATTACAAATAAGACTTTCTATTACAACTCTAACTTTCCTTAATAACATCTTGGGCTTCCGAATCTTCTTATTCTTCGAGTAGTGGGCCTTCAATAAACCCCGGGTACTATCTTCGGCAGGCCCATTAGGGATGCCTATGTCAGGCGCCGACACCATAGGGGGGCGCGGGCCACCCCCAGGCCGCGCCGGCCTATGGTCTGGTGGGCCTGTGCCCCCTCTCTGGCGGCTCTCGGGTGTTCTGGATGCTTCCGGGCAAAATAGGAACCTGGGCGTTGATTTCGTCCAATTCCGAGAATATTTCTTTACTAGGATTTCTGAAACCAAAAACAGCAGAAAACAACAACTGGCACTTCGGCATCTTGTTAATAGGTTAGTTCCAGAAAATGCACGAATATGACATAAAGTGTACATAAAACATGTAGATATCATCAATAATGTGGCATGGAACATAAGAAATTATCGATACGTCGAAGACGTATCACCCGGCGCCGCCGGACTTCCGCGCACCGGGGGGATGGAGGCTGAGCGCAGGCGGCGTGCCGATCCCGCCGCCGCCAACGGGCGGTGCCGCACTCGAACGGGCGATCAGCGAGGTGCTCGTCACTCTCAGTGACGAGCAGCGCGCGGATCCGCGTTTCTTCCCGACAACCACGAGTCGTGGATCGCGTTCTTCCGGCGAAGGTACGAACGCGAACTGGCCTCCTACGACGGTCCTCCTCCGGCAAGGAACAACGCCGCCGGCCTCAAACGATGGTGGAGCGCGCCTAACCGCACCCTCAAGAATGTGCTCGCGCACATCGAGGACGGAAAATCCCCAGTCCTGGGGATGCCACCGCCGGTGGCGGCTACCGTGTCGCGCCGGCACGGTAGTTCCTGGATGCCGAGGAGGATGGCGCCGTCCTCCTCCTCCTCTGGCTCGCGGTCGGCATCCAGATCCGGCGGGTCGACGCCGACCACCGTCAGCAGGAGTGGGCGGCTCCTTCGACCATCAAGAAGGAACCGTCGTCGCCACCGCCGAGCGCGACGGCGCGAGTAGCGGCGCCCTCGTCATCCGCGACCAGCCGTCCTCTCCGCAAAGCGGGCGGAAGAGGAAGGCGTCGAAGAAGGAGGACGCCGCAAACCAGCTGGCCGAGGAGGAGGCGAGGCGCGCGGAGGACGCCGCGGTGGCGGTGGCGATCGCCAGGTCGCTGAAGGACCTGGTGCCCGCCGACAACGCCCTCCCCGAAGACGCCGCACTGGAGTGGTCCAGGCGGGACTGGGAGCGCGAGGAGGCGGAGCAGCAACGGCGGCTGCTGGATCTGGCTGCCGCGCGTCAACGCGCTGCCCGCGCCGCCACACCATCCACCGCTAGGAATGTTGCGCCCAGGGAGGTGGTCAAGGTCGAGGACAGCAGCGACGACGACATGTACCGTCCGTCGCCGCCACGCACCGGCGACGCTGGCCAGGGCACGAGCCGCTGGTACGAGGCTCCGCCGCCCCAGGACAACGCCGGCTCCAGCGACGACGACGACGGTGGCGACTACACGTCGTTCTACCGCCATTTCGGCATGTAGTAGGCCGTTCTGTAGTTTAAATTTTAGTTTGCCATCGCTGAATTCAAAAATATATATTCGAATTCGGCGTACTTATGTACGAACTCGCCTCTATATGTTAAATATCATTAAATTTCGCTTATGTTTGAACGAACTCGGCAATTTTGTCTGAATTCGTTACATCCATCCTGGGCTCGCGGCTGGGAAAATGGGCCTCCCCAGGCCAAAGTTTCCTCCAATCCGGACGAAAATATCGCCGGATTTGGGGATGGGGAGCCCAAACGGTTGGAGATGCTCTAATTGATTCAGCCAATGTAGATGAGCTATTTATGGGATATTCACTTTGGCTCATAGGAGCATTTGATCCCGTTGTGTGAATTTACATTTCAAAATGTCAAAAAATTATAAAATAAATTTTTGCTTGTACATCTACACATTTTATGTCCGTACACAAGTTTTCAAAAAAAAAAAAATCTTGTGGCTCCTGTAAAAAAAGATAAATTTTGATGTTGTAACATGACTATGTACATGACATTTTTTTTTTTGTCTTTTTTGCACACGTCACATAAAATATTGTTTCTCCACGAAAACTTGCGTACTAACATCGAATGTCACGATGTACATCAAAACATTTATGTCATAATTTTTTGACATTTTTTAAATTGTTTTTTAATTATTTTGTATAATGGGAGCATTTGGTCCTATGAGCCAAAACTCCGCCTCCGCTATTTATCCACTTCTCTGTCCGATCATTTTTTTTGACCATTGTGTTCCTTGGTCAATCTGGTATTTTCCATTTTCTTTTGTCTTAGCTGGATGGACAACCGGTTACCAACTCTTGGGCGCATCCACTTCCGGTGACTTCACCAATGTCTTCAGCAAGGACATTGCCAGACACAGCCAATTAAGACAAGACATTAGACTTTCACCCTGAACGACAAGACAAAGAAATTCTCATGTGCAGTCGCCCCCACTAGCATGCCGCCGCTTCAAGTCACAAATCAACCAAGCCAATTCTCCATTGCCGCCCAGACTCGAACCACCATTGCTCGTCCTCAGACCTCGGCTTCCATGACATTCTCCGCCAGCACCATGGAACGAGAACATGCCCCATGATATTAACAGCCAGTAGAGCTTCGAAGCACTCCCTCTGAAACCAAAAGCCCAGAAGAAAAACATGGGTGCACAAGACCGAATCCCATCTGAACCAGCAATCTCTAGGCATGGTACGTCCAGCGGAGCTCTTCGGCGGAGCCTTCCGGGAGTCGACGCTTCAGCCAGGTCAATGAGGGCATGCATCGGGCATATCTTCATCTTGGCGCCTAGAAGGAACCCTAGGACCACCTCCTTTGTTCACGTAGAGCTAATCTCGGAGAAGACAATCCAGAGCTCTGTTTCACCGGCGTAACCATGCTAACACCAGAACCCGCAACTCTTCCTGGATGGACCCTTCGGCCCAGATCTTGGCTGAAAAGCTCAGATCTTGACTAGTAGCCCATATCCCCATGGAGCAGATCGAAGATGATCACTTGAGTGGTTCACCGATGACTCCTTGACACAGCTCCACCTGTGAGCGCCGCCTAGACCTGCGGTCTGGCCGCTCGCCCAGCACCCACGCGCCGCTAGACGATGACCGCCCTAGGCGGGCGCCTAGACCCACGTCCAGCTTCTCCGCCTGCATCCACCGGATCCGGGACAGTCCGCCACCACCGCCTGGCCGAGGACTCCGCCCTGACCACCGCCCGCCACGACCCCTGATGAAGCCGTCCCAGACGCCCCTTCAAAGATGCCACAACTCCTTCCCTCCCCACCACCTTGGGCACCGGGGACCGCCGCCACCGCAGCCCACGGTGGCGGCAGCGGCGGGGAGGACCGCCGGTTGGGCTTCTGACGACGGTCGGGGTTCACCCCGGTGACGCCCTGGGGGACGTCGCGGGAGCGGCCCAAGTTGAACCAATCTCTTCTGTATCCAAATGATGCATATATCTCTTAACCTATGAAGCCAACAAACACAGGTTTGTTTCAGCCAACTTAGGTATGACAAGCCCTCCAAACTCAATTTTATGGACAAGAGGCCTCAAGTAGCCAAATGATGTTTGTCATATCCCTCATAATTTGAGAAAATTGGGAGTCAATTAAATTAATTTCCCATTTTGGGAATCTAATCACACTAAGAAGATAAGCCGGAACACTAGCTAAACAAGCTTCAATAAGAATTAGTTTAGCTTTGTAGGCATCTCTAACATCATGCCTTTTTCATGACCTTATCAACCGTTGGCTGAAGATCTTCTTTTCTAAGGTTTTTATAGTGTAGTCGAATCCCCTGGATATTTCAAAGGGGAGTTCCTAATTTACAACACAAAGCATCGACACAAACTTGTGCATCTTCCCCATCCAGATTCATAGGAACAAGGTCACATTTATGGAAATTAATTCTCATTCCTTGCATATGTTCAAAGCAAGAGAGTAACCACTTCAAGTTCACTAAATTATTAAGAAGGGTATCATCAACATATTGTATGTTAATAATCCCCGAGGAGAAAAAAATCTAAATAAACCTGATATCTTATTGATCCTAGAAGCTTTAATAAGCATCTTAGAAAACACAGAAACAACAAAGTTAAGGAGGATAGGGGATGCATAGTCACCTTGCCTCATAGTGGCACCCTTGCCATACTCAAAACAATTATTGTTGGTGTCATTCATTCTCACCCCCACGGAACCGTATGCACCAAGTATTGAATCCGCCTAGTAAATTTAAAACTAAAATCTCTCCTCAACATCACGTTAATAATGAAATTCCTATCGTCTCTATCAAATGCTTTATCATAATCCATTTTAAAAAATAGCCCACTCTTTTTTCTGAACGGACCATGAATAATTTCATGAGCGGAAAGAACACATTCCAAGATAAAATCCCCCTAATGAATGTTGTTTGATTATATGCAATTAGCTCCTCACTACTCACACCCAACCTATTAGTTATACGTTCAAAAAAATTCAATTAGTTAGTCATAGCAATAGGCCTAAACTTTTGTATAGTCCTACCATCAAGTTCTTTTGGGATTAAACTAAACAGGGAAAATCTAATTAGATGGGGTGCCTACCTATTAGTTACCTAACTTCGGTGGGGGATTTCTTACAGCTGGAGCTAGTAGCTTGGCAGCATACATCAGTATGCATCAAAGTTATCATGTCATCATCAATGCAGAGTTCTTTGCTTCGGGTTGCCCACCTTTTCTCTTCCATCAAAGGTATACCTCATTCGTCTGATCTTCTAAATAATTTTAATTTCCCGACATGCCAATCTTTGAACATAGCAAACAAGTCAAGTCTGATAACATCTCAGAGTTGTTGATAAAACAGACAGGAAAACCTACCGTAGTCATGTGCTCCTTCAATATATGAGCGAAAGAAAGCCGCCTTGATTTCTTTCTCAGAGAATTTGCATCTAATTCACTATTGTGTAAATCAGAACCATTTCATTAGATTCCCAAAAATTATCCTCTAGATTAATAACTATTCTATCCTAAGAAACAAACATGGATTCATAATATTGAACTGCAAGTTTCATAATACCTACATTATCATTAACCTCACCACGAGGGCTTTCTAGAGCCACAATCTGCTTCTTTTTTCTTTTCTTGATCTCCATTGCATGAAAGTAAGTAGTATTTTTGTCCCATTCTAGGATATCTCTCTCGTGCCCTTCTAGCTCCAATTTCTCCATATTTTAGAGTATCTCTAGCCAATCCATATACTCATATATACAGGGCTTAGAACATCTCTACATGATCCCTTATAATTTAGCCCATGTTCAACCGAGTATATTTTAGCTCTTTATATTTTCTCCTCTAAAGAAAACAGGTTTCTAGCCGGTCCCTGATGACGTTGGGACTCTAAGTGCGGAGTATTGTGCCAGCGGAGTATCTTCCCCACAAGGGTGATTTGAGGGTTTAAATCGAACTCTCGGGAAACTGAGCAAAAAATATTCTCTTCTCTCTTCTTCTAGCAATCCTGCAAGCAAAATAAAAGCCTTGTGTCCCAACTCCACCATGTGGTTGTCAAGCACAAGGTTTCACGTAAGTAAATAAACACAAGTAAAAATAAAGCGAGTAAAACTAGATGAAATAAAGTAATAAATAAAAACTGTAAAGGGGTTGATTTTTTTTGGTGTTTTGGATGCAAATATATAAGAAAAGTAAATATTTTTGTATTTTTGGATTAAAATAGTGTAGCAAATAAAGTGGACCGGGGTTCATGGGTTCACTTGAATATTCTCTCTTTTAAGTTGTAGTGGACAAATAGTAATGTATGATGATGCAAAACAATAATATGAGTAAGATAAGCATTCATACGGGCATCAAGTCCTAACATAGGGATTATGCAACACATCTCTCTTATACTCCACAAGAAAGGGAAAACTCCATGCAATATTGTATTAAGAATTAGCAGAGTATAGCCTTAAGTACTTTGATATGATGTTTGAATATCAAATATACTACATTGACCAAACAAGATCATCACTTTTGTCACGTGATGAACATAACACATGCATTCACTTTATCCCTAGTGAGCTAGCAAAAGAAAAAGCAAAACCATAATAGATCATGAATTTGTTTTCACTATTTAATCATTAAATCATGCTACTCCATCTAATACACACATTGTCCCGCACACGCTCTTGCATAGATGTTGGATCATAACAAAGACTTAAAAATGGGGTATGTAGTATGCATATATCAATACATCTTACACATAATACGATCATATCTCATAGCACAATATCATCGAATAAGAATTCACCACATAAGTATTACAGATATGACCATAATCATGTGAGCCAGCTCATATGGCACTAAGAACTATGAAAAATATGAAAGAAATAGATCAAGCTACTGCCACAAACCCGTAGCCCAGAGGTGGACTACTCTCCCTTCATCATGGTAATGATGATGAAGACGTTGGAGAAGGTGAAGATCCCTTCGACAGTGATCCCGGTGGAGTTTCCCCCCTCCAATCTTCTCTGTTGTTGCCTCCATTTTCGTGTTTCTATCTTTCTGCGGCACTCTCCTCCCGAGAACTCTTCGGGGCCATATATTAGTGTTTTTTACGTCAAAATATGTCGGTGGGCGAAAAGATCACACGATTTGGACGATCGATGGCCGAAAGACGTCAAGTGGCACGCCCTTGGGCGCGCCACCTGGGCTCTCTTGGGCCTCAGGCCCATCTAGGGATGCTTTCCCGGTCCCAGGGTGCTTCTCGTGATAAAAAATGACGCTCCAAAAATGTCAGGTCAATTTGACTCCTTATAGGTCTCTGAAGAGTTATAAACCAAATAAAGGGATCATTGGTAAATCCCCATTAATCAATGTAAAACATGGTAATATCATCATATATGTTGCAAATATGTGGAAATTCAATATGATAAAGGAAAATGTTCATGTATGCATTTTACATGCATCAATCCCTTAAATTTAACTATCTATCATAATTCATGCATATGAATCAATAGCAATCCATAGCATAGTCATACAAATCAATAGCATAGTCATACAATCCAGAACGTAGTCATACAAATCAATAGAATAGTCTCACATTGCATACACCATAGATCATAAAACAAATCGATTGCATAGATCATAATGTTCTAACTTTTCCACTTGATCTAATCTAGCCGACATTGAAACACATAACAAGAATGTGCCATCTATTTAAGAGTGACCCTAGTGATCTAGATTTTCCACAAAAGTTGGACTTGAATCACTCATGATTTTGTTACCAAAATCCTTGAAAGGTTGTATTACAGTTTTCCCGTATAATGCCTCGTGAAGAAGAGGTTGATCATTTCATGTGAAATACAATGTATTGTCCTCATCCTCGGTCCATTTGAGCTCGATCTCTCCATTTGCACTTCTTCACGGGACTATGAATTTCAAATAAAATTGTGTAAACACACTGGTATATATCGCCTACCTCATTCACGAGAAGAAAAAAGACAAACAATTACATGTAGGCATTGCGTCGAACGCCTTGGTCCGTCCTCAGGATGGGAAGGAAAGGACATCGTCGCCGCCATTTACAGCGCTCCTACAACGACGAGAGCTTGTGTGGAGACCGGCTAGGCCTCTTCCATCTTCATGGATGCGCCACACTCGACAACGACTGATCGAACATCGACGTCCTGGGGCGAGGGCAACCCTAGGCCGCACGACATCTGCAACAGATCAGATGTGGGCGGTGCGGCTTCGACACAACCAGTCGTTGACGGAGGGGGCTTGGAGGAGTTCACTGGATAGATTTTTCGTCTACGACATGGCGGCCCGATTCCAGCGAAGGTAGCCTCCAGCGAGTGAGTCGGAGTGGGTGGAGGCTCCAGAATATCAGTCGGAGGCCGCGGGGTGTCGACAGAGGCAACACTGATGATGGTGCGGGCGAGGAAGTTTGGATAAACGGTTAGGGACTAGGGAAGTTATACTCAACCGTCCAGTCAAAATATATAAATAGCGAACCCAGCGGGTGAGGAGAAAATCTTAACTATAGAAAGAATAGGCTAGGTACGGTTTAAAGAAGTAAAATCTATTTCTGGTGGGAGTGATGTTTTGGAACATGGGAGCATATGCTCCATCTATTTTGAAATGCATCTTACGTACATTTTTTTTTAAAATGAAACAAAAAATTTGCACGTACATCTTCACGTGTTACGCGCTCACAATGTCATTTCATAAATAAAAAAAACTTATCATGTGACGTGTGTAAAAAGACAAAAATCGGTGCTAAAAATAATGCTTTTCATAAGATAAATTTTCTATTTTTTACATAGATCACAAAAAATATTATTTTTTAAGAAACTTGATGAACCCACATATATTATGGATATGTACATGTCAAAAAAAGATTCAAAAATTTCAACACTTCAAAATATAAATTTATGGTAGAGAAAGCATACGCACCCGGAGACCGAATCGAATTTCTGATTTCTAGCCGATTAGAGGGGATGGGCTCGAGATGCCCTTATGTGAAGGTAATGCATGGTAATACATACCCACTAGGATTAGGAGTATACAGCGGTCTTTGTAAACAGTGTACCAGACTTTGCAGCTAGTGGGACCATCGATAGCTACGTGCAGGCGGCCTTCACCTTCATGATACCAATTGTTAAAGTGCCCTGTGCCCGAGAAGTTTTCAAAAAGTTGCAAGCTAAGGGACAACCCACACCTAAAACAATGTTGATAAGCTCTGGTTAGCCGTTTCTGATAAGCTTTATACAGCCGTTTATGTAATGAAATTTGTCCCATACTCCCATACAAAACGCCAGGGCGCTCGGTATACTTAATTCATATACCAGAAACACATACTCCTGCACAATAACACAAAGACGTCAGAGCATTCGATGGGCTTGTAGTTTTCAGTCATGTCTTGGTTGATAGGATAAAATATTTTAACACTTCATCTTACGTAAAAAGATTATCTTATCCTCCATGGTGTTAATTTTGTAAGGAGAGTTGCACAGCAAGTTGCATTATCCAGATCCAGATAGGACTAAAAGTTTACCAGCACTTTGAAGAAAGTTTAACGAACGGATCTCGCAGAAGCGGTTACAGATTTTTGTTGATAGCGTTTTCTATTTGGCGATCTACCTAAAATATACATAGTGGATATCTCATTTTTTTAGTGGATACTACTGTCTCGACCGAGACGTGTGCTGAATGAACCTGAATTGTTTTAGTTGCAGGGAAACAAGATATTAACAGTAAATCGAACCTGATGTTGCCCCTGCACGACTGCAGTCACAGGCTCACAGCACCTGTCTCATGCTAGGGTCCTGTGATGAATGATGGTGATGGATTTTCAGTGCTATTTCTCTCGATATGGTGCACCACATGCCTGTGATCGATCTCTCTCAATCTAGATTTGGTATTAGCACCGGTAAAGTTTTTTTTTGCCAAAAAGAACAAATATTAAAATAGCAAACATATCAATTATATTTATAACCTCTGCACACAAGTCCAATGCTCTCAAAACCATGCATGCCTTCAACAAGGTAGTTGCAACGCACAACCAATTAAAGTTAGACTTTGGATTTTCACCCTGGAGAAAGTCCATATTTTTAAAACAGTACCTTCAAAAAATCCATTGCAAAAATAACCAGTTAAAGTCAGACCTTGGATTTTCATTCTGAAAAATAAGACTTTGTACTCCTTATTTGATGTTGATGCCGCTGCTGAAAATTAAGAAACATCAAGCAAAGTCCTCATTGCCTCGAAGATTCAGGGTACGTTTGGATGGTAGCCATGAGCTGCCCCACCAATTTTTTTTGGTGTTGACTGAGGACGTTGGCGTTGGTTTGGATGGAAGCCCCAACTTTGGATATGCGCCAATTATTTGGTCACCCCGTTCATTATTTTTGCCAATGCGTTGGCTAGCTGGTGGCAGCAGAAACATGCGCCAAAATTTTGGCTTGCCCCGATTTGGAGGGTCTGGCAGGGGCACAATCCAAACAGCCCCTTAGTCCACCATTACTAGACCTCGGGCCTCAGCCGCAATGACATTCTCCACCACTGTCTTCTCCATGGAAATCAAAAACCAACATGTCCCGCGATGGAAACAGACAGCGACGCTTCGTGTCACTCCCCTGAAGCCACATGGCCAAAAATATGGGTGCCCGCAACCAAATCACTTCCGATCCATCAATCCATCAAGCGATTAGTATACTTCTATATTGCAAAAGGCATACTACCTCCGTTTCAAGGAATAAGGCGGACACGTATTCGAAGACGAACTTTGTCCATAAAAATTGAGGAACAAAATTTTGATTATATTATATGCAATTAGTATCGTTGGATTCGTATTGAAAAGAACTTTTTAATGATACCAATTTCATACAAACAATGTTTATCTATTTGAAGTAATTTATGGTCAAACAAAAAGTACGTAAAATAAGGGCGTCTTTTTTTTTGAAATGGAGGTAGTATGTAGATACGCCTTGTTTAGTCGAACAAATTCAAGTTTGACCAAGTTATAGAAAAATATATGAATATCTAAAACGTGCTATGTGTTAAATTAACCATACACTAATGTTCTTACCGTATAGATTTGACGGTGTGGAAATTGACACATTTTGCTATAACTTTGGACAAACTTAGATAAGTCTGACTTAGGACAAACTCAGAATATCGATTATTTTAAACAGAGAAACTATCACACATATCTTTTTTTTGTGGGTAAAGTATAACACATACCTGTCTAACCGTAGTGTAACTGCCTAGAAGTCTTTTTTTGTGTGCCTGGTAGAACCAATTGGTGGGATACTGCGTACGTGCGCAGAAGCATGGAGCAACACAGGCCATGGAAACCGGTGTGCCTCGCACGCAGGTTCAGCCATATTTCGATACATCAATCAACCTATCTCGTGCCCCTGCCGCCGGCTTACGCTTTGCTGGGTCGCTTCGTCGGTTGTGGCCGGTTGCCCGGTTTGGTGGTGGGAGCCCGTAGACTCGTAGAGTCGGAGGATACCGGTGGGCTACAGGCAAATCTTGTGGGCAGCAGATGGGGTTCCATAGATCGGCCGGCCGTTGGATGCTCGAGGGGTCAGCCATGGCACCACACGCGGTGGACCGTGGACGGACGGCGCGGTAGAGCCGCCGGCCGAGACCTCGACCCCAAGCTACGTACAGCCTACAGACAATGCGTTCCGCCTCCTCCTCTAGTCTTGTTCTGAAACTTGCCGATATGAGTCTTTGCACCATGAAACTACTCGATGTATGTCTATCAGGGTTAATATACACTTATACAGTAGTAGTACATCAGATAATTGCTACGGCATACGTGACTACGTACTGTTGTAGCATACTAGTGTGGAGTACAAGTTTTAGCATCGTCATGCCAGCCTTGGTCTTATCCTCTCCCCGTCTACAGTAGAGAGCGGTGTTTTTTGGGCGATTCCAGGCGACCCACCTCGCCGCCGCTCGGCCGGCGGGTTCCTCCCCCTCCGGCGGCGCGCCGGCGGCGGGAGGATGGGGAAGCCCCGGTCGGCGGCGTGTATATAGCGTAGGGTTGGCGTGGGTGCCGGCCGGCGGCGTCTTGGAGCGGGAGGCGCGGCCGGAGCGGCTTTGGCCGGTGGGAGGCCCCTCGCTCCGGCGGTCCGGTTCTTCGGAGCCGTGCCTGCCGATCTCCTGCCTTGTACGTGCTCGGGGCTCCATGGAGCTGATGGGCGCGTGCTTCCCTCGCCGGAATCCGTGGGGCGGCGGATCCGGGATCTTCGAATAAGGATTCAAGCCGGTTGTGTTGCGGGCGTTGGCGTGGGCGGCGCTGGGTGGAGGCTCTTTGGGGCCGAGATCGTCGACTTCCCAGTCGCAGAGGGACGGTCCCGTTTCCAAGGCCAGAGGGGATCGATTGCGGCGGCGCGCCGGCGTACGTCTGGTTCGTCGTCTTCGTCAACGGGGTAGCTGAAGGACTTCTTTGTAATATCGTATGTATCAGGACCTATCTGTAAGATCCCTGTGATAATATAATCAGCTTGTGTTCCCGCAAAAAAAAAAGTTTTAGCATCGTCCCCTTCATTGGATCTACTCATGTTTGGCACGCGCGCATACTATTCCCAGCACAGGATTCAGATATGGAGGGTCTCTTCACGTCGAGACCTGGGTCTTTTCTCTCCCTTCCCTGCTCTCAACCTTCTACAGTAGTTTGAGAGTCGCCGACGGTAAACCGGGCCGGACCGAGGCCTTTCTCGACGGCGATGTCGCCGGGGAGGTGCTAAGGCGAGGCGCCGGAGTATACATAGTAGCTATTAGTATAGGTTTAGCTGGTTTTTCTCGCTTGTTTTGTAGATTTGGGTTCATGGCGGATGCCTGTTCTTTTGCCCTCCCCTGCGGCTGGTTCCTAGTGTTCACCTGCGCCGGAGCCAGGCCCTTCGTCCTCTGCGATGTGGATCCATGGCGGATCTGCTTCGGGGAAGGAGGTGGCCGAAGCCGCTTCAAGGATCTGGAGGTGTGCGCTGACGGTGGTGGTCCTGCTGTCTCCCTCTTGGACGGCCGTGGTGGCGAGGGAGAGGGGGATGGGGGTGCTGCTGTTGGACGTGCTGGCCGCTGCTTATGGTGGCGGCGTAGGATGTCGAGCAAGGTTGCTTGTTCAGGAGCGGAAAGGTGGACTGACGGCGGCGGATCTGCCGGCTTGGCGGATTCGAGCTCCGATCTGAAGCATGGGGTGTGTCCCCGGTCGATATGGCACAGCGGCTTCGTCTTCCCCGTGTGGGGAGCGTCTACTGCGACTCGTAAAAGCCGACGACGGCGATGGTGCTCGTTCGGTGCAGGCGCGACGGAGAAGAAGGTGTCTGCAGAGTCTCCAAAGGCTTTATTTGTAATTTCTGTCTTTCTTGGGGTCCTTTCTGCAAATGTTCCTGGGCGTGTGTCCTCTCTCGATGTTTCCCACTGTATCCGCGTGTGTTGTACGTGTAAGGTTGTGTTTGCTTACTAATATATCGCGGTTACTTTTCAAAAAAGGATTCAGATATGGAGTGATGTCGCCGCCCAGGGCCCAGCCGATCAGATCAGCAATGTGCAGTTAATGGTGGAGACATGTCAGCACCCATTCTAGCTACTGTACATGTAGTGTGTAGACGAAAACATTGTTCTTCTCCTTCATCTACTACTGGGGACCAAATTAAATTCACAAACGGAATGCAGCTCCATCTCTGGCTACATCAATCAGGGTCTCAAGTTCGAGCAAACGAGGCCACAAGCTCAACGGCGAACATGCGTATGTTTTTCCTTATATTTCACGGAAACCAGAGAGGAAGAAACGCAAAAGTCCTTGCTAGCTAGGCGATTGCTGATTGCAGATACGGAGTTGGTAATTAGTGGTAGTTGTTTAACTCTCGCCATGGCTTTGTGGAAATACCACCGCTGTCTCCTGGCTCCTGCAGTGCGAGCGTGCGTAACGGCCAACCTGATAACGTGATCGGCCCTTCCTCGAACCGTGGAGCCGTACGTGGAAGCTGAACGGTTCTCTTTTGTGAGTGCGGCGAGTAGGAGAAGAGACAGCGAGATGTGGTGCCACCGCGTACGCAACGCGAGTGACGCGAAGCGAGCGACGGGCGGTGATGTCGTCGTCGACGGTCGACGACACTGCCATGTCCTGCTCTGCTAGTTTCTATGGATAGTTTTTCTGATCTGGTAGTACTGTAGTAGTATTATGGCATACTTTTCAAGGATTGGACTTTCTAAAATTCTTGTGAATTGTTTTCCTATACTACAACCCCATAGAAATTCTAAGAGGTTAGACCTTTTGAAAATTTTCTATGTGTCTATGAAAACTATGACATGCGCTCAATCCCTATAAAAATTTCCTATGCTTTTTCTGTGGTGCCATTAAGCGACGTCCGCCACTAATTCCTGTGTTTTTCATTCATGTAGGATTTCATATGCCATGATAAGCTTTTCTTGAGTTTTTCCTATTCGTGCGATATTCAAATCCTTTTTTAGACTAACAGGGAGCGCTCCCCAGCTCCATTTTCATTGAAAATGAAACATAACCGTGTTTTAACAGAAAGTAAAAGGATCCAGCCCACCAACTAGACTGGGGGGGTCTTAGGGCCTGTTTGGTGTGGCTTTTTGTAGCTTTGGAAGCTAGCACAAAAGCACTTCTAAATAGGTGCTTTTTTGGCTTTTGGATTTTGGAAGCCAAAAACAAAGATCCTATTCTTTTGGCTTCCAAAATCCAAAAGCCAAAAAAAGCACCTATTTAGGTGCTTTTGGTGGCTTTTGCCAAAGCCAAAAGCCAAAAAAAGCCACACCAAACAGGCCCTTAGTCATCTGAACTCCAGAAAAGAGTGTACACAGCCACTAACAGACAGCAGGAACATCATAAGATCAACCAGCTACCAAATTTGAAAGACATTCAAATCCTTTGAATCAAACAATCCCATAAGTTTATCGGATCTGAGTTTCTTTTGTTGAAATAAAAAGCATCGACATCCTTGAGGTCGTATGATGATGGCGGAGATACTATACCTTCTGCCACTAAAGTGATTGGTTATCTCTCTGTTAGAAACTGGAGTAGTACCGATTACCGAATGAATAATCTGAACATCCCAGTGCGTCTACTGAGAGCATCTCTAACAGAGCCCGTAAAAAGTGGAACCGAAAAACACGAGTTCGGTGCACCGAACTCGTGTTTACAGGCCGGAAAATGGCAGTGTTTTTCAGTTTTGGTTTACGGGCTCTGTTCTGCGCCTGGGGCTTCCGAACCCGTAAAAATAAGGTTTATGAAATTGATTTGCATATGATCGATCGATCAAAGCTGAACGTTTAAAACACAAACAAATCATGCATAGTTCATTGTGCAGACATCAAATGACACAACCAAATGACACAGTTCATAGTTCACCATCAGATCTAACCGCCGGCATCAAACATAGGCAGTACCGCCATCAGCACCATCGGCAGTACCTCCAGGAGTCACATCGGCACCACCTCCCGGAGGCACATCGGCAGCAGCAGCTTGCCTCTTGACGAGCAGCTCTTCGCCTCGCCATGATCTCCGCCGAGGTCTCCTTCCACCACTCCAGACTGAACCTCATTCATTTCCTTCGTGTTCATCATCAAGATTGCCCTCTCTTCGGCCAATAGTAGCTTCGTTGCTTTGGCCTTCTTCACATCGATCCTCATCTCCTCCAACTTGGCTTTGGTTTTTTCTTCCTCTCGGCTGGCTTCAAGCTTTGCAAGGCTCACCTCCTTCTTCGTCTCGATGATGACACGCTTGGTCTCCAAAGTCTTGGTCGCTATCACCTCCTTCGACTTCATCATTTGATCAAACTTGTCCCTCAACAATGCAGCCTCCCCCTCGAGCCTCATCCTTTCCTTCGCTTTCTTGTTCCCCTCCGACTTGTCGGCGTTCCTGCCATCCTTCTCGTCCTCAGTGTCGTCGAGTGCAACCATCGCAGCCTTCTTCGGAGCGACCTCTTCATCCCTCAACTTCCACTTGGGAAGGTGTTGGAGCACATCAAAACAATGACGCATGGTGAAGCTCTTGCCCTTGCTGCCGGCCATGTCTCTGTACCTAGCATCGGCAATGCGATCCTACATATGCAAAAGGAACCAACAAATCGTCAATATCTCACCGACGCTAAAACTAGAATTAGCTTTCTGAAATATGCACTCACATATTCGTCGACAGTTGCGCCGCTAGGAGGATTGGACACCACTTGGTCCATTGCTGCTGCCCACCGGCTACACGCCGGTTTGATCGCGTCCCAACGACCTTGGAGGGATCGGTAGGTGCGATCGACAGGATGGCGAACGCGCGGCATGAGTTTGTGGAACTTGTCCTCGATGCGCTGCCAGTAGCGCTTGCCTGTTTGATCCATGCCGGAGACAGCATCCATCCCCACGGAGGCCCAAGCTCGGCACAAGGTGGCGTCTTCAACCTCCGTGTAGTTGTTGGCCCGCCTCTTCTTCCGATTTCCATCGGCCGTGACCTCCACCACACCGTCGTCCTCTTCCTTGTCCCCCTCGTCTCCTTCTTCCCCTTCTTCCCCTTCTTCCGCGCAGTAGTTCTCGTTGCCGAATGGCGGGAGTGGGTTAATGTTCACCTCCCCCAACATCTCCATGTACGTGGTGGAATCGTTCCTAATTTGACGAGGCCTCAGTACGTATTTGCAATGGAAAAAACGGAGGAAAGTTCATGTGTACCTTGCTGCGCCATCGTCGAGCACGGGATGGGCGGCGGCCGCGGTGGCTTTCGGAGGCGGCGGCGGCGTAGGCGGAGATGGGCAGGGAGGCGCGGGGCCACGGCCAGTCGCCACATTCACTTTGGTCCTTTTCGGGCCCGAACTCTTCGGTCTCGCACGGACGGCCTTCGGCTTCACCGCCGACCCACCACCGGGGACCGCCCCTGCACCGGCTTGCGGGAGCAGATGCGTTCCCGCGTGCCGCCTCTTCGCCGCAGTCGTCGACGAGACCGCGGGGGTCACAGGGGTCGGAGCGGTGGCCGGGATTGTTGGTGGAGCGGCGGAAGCTCCGGCGACCACGGGAGACGGTGCCGGCGCCGGCTGATACGTCCAATTTGCATCACTATTTTATATCATAATTTGCTGTTATTCATTGATATATTTCATATTGGGACACAATACTTATGTTATTTCATCTATTTTGCATGTTTCGTGATTATTTGGAGATCGCGCACCGGAGCCAGGATTCTGCTGGAAAAAGCACCGTCAGGATGCAATATTTCGGAAGATCAACTGTGGAAGGAAATTTTACCAAAAATCCTATTTTTCCAGATGACGAAGGAAGCCAGAAGGGGGAGCCAGCTGGACCCAAGGTGGGCCCACACCATAGGGCGGCGCGGCCCATGGCCTGGCCGCGCCACCATGTGGTGTGGGGGCCCCACAGCCCCTTTCGCCTCCTTTTCTTCGCGAAACCCTTCGTCCCAAAAACCTAAGCCACAGAGGGATCCTCACGAAGGGTTACAGCCGCCTCTGCGGGGCGGAGAACACCAGAGAGAAAAGAGCTCTCCGGCGGACAGGAATCCGCCGGGGAAATTCCCTCCCGGAGGGGGAAATCGACGCCATCGTCACCGCCATCGAGCTGGACATCATCTCCATCACCATCATCATCATCTCCACCATCATCACCGCCATCTCCACCTCTGGACATCGTCACCGCTGTAGCAATTTGGGTTTGATCTTGATTGTTTGATAGGGGAAACTCTCCCGGGACTGATTTCTACTTGTTATTGATGCTATTGAGTGAAACCATTGAACCAAGGTTTATGTTCAGATTGTTATTCATCATCATATCACCTCTGATCATGTTCCATATGATGTCTCGTGAGTAGTTCGTTTAGTTCTTGAGGACATGGGTGAAGTCTAAATGTTAGTAGTGAATTATGGTTGAGTAATATTCAATGTTATGATATTTAAGTTGTGGTGTTTTTCTTCTAGTGGTGTCGTGTGAACGTCGACTACACGACACTTCACCATTTATGGGCCTAGGGGAATGCATCTTGTACTCGTTTGCCAATTGCGGGGTTGCCGGAGTGACGAAACCTAAACCCCCGTTGGTATATCGATGCAGGAGGGATCGCAGGATCTCAGAGTTTAAGGCTGTGGTTAGATTTATCTTAATTACTTTCTTGTAGTTGCGGATGCTTGCAAGGGGTATAATCGCAAGTATGTATTAGTGCTGTATGTAGCGAAAGCACTAGACTAAAATCCCATGTGTCCTCGAGAACGTTTGGTCATTATAAGTAAACAAACCGGCTTGTCCTTTGTGCTAAAAAGGATTGGGCCACTCGCTGCAATTATTTCTCTCGCATTTTACTTACTTGTACTTTATTCATCCGTTACATCAAAACCCCCTGAATACTTGTCCGTGAGCATTTACGGTGAATCCTTCATCGAAACCGCTTGTCAACACCTTCGCTCCTCGTTGGGTTCGACACTCTTATTTATCGAAAGTACTACGATACACCCCCTATACTTGTGGGTCATCAAGACTATTTTCTGGCGCCGTTGCCGGGGAGTGAAGCGCTATTGGTAAGTGGAATTGGTAAGGAAAATCTTTACTGTTTGTGCTGATTTTATTTACGCCTCGCTGCTATAAGTCATTATGGAGAGATCTTCTCTTCAATTTCTATTTGGGAAATCTACTACTACCGCAACGGTAGTGGATGAGGCGCCAGTGTGAGGAAGTAATACCATATAAAATACCTATGAAAATTATTGAACGTGTTATGGATAACCGCTATGAAGGGGATGGAACTGTCCATCCCGGTGATCATTTACTTGTTTTTGCATGAATTATGCGGGTTATTCAAATGTGCAGGTATTGCTATGAATGAAGTTAGAAAGAAACTATTCTCTATATCGCTGTCTGGTAAAGCGGCGCATTGGTATAAATTGTTGAAGAATGGTGATTCTCTTGATTGGGAGGACATTGTGCCTTTATTTTATTCCAAATTTTATCCTCCAAGTGAAATTCACAAAGATCGGAACCGCATATATAATTTCTGGCCTCATGATGGAGAAAGTATTGCCCAAGCTTGGGGGAGATTGAAGTCTTTAATGCTCAAATGCCCCATTCATGAGCTTCCTGGTAATGTTATTATTGATAATTTCTATGCAAGACTTTATTTTCAAGACAAGACCTTGCTGGATACTTCTTGTTCTGGATCATTTACACGCAACAAAGAAGAGTTTAAAAGGGACCTTCTTGATCGGATCCAAGAAAATACTCGAAGGTTGGGAGAACGACAAGGATAGAGAATCGGGTATAATTTATGATTATAAATGCATTGAAGCTTTTATGGATACCGATAAATTTCGTAATATGAGTGCTACATATGGTCTTGATTCTCAAGTTGCTGCAAATCTTTATAAAGCTTTTGCCTCTCATTATGAATTGCCTAAGAAGAATTTTGATAAGTATCATGAACCGTATAAAGATAAAATTGATTCATCTATTAATAAGTGTGTTGTAGTTGAAACTGCCGATCATGTTATTCCTGAAGCTTACATTGAAAAAACTCCTTTTCCTGCTAAAATGAAAGAGTACTGCGTTATAAATAGTGCGGTTCATAAAAGTGAAAAGAAACCTATAGAACTCGAAGAACAAATAAAAGTTGAACCTCGTCGTTGCAATAGTTAAAGATCTTGTGACCGAAAATGTAGAGGATGGTCATATTATTTTCCGTGAAGATGCTTCTAATATTGTTTCACATCCTAATAAACCCAAACAAGTTAGTGTTCCTATGCTATCTCGTTAGAATTGGTGATCATTGCTATTATGGTTTATGTGATATTGGTGCAAGTGTTAGTGCTATACCTTATGAGCTTTACACGGAGATTATGCACGAAATTGATTCTTGTGAACTTGAAGATATTGATGTGGTTATTCAGCTGGCTAATAGAGAAACTATTTATCCAATTGGCATTGTTCGAGATGTGGAAGTTCTATGTGGTAAGATTAAATATCCTGCTGACTTTTTGGTACTTGGTTCTGCTGCTAGTGATTATTGTCCTATCATTTTTGGTAGACCTTTTCTAAATACTTGTGGAGCTATTATAGATTGCAAGAAAGAGAAAATTTTGACTAAATTTGCTGGTGAATCTTATGAATTTAACTTCTCTAAATTTACCAAAACTCCTTATAAAGCTGATTTGCCTAGTAATGATTTTAAAATGGAGCAAGTGTGCATCTATTGTTCTTGTTCCTAACAATCCTTTGCAGCAACATTTGGAGAATAGCGAGAGTGAAGTTTTTAGGAAAGAAAGAGATGAGCTTGAGGAGATTTTTCTTCGCCAACCTATTCTCAAGCATGATTTACCGGTGGAAGATTTGGGTACAACACCGCCACCAAAGGAAGATCCTGTTTTTGATTTAAAGCCTTTGCTCGATAATCTTAAATATGCTCATATTGATGATAAGAAAATATATCCTGTTATGATTAGTTCTAAGCTTACAGAGTTCGAAGAAGAAAGATTATTGCAAATATTGAAGAAACACCGAGGTGCTATTGGCTATACTCTTGATGACTTGAAGGGGATTTCTCCCTCTATTTGCCAACACGCCATTAATATGGAAGATGATGCGAAGCCTGTTGTTGAACCTCAGCATCGTCTAATTCCTAAGATGAAGGATGTGGTAAGAAATGAGGTATTACGACTTCTTGAAGCTGGTATTATATATCCTATTGCTGATAGTAGATGGGTTAGTCCTGTGCATTGCGTTCCTAAGAAAGGAGGAATAACTGTTGTGCCTAATGATAATGATGAGCTCATACCTCAAAGAGTAGTTGTAGGGTATAGAATGTGCATTGATTATCGAAAAGTTAATAAGGTTACTAAAAAAGATCATTACCCTTTGCCTTTTATTGATCAAATGTTAGAAAGGTTATCTAAAAATACTCATTTTTGCTTTCTTGATGGTTATTCTGGGTTTTCACAAATTGCTGTTAAAACTAAAGATCAAGAGAAAACCACTTTTACTTGTCCCTATGGAACTTATGCTTATAGGCGTATGCCTTTTGGTTTATGTAATGCTCCTGCTACTTTTCAAAGATGCATGTCTGCTATTTTTCATGGCTTTTGTGAGAGTATTGTGGAAGTATTCATGGATGACTTTTCCGTCTATGGGAATTCTTTTGATAGTTGCTTGCGAAACCTTGATAAAGTTTTGCAGAGATGTGAAGAAACTAACCTTGTTCTTAATTGGGAGAAATTCCACTTTATGGTTAATGAAGGAATTGTATTGGGACATAAAATTTCCGAGAGAGGTATTGAAGTTGATAGAGCTAAAGTTGAAGCAATTGAGAAGATGCCCTATCCGAGGGATGTTAAAGGTATTCGTAGTGTTCTTGGTCATGCTTGGGTTTTATAGGAGATTTATTAAAGATTTCTCCAAGATTTCAAAGCCTCTTACTAATCTTCTTCAAAAAGATGTACCTTTTGTTTTTGATGATGATTGTAAGGAAGATTTTGAAACTCTAAAGAAATCCTTAACAACTGCTCCTATAGTTGAACCTCCTGATTGGAATTTACCTTTTGAAATTATGTGTGATGCTAGTGATTTTCTTTGTAGGCGCTGTTCTTGGACAGCGAGTAGATAAAAAATTAAATGTTATTCATTATGCTAGTAAAACTCTTGATGCTACTCAAAGAAATTATGCTACAACTGAAAAAGAATTATTAGCTGTAGTCTTTGCTTGTGACAAATTTAGATCTTATATTGTTGATTCAAAAGTTACGATTCATACCGATCATGCTGCAATTAGATACCTTATGACAAAGAAAGATGCTAAGCCAAGGCTTATTAGATGGGTACTTCTTTTGCAAGAATTTGATTTACATATTGTAGATAGGAAAGGTGCTTGATAATCCCGTTGTCGATAATTTGTCTAGATTGGAAAATATTGCTTATGATCCTGTTCCTGTTAATGATAGTTTTCCAAATGAACAATTGGCTGTAATAAAGGTGAGCTCGCGAGACAGTCATTGGTATGCTGATTATGCTAACTTTATTGTTTCCAAGTACTTGCCTCCAACCTTTTCAGCTCGAGCAGAGGAGGAAATTCTTTTATGACTTGAGGCATTATTTCTGGGATGACCCACACTTATATAAAGAAGGAGTGGATGGTATTCTGCGAAGGTGTGTTCCCGAATATGAACAACAAGAGATATTGAGTAAATGTCATGGTAGTGCTTATGGAGGATATCACGCCGGAGATAGAACCGCGCAAAAGGTTCTACAATCAGGTTTTTATTGGCCAACTCTCTTCAAAGATGCGAGGAAGTTTATTTTATCTTGTGATGAATGTGAAAGGGTTGGTAATATCTCCAGACACAATGAAATGCCTATGAATTATACTCTTGTTATTGAACCGTTTGATTGTTGGGGATTTAACTTCATGGGACATTTTCCCTCTTCAGAAGGTAACACTCATATACTTGTTGCTGTTGATTATGTTACCAAGTGGGTGGAAGCCATACCTACAAAAAGTGCTGACGGTGAGACCTCTTTAAAAATGCTTTTAGATATTATTTTTCCTAGATTTGGAGTACCTAGATATATTATGACTGATGGAGGCTCTCATTTTATTCATGGAGGTTTTAGAAAAACTCTTGCTAGGTACGGTATTAATCATAGAATTGCTTCCGCTTATCACCCTCAAACTAGTGGTCAAGTAGAATTATCAAATAGAGAGATTAAATCTATTTTGGGAAAGACCGTTAATAAATCTAGAAAGAATTGGGCTAGTAAATTGAAAGAAGCACTATGGGCTTATAGAACTGCTTATAAAAACCCCATGGGAATGTCACCTTATAGAATGGTTTACGGAAAAGCTTGTCATTTACCTTTAGAACTAGAACACAAAGCTTATTGGGCTGTTAGAGAATTAAATAAAGATCCTAAACTTGCCTGGTAATAAGAGGTTGCTACAATTAAGTTCTCTAGATGAATGGAGAAGTGAAGCTTATGAAAATGCTAAACTCTTTAAAGAAAAAGTTAAGAAATGGCATGATAGAAGGATCATCAAAAGAGAGTTTAATATTGGGGATAAAGTCCTATTGTATCGGTCTCGTCTCAGACTCTTTGCAGGGAAATTACTCTCGAAATGGGAAGGACCATATGTTGTTGAGGACGTGTATCGTTCAGGAGCAATCAAAATTAGCTCTCTCCAAGGCAATGCTACGCAAGTGGTGAATGGACAAAGACTCAAGCATTATATCTCGGGTGATTCTTATAATGTTGATGTTGATATTATTCAAGTGGAAACACCGGAGGCTTTCATCAAAGGACAAATTGACGATCCGCCGAACTCGACTTTGAATAGGTAACAGCACTGGTAATGAAAAGTTCGCAATTTACTTTCCGAACAATATTTTTGCTGTTTTTGGAAAATATGAAAAATTACGAGATCGAAACGGAGTGGAAAGGACGCACGAGGGCGTGCCACCATAGGCCGGCGCGGCCTGGCCTGGTGATACGTCTCCAACGTATCGATAATTTCTTGTGTTCCATGCCACATTATTGATGTTATCTACATGTTTTATGCACACTTTATGTCATATTCGTGCATTTTCTGGAACTAACCTATTAACAAGATGCCGAAGTGCCAGTTCTCGTTTTCGCTGTTTTTGGTTTCAGAAATCCTAGTAACGAAATATTCTCGGAATCGGACGAAATCAACGCCAAAGATCTTAGAATCCCCGGAAGCATCCGGAACACACGAGAGGGACCGGAGGGGGGCACGGGCCCACCACACCATGCCCGGCGCGGCCTAGGGGGGCCCGCGCGCCCTAGGGTTTGGCCAGCCCTTCGACCCCACGGCGCCGCCTCTTCGCCTATAAGAAGCCCCCGGATCGGAAAACCCGATACCAATTGACGAAACCCACGAAAACCTGCCGGAGCCGCCGCCATCGCGAAGCCAAGATCCGGGGACAGGATCTCGTTCCGGCACGCTGCCGGAGCGGGGAAGTGCCCCGGAAGGCTTCTCCATCGACACCGCTGCCATCTCCACCGCCATCTTCATCACCGCTGCTGCTCCCATGAGGAGGGAGTAGTTCTCCATCGAGGCTCGGGGCTGTACCGGTAGCTATGTGGTTCATCTCTCTCCTATGTAGTTCAATACAATAATCTCATGAGCTGCCTTACATGATTGAGATTCATATGATGATGCTTGTAATCTAGATGTCATTATGCTAGTCAAGTGAGTTTTACTTATGTGATCTCCGGAGACTCCTCGTCCCACGTGTGTAAAGGTGACAGTGTGTGCACCGTGTGGGTCTCTTAGGCTAGATTTCACAGAATACTTATTCACTGTTGAATGGCATAGTGAGGTTCTTATTTATATCTCTTTATGATTGCAGCATGTTTGTATCACTACTATCTATGTGCTACTCTAGCAATGTGTTATTAAAGTAGTTTATTCCTCCTGCATGTGTGCAAAGGTGACAGGTGCGTGCACCGTGTTAGTACTTGGTTTGTGCTATGATCATGATCTCTTGTAGATTATGGAGTTAACTATTGCTATGATAATATTGATGTGATCTATTCCTCCTACATATGCATGAAGGTGACGAGTGTGCATGCTATGCTAGTACTTGGTTTAGTCTGTTGATCTATCTTACACTAAAGGTTACTTAAACATGAGCATTATTGTGGAGCTTGTTAACTCCGGCATTGAGGGTTCGTGTAATCCTACGCAATATGTTCATCATCCAACAAAAGTGTAGAGTATGCATTTATCTATTCTGTTATGTGATCAATGTTGAGAGTGTCCACTAGTGAAAGTGTAATCCCTAGGCCTTGTTCCTAAATACTGCTGAGTTACTACTTGCTTGTTTCATTGTTTCTTTGCGTTACTACTGCTGCAATACCACCACCATCAACTACACGCCAAGCACTTTTCTCGCCGTTGCTACTACTTATTCATACCACCTGTATTTCACTATCTCTTCGCCGAACTAGTGCACCTATTAGGTGTGTTGGGGACACAAGAGACTTCTTGCTTTGTGGTTGCAGGGTTGCATGAGAGGGATATCTTTGACCTCTTCCTCCCCGAGTTCGATAAACCTTGGGTATCCACTTAAGGGAAACTTGCTGCTCGTTCTACAAACCTCTGCTCTTGGAGGCCCAACACTGTCTACAAGAATAGAAGCTCCCGTAGACATCAAGCACTTTTCACGGCGCCGTTGTCGGGGAGGAAAGGTAAAAGGCTCTCATACTACGGTCTCGGGTAAAGTATTTTTCACGGCGCCGTTGTGTGTGTGCTCAAAGCTATTTCCTTTAGATCCTGCAATTGCATCTTGTTGTTTCTTGTTTACACTAGTTTGGCATAATGTACAAGAGTGAGCTTCTTATTCTATTTCCTGATTTAAAACATGGATTGTTTGATGCGAAAATTAAAAAACCTATGAAATCTTCTTTGCATGCTTGGTAGTAATATTAGTATGAACGCTTTGGACACCATTGTTGACAATAATATAGAAAGTTCTAAGCTTGGGGAAGCTGGTTTTCATGATATTTTTAGTCCCCCAAGCATTGAGGAGAAAATTTTCTTTGATGATACTTTGCCTCCCATATGTGATGATGATAATAATAGTGGTCTTTTGGTGCCACCTACTATGGAGAGTGAATTTGATTATGATTACAATATGCCTCCTACACTTGATGAGAATAATAATGATAGCTACTTTGTTGAATTTGCTCCCACTACAACTAATAAAACTGATTATGCTTATGTTGGGAGTAGTAATAATTTTGTGCATGAGACTCATGATAAGAATGTTTCATTTGATAGTTATATTGTTGAGTTTGCTCATGTTGCTACTGAAAGTTATTATGAGAGGGGAAAATATGGTTGTGGAAATTTTCATGTTACTAAAACACCTCTCTATGTGCTGAAATTTTTGATGCTACACTTGTTCTATCTTCCTATGCTTGTTACCTTGCTCTTCATGAACTTGTTTATTTACAAGATTCCTATGCATAGGAAGCATGTTAGACTTAAATGTGTTTTGAATTTGCCTCTTGATGCTCTCTTTTGCTTCAAATACTATTTCTTGCGAGTGCATCATTAAAACTGCTGAGCCCATCTTAATGGCTAAAAAGAAAGAACTTCTTGGGAGATAACCCATGTGTTATTTTGCTACAGTACTTTGTTTTATATTTGTGTCTTGGAAGTTGTTTACTACTGTAGCAACCTCTCCTTATCTTAGTTTTGTGTTTTGTTGTGCCAAGTAAAGTCTTTGATAGTAAAGTAAGTACTAGATTTGGATTACTGCGCAGAAACAGATTTCATTGCTGTCACGAATCTGGGTCTAATTATCTGTAGGTAACTCAGAAAATTATGCCAATTTACGTGAGTGATCCTCAGATATGTACGCAACTTTCATTCAATTTGAGCATTTTCATTTGAGCAAGTCTGGTGGCCTAATAAAATCCATCTTTACGGACTGTTCTGTTTTGACAGATTCTGCCTTTTATTTCGCATTGCCTCTTTTGCTATGTTGGATGAATTTCTTTGATCCATTAATGTCCAGTAGCTTTATGCAATGTCCAGAAGTGTTAAGAATGATTGTGTCACCTCTGAACATGTGAATTTTTATTATGCACTAACCCTCTAATGAGTTGTTTCGAGTTTGGTGTGGAGGAAGTTTTCAAGGGTCAAGAGAGGAGGATGATATACTATGATCAAGGAGAGTGAAAGCTCTAAGCTTGGGGATGCACCCGGTGGTTCACCCCTGCATATATCAAGAAGACTAAAGCGTCTAAGCTTGGGGATGCCCAAGGCATCCCCTTCTTCATCGACAAATTATCAGGTTCCTTCTCTTGAAACTATATTTTTATTCGGCCACATCTTATGTGCTTTACATGGAGCGTCTGTGTGCTTTTGTTTTTGTTTTTGATTGAATAAATTGGATTACATCATGCTTGTATGGGAGAGAGAGACACGCTGCGCTGGTTCATATGAACACATGTGTTCTTAGCTCATAATATTCATGGCGAAGTTTCCTCTTCGTTAAATTGTTATATGGTTGGAATTGGAAAATGATACATGTAGTAATTGCTATAATGTCTTGGGTAATGTGATACTTGGCAATTGTTGTGCTCATGTTTAAGCTCTTGCATCATATACTTTGCACCTATTAGTGAAGAATACATAGAGCATGCTAAAATTTGGTTTGCATAATTGGTCTCTCTAAAGTCTAGATAATTTCTAGTATTGAGTTTGAACAACAAGGAAGACGGTGTAGAGTCTTATAATGTTTTCAATATGTCTTTTATGTGAGTTTTGCTGCACCGGTTCATCCTTGTGTTTGTTTCAAATAAGCCTTGCTAGCCTAAACCTTGTATCGAGAGGGAATACTTCTCATGCATCCAAAATACTTGAGCCAACCACTATGCCATTTGTGTCCACCATACCTACCTATACTACATGGTATTTTCCCGCCATTCCAAAGTAAATTGCTTGAGTGCTACCTTTAAAATTCCATCATTCACCTTTGCAATATATAGCTCATGGGACAAATAGCTTAAAAACTATTGTGGTATTGAATATGTAATTATGCACTTTATCTCTTATTAAGTTGCTTGTTGTGCGATAACCATGTTTACTGGGGAACGCCATCAACTCATTGTTGGATATCATGTGAGTTGCTATGCATGTCCGTCTTGTCTGGAGCAAGAGAGATCTACCACCTTCATGGTTGGAGCATGCATATTGTTAGAGAAGAACATTGGGCCGCTAACTAAAGCCATGATTCATGGTGGAAGTTTCAGTTTGGACATATATCCTCAATCTCATATGAGAATAATAATTGTTGCCACATGCTTATGCATTAAAGAGGAGTCCATTATCTGTTGTCCATGTTGTCCCGGTATGGATGTCTAAGTTGAGAATAATCAAAAGCGAGAAATCCAAAATGCGAGCTTTTTCCTTAGACCTTTGTACGAGCGGCATGGAGGTACCCCATTGTGACACTTGGTCAAAACATGTGCATTGCAAAGATCCGGTAGTCCAAGTTAATTAGGACAAGGTGCGGGCACTATTGGTACACTATGCATGAGGCTTGCAACTTATAAGATATAATTTACATGATGCATATGCTTTATTACTACCGTTGACAAAATTGTTTCATGTTTTCAAAATCAAAGCTCTAGCACAAATATAGCAATCGATGCTTTTCCTCTATGAGGACCATTCTTTTACTTTCAATGTTGAGTCGAGTTCACCTATTTCTATCCACCTCAAGAAGCAAACACTTGTGTGAGCTGTGCATTGATTCCTACATACTTGCTTATTGCACTTATTATATTACTCTATGTTGACAATATCCATGAGATATACATGTTACAAGTTGAAAGCAACCGCTGAAACTTAATCTTCTTTTGTGTTGTTTCAATACCTTTACTTTGAATTATTACTTTATGAGTTAACTCTTATGCAAGACTTATTGATGCTTGTCTTGAAGTGCTATTCATGAAAAGTCTTTGCTTTATGATTCAGCTTGTTTACCCATGTCATATACATTGTTTTGATCGCTGCATTCACTACATATGCTTTACAAATAGTATGATCAAGTTTATGATGGCATGTCACTCCGGAAATTATCTTTGTTATCGTTTTACTGCTCGGGACGAGCGAGAACTAAGCTTGGGGATGCTGATACGTCTCCAACGTATCGATAATTTCTTGTGTTCCATGCCACATTATTGATGTTATCTACATGTTTTATGCACACTTTATGTCATATTCGTGCATTTTACGGAACTAACCTATTAACAAGATGCCGAAGTGCCGGTTCTGTTTTCTGCTGTTTTTGGTTTCGAAATCCTAGTAACGAAATATTCTCGGAATCGGACGAAATCAACGCCAAAGATCTTAGAATCCCCGGAAGCATCCAGAACACACGAGAGGGACCGGAGGGGGGCACGGAGCCCACCACACCATACCTCGGCGCGGCCTAGGGGGCCCGCGCCCCCTAGGGTTTGGCCAGCCCTTCGACCCCCCGGCGCCGCCTCTTCGCCTATAAGAAGCCCCTGGATCGGAAAACCCGATACCAATTGACGAAACCCACGAAACCTGCCGGAGCCGCCGCCATCGCGAAGCCAAGATGCGGGGACAGGATCTCTGTTCCGGCACGCTGCCGGAGCGGGGAAGTGCCCCGGAAGGCTTCTCCATCGACACCGCTGCCATCTCCACCGCCATCTTCATCACCGCTGCTGCTCCCATGAGGAGGGAGTAGTTCTCCATCGAGGCTCGGGGCTGTACCGGTAGCTATGTGGTTCATCTCTCTCCTATGTAGTTCAATACAATAATCTCATGAGCTGCCTTACATGATTGAGATTCATATGATGATGCTTGTAATCTAGATGTCATTATGCTAGTCAAGTGAGTTTTACTTATGTGATCTCCGGAGACTCCTCGTCCCACGTGTGTAAAGGTGACGAGTGTGTGCACCGTGTGGGTCTCTTAGGCTAGATTTCACAGAATACTTATTCACTGTTGAATGGCATAGTGAGGTGCTTATTTATATCTCTTTATGATTGCAGCATGTTTGTATCACTACTATCTATGTGCTACTCTAGCAATGTGTTATTAAAGTAGTTTATTCCTCCTGCATGTGTGCAAAGGTGACGGTGCGTGCCCCGTGTTAGTACTTGGTTTGTGCTATGATCATGATCTCTTGTAGATTATGGAGTTAACTATTGCTATGATAATATTGATGTGATCTATTCCTCCTACATATGCATGAAGGTGACGAGTGTGCATGCTATGCTAGTACTTGGTTTAGTCTGTTGATCTATCTTACACTAAAGGTTACTTAAACATGAGCATTATTGTGGAGCTTGTTAACTCCGGCATTGAGGGTTCGTGTAATCCTACGCAATATGTTCATCATCCAACAAAAGTGTAGAGTATGCATTTATCTATTCTGTTATGTGATCAATGTTGAGAGTGTCCACTAGTGAAAGTGTAATCCCTAGGCCTTGTTCCTAAATACTGCTGAGTTACTACTGCTTGTTTACTGTTTTACTGCGTTACTACTGCTGCAATACCACCACCATCAACTACACGCCAAGCACTTTTCTGCCGTTGCTACTACTTATTCATACCACCTGTATTTCACTATCTCTTCGCCGAACTAGTGCACCTATTAGGTGTGTTGGGGACACAAGAGACTTCTTGCTTTGTGGTTGCAGGGTTGCATGAGAGGGATATCTTTGACCTCTTCCTCCCTGAGTTCGATAAACCTTGGGTATCCACTTAAGGGAAACTTGCTGCTGTTCTACAAACCTCTGCTCTTGGAGGCCCAACACTGTCTACAAGAATAGAAGCTCCCGTAGACATCACCTGGGCCCGCGCCGCCCTATGAAGGCACCGCCTCGTCGCCCCTTTCCGACTCTAGTTCGACCTGGTACTTTCCGTTTGTTCTGAAATTTTTTATTATATAATCCCCCGGACCCCTGGAGGTCCGTATATCGTTCTCTCGACGTGTTTTGTTTCGAGCTGTTTCTGCCAGGATTTGTTTTGGATCTAGAGCCATCATGTCTTCGTCGGGAACTCCGAAGGATAGCTCCTGCAAGGATGTTGGCAACTTGTACATGGAAGAGCTGAGGATGCACCCAAAGGAGTTGATGCTCGTCGAGGGAAAACTGCAGATCAAAGATGTTCAGGGTCCCAAAGGAGAAGGAAGCTTGGAAGACAGGATGGAGAAGCTAGAACAAGAGGTCTTCAATTACAATAAGATGGCCGAGCGTGAAGTGGATATCTTTCACAAGATTGTGTACGAACTCATTGCTTGAACACGAGAAGGAAACTGCAAAGCTATGGGGCGACATCCTCTCACTTCACGACACCACCAACAAACTCCAAGCTCAACTCTATGACGTTCATAATCAGAACTGTGAGTATTAAAATAGGTTTAAACACATAAGCCGTGCTGCTAGTTTCAGGATTCCCGAGACCAAGATGTCATTTGTTGATGGAGAGCCTCTATCTTGGAAGTCTTAAGACGGGAATTCATCACCACCATCGCCAAAGGATTGATTCATCATCGGTATTGGCATCCCCTTGGTTTGTTCCAAGCTTGGGGGAGTGCCGCGGTATCACATCATCACTACCTTTTACTTTTTACTATCAAGTAGTGTCATATCATGAGTAGGGAAGTTATCGTATAAGATGGGTTGCGGTGTGGAAGTATCTCTCCTTTAGTTTGTCTATGTATCCCTTGGTGTGAGTTATCGTTATGGAATATTAATGAGAAGTCTTATCATTTACATATTGCACACCTTACTTTAGTTTGCAATTTCCACTATATGATTGATCTTGATTTTAGTATTGGTACCACTTTGGGAGCATTGAGTAAATCTATTTGGTTTTGGCAAACGTAGCAATGGTCAATAGCAACAACACTTTGAGTTTAAGAAGAATAGAGGAAATACATGTAGAAGATGTTATTATCTTTCTTATCCGTTCTTAGCTTAGTATTCTAAAGTTAAAACTGTTTGTGCTTACAAGTAAGATGCATGATTGTTTCTATCACATGTATATTTGTTTGTTTCCCTCAACTCTTATGCTTGATATTTAACCTTGCTAGCCAAAGACCTGTACTGAGAGGGAACACTTCTCGTGCATCCAAACCTGAACCCAAACATATGCCATTTGTGTCCACCATATCTACCCACTGCATGGTATTTCATGCCATTCGAAGTAAATACTTCATGTGCTAACTTTAAACAATTCAAAATTTATTACTTCTTATTTGTGTCAATGTTTTATAGCTCATGAGGAAGTATGTGGTGTTTTATCTTTCGGTCTTGTTAGGCAGCCTCCACTAATGGACTAGTGGCTTCATCCACTTATCCTATAATTTTGCAATAAGAGCTGGCAACGGGGTTCCCAGCCCCAATTAATCAACTTTCATTAATAATTTTCTTCACATGTTTTGCCCTGATTCATCAGTAAGCAACTTAATTTTGCAATAGACACTCCTCCATGGTATGAGATTGTTGGAAGGCACCCGAGGATTCGGTTAGCCATGGCTTGTGTAAGCAAAGGTTGGGGGAGTGTCATCCTTAAATAAACGAAAGTACATGTGTAAACAAAAGAGAAGAGGGATGATCTACCTTGCTTGGTAGAGATAACGTCCTTCATGGGAGCCGCTCTTTGGAGGTCTGTTTGGCAAGGGGTTAGAGTACCCGCTACCAGTCGTTGACAACGACAAACACCTCTCAAAACTTTACTTTTATTCTCTTTATATGATTTCAAAATTGAAAAAGCTCTAGCACATGATTTAATCCCTGCTTCCCTCTGCGAAGGGCCTGTCTTTTACTTTATGTTGAGTCAGTAAACCTATTTCCCTCCATCTCAAGCAAGCATTTGAGTTGTTGTGATCAAACTATTATATTGTGATTTGCTTCATCATGTCTTTACTCTTTCTTGTTTAGTACAAGTTTTACCTGAATGAATATAGCTTTGAAAGTCATCAGTGATTAATATGATTGAGTATACAAGTTTACCATAAGTTTTAATATGAGAGCGCTGCTCAATAGATAAGTATAATATGTTAACTGTTCTCTGACCAAGAACAAAGTTTGCCATCACCAATTATGATTCCTTATGCACCTTTATTTGTGATTACCTTATACTTGTTTCAAGTTGAGTTATATGAGGAAGTAGTTTACTATAATGTCTTGTGTGAATGAATATGATGCTTCTTGTCCGTATTTTATTTATCGACTCTTCACTCCATAAACATGTGGTCCTGTTTACGAGTTCGGTTTCGCTTGGGGACAAGCGAAGTCTAAGCTTGGGGGAGTTGATACGTCCAATTTGCATCACTATTTTATATCATAATTTGCTGTTATTCAATGATATATTTCATATTGGGACACAATACTTATGTTATTTCATCTATTTTGCATGTTTCATGATTATTTGGAGATCGCGCACCGGAGCCGGGATTCTGCTGGAAAAAGCACCGTCGGGATGCAATATTTCGGAAGATCAAGCTGTGGAAGGAAATTTTACCAAAAATCCTATTTTTCCAGATGACGAAGGAAGCCAGAAGGGGGAGCCAGCTGGACCCAAGGTGGGCCCACACCATAGGGCGGCGCGGCCCATGGCTTGGCCGCGCCACCATGTGGTGTGGGGGCCCCACAACCCCTTTCGCCTCCTTTTCTTCGCGAAACCCTTCGTCCCGAAAACCTAAGCCACAGAGGGATCCTCACGAAGGGTTACAGCCGCCTCTGCGGGGCGGAGAACACCAGAGAGAAAAGAGCTCTCCGGCGGACAGGAATCCGCCGGGGAAATTCACGCCATCGTCACCGCCATCGAGCTGGACATCATCTCCATCACCATCATCATCATCTCCACCATCTCCACCGCTGGACATCGTCACCGCTGTAGCAATTTGGGTTTGATCTTGATTGTTTGATAGGGGAAACTCTCCCGGTACTGATTTCTACTTGTTATTGATGCTATTGAGTGAAACCATTGAACCAAGGTTTATGTTCAGATTGTTATTCATCATCATATCACCTCTGATCATGTTCCATATGATGTCTCGTGAGTAGTTCGTTTAGTTCTTGAGGACGTGGGTGAAGTCTAAATGTTAGTAGTGAATTATGGTTGAGTTATATTCAATGTTATGATATTTAAGTTGTGGTGTTATTCTTCTAGTGGTGTCGTGTGAACGTCGACTACACGACACTTCACCATTTATGGGCCTAGGGGAATGCATCTTGTACTCGTTTGCCAATTGCGGGGTTGCCGGAGTGACGAAACCTAAACCCCGTTGGTATATCGATGCGGGAGGAATCGCGGGATCTCGAGTTTAAGGTCGTGGTTAGATTTATCTTAATTACTTTTTTGTAGTTGCGGATGCTTGCAAGGGGTATAATCGCAAGTATGTATTAGTCCTAGGAAGGGCGGTACATTAGCATAGATTCACCCGCACAACACTTATCAAAACAATGAAGATTAATCAGCTGTATGTAGCGAAAGCACTAGACTAAAATCCCATATGTTCTCGAGAACGTTTGGTCATTATAAGTAAACAAATCGGCTTGTCCTTTGCGCTAAAAAGGATTGGGCCACTCGCTGCAATTATTTCTCTCGCATTTTACTTACTTGTACTTTATTCATCTGTTACATCAAAACCCTCTGAATACTTGTCTGTGAGCATTTACAGTGAATCCTTCATCGAAACTGCTTGTCAACACCTTCTACTCCTCGTTGGGTTCGACACTCTTATTTATCGAAAGTACTACGATACACCCCCTATACTTGTGGGTCATCACCGGCGGGGTAGCAACGGCGGCCGGCGGGGTCGATTCGAGACTCATCGGGGACAAATCGGAGGTTGGCGGCGCAGAGGAAGCGATGGCGCACAGATCGGCTGGGGCGACGGCGGTTGGGACGAGCTGAAGGTTCCCTCGCGCGCAAATTAGGGATTGTGTTCGGGGTGCGTTCGGTTTGCTCCGTCGGCCTCTACAAATACAGGCGAACCGAACGCAGCCCGAAAATATATTTTCGGTTTTGGGCCGTTTTCGGTCACTGATCGGCGCCGTTTTTCGCCCCGAACCCGTAAAACGGCGGTTATTTTCTGGTTTTGGAACAAAATCATGGAAACCGATGTTCCTCTCGGCGGTTCAGCCACAGGTTTTTAGTCCTGGGACCCGCACGGTCTACGCTACGTCCAAGCCATCTCACGCTCAGGTGGGTCGGCGCCGGCAATCTGGGTTCGCGCAACGGTGCAAGCGTGCGGCGGTGGATGGGCGACCGGCGACCGGCGACGGAGGTTGAGGTTTGGTGGTGGGCGCCCGTAGAATCGGAGGATACCGGTGGGCTACTGGCAATTCTTGTGGGCTGGGCATCGAGTGGGGACTGGCAGGGAGATAAGTGGCCGTTGGACTCTCGAGGCGTCAGCCATGGAAGAAGGCGGTGGATGGATGGCGCGGGATAGCCGTCGGCCGGCGGCCGAGACCTTGGCCCCAAATTACAGTTCTCGGCCGGTCAAGATCACGTGATCAGCTCTCAGCTTGTTCCGGAGCTAATCTGAAATGCTTTTGAGATTCATGAACTCTTACATCTTGCATTGCACGATGGAAATACTATCGGTTTATCAGAGTTTCAGAGTTATATAGGATGCAACTTGGTGGATATACAGCAGGTGTAGACCACTTAAGCAGTTCAGTAATACTGAGCGTACTATTTTTTAGCATCTTTGCCTTCATTGGATCTGCTCAAGTTTGGTGGCTGTACTGTTTCCAGGACGTAATTCAGATACGGACGATGTCGGCATCCAGATCCCAACTGACCATAGTTATGTGCGATCAATGACACATGCCAGCCACTCAGCAGTCAGTCTACTGTGCATGCATCCACCAGTTTCGAGTGAAAAAAATAATAAGCTCAAGTGTTGCTATTCATCCAATGCTGGGGACCAAATTCAGAAAGGGATTCAACCCTACTTAAAATGATGGTCGAGGTCTCAATGGCGCACACGCATATGTCCACATGTTGTGTTTCATAGAAAAAACAGAGTAACAAAACCACAGATCTTTCGCTAGCTATGATGGAGACACGGAGTTGGTAATTGTTAATTCTGGTTGCTTCTCGAAGTTGCCAAGAAAGCTTGGGGCCGGTTAACTTTAACTTGTTGGAACCGAAAGGCTGCCTCCTGAAGACTTTACAAATGCTACCATGGTTGCTGACCCCATGCTTTACATACAGGCCATCTGAATGGCCGAATGGGTCTCCTTCGCCCTTCCTCGTACCGTGGAGCCGTGCCCTGACCCCTGAAGCTGAAGATCTCTTTTGTGCGTGCGGCGGCTAGGATCGACGGCGACCCGAGCCGACGCGTACGTACGCTAACGCTACGCGACTGACGACAAGCGAGCACCAGACGGTGAAATCGTCGTCTTACCCGATACATTTTATGGTTCAGGAACTAGTCAGCCCTTAGCAGCGTGGTCTTCCCACGACATCTCTGTTTCTTGTTTCAATTAACGGATTTCATTCTACAGTATAAAAAACATTTTAATTAAGTCCATCTTAACATGCAGACGCTATAGGCCAAATGTACCCCTACGTTTTGGGTGCAGAGGCAAATGTAAGCCAAGAGGCCGTTCATTTAGCCGAAATGACTTGTTCAGATAAAAAAGAAAGCAGATAAAAAATCAGGAAGTCAGTGTATATTCACTTGTTGTATATATATTTGACCAGATTCCAAAAGCAAGAATGCAGATGTTTGCGATATAGTGTCATTATTTTGAATTGTACAGAGTTGACACCAGAAACGGCATTTGGGCTCAAGCACAAGAGATGCCCCCCAGCTGCTTCCTAGTCAGCAATTCCATGACCAAAATTTGCTTATCATCTTCCCTTCAGTATATTCGTGGTCCTCTGTCTGCTGCTACTCAAATATGGGTAGATCAAGAGGCCTAGGCTTTGACCGCCCTTCTGCGTCTCTTGAGGATGTTGATAGTGATAACGCCGAGAAGGCCTTTGCATCCATATCCAAGAAGAGTCGATGCCTGTCAAGCAGAAATGTGCAAGCATATGCTTCAGAGTTAGCAGTGATAAAACAAAAATCCCATGAACATAAATGGGAAAAGAAAACCTTACCATCTAGAGTCTGATGTCAATTCTGGGTGAAAAGCGGTGGCAAGGATGTTCCCTTGCCGTACCGCAACAATTACCCGATCTTTTGAATACACTTCTTCCTGCCAGAGTAGTGCATTGCACATCAGGAATTTCGAGCATGTTTTCAATAAGAAATTCATCATGCTAGTCGCTACTCATGTAGTAGCATTCTTCAAAACATTAGACAGCAAAGTACGTTAATTCGACAAAAGGTACCGTATCAGCACTACACTAAAATTAAAGGGTACAATCAGACAAACATACTTGGTGCAGCAAATAGATGGTATACAGACCACAGCTGCAAGTAAGTGAAAGATCCTTTAGTAGATGTTATTTGCTATCTTAGAATTCGCCCCACAATGAACACGACCACAAAAGGTAGTCCCCAGCACACTCATCCTATAAATTCATCCACATTTTGGACCGTACATTTTTTTTAAAAAAATCAGTTTTTTGTGAGTTGCGGTATATTGCAAAATTGTGATCAAACACGAAAGAGCAACAAGCAAACCTCAACACCCTCGCCAGATGTTATTGTAATGCTGGGTGTACCAGCAGGAACAGGGCAATCAGCCAATATTTCAACATCTGATCCTACTTCCAAGATAGCAGGTGCTCGTATAAATACTCCACGGCATGTAGGACTGCCTCCTTCCTTCTCTGCGAGAATTGGCACTGAAAGTTCAGTTTCAAAACTTCTCACCTGCAAGAGAAGAGTTCGGAATGAAACGGGTGTTCACACTATTCTATATTTATCTAAAAAACTTATGAAGATTTAGAATTCAAATGATATTACTAACTACAACACGGTCCTAAAATTTACCTGGCTTCCAAAAAAGTTCCTGTGGACTGTACAATCTAGTCCCCCAATAAGCTCCTGGCCTCCCGATTTTTGACCTACAAGAAACATTATTCACTGACCATGACATTCCATCAATTAATCCCACCAAGATAAAAGCTAAAATATCTACTGATTGGTAGCAACGTACCTATCGCCTTGTTTGCAAGGAAAATGAGCCCAGCACAAGTTCCCCACACAGGCTTTCCTGCACCAACAAACTCGCGAAGAGCGGGAAACTGCAAAAGCAAATGAAGTGAAATGCTGAAACTTTTAACATTAGCAAATAAATTAAAGTGCAATGTGTAGTCTGTACAAGGTCTAAAATGTTGAAACAAGCAAAATTAGTAGCCATAATCCCACTCACTAGCAGTGTTCCCAATGACAGGGAGAAGTGTAGTGGTACTGGTCACTGGAAAGTCAAACAGGAGAGCATTCTTGGTCAGACAAACACACGTTAGCAAAAGGCCAAGGACATAATTTTTCTGCTTTACAGGTTTCCACTCACACGTTTTCTTAGAAACAAGGAAGAACATACGACAACTGCGACTGTTTGTTTAGTGTGACCAAAAGCGAGTTTTCAGAATGAGCGAACAATTTTTGCAGTAATTGATCCACTTGATTTCCCACAAAACAAAATATAATGAAATTGAATCAATTGACAAGTTTGACAGACGATAAATTAGATATATCTGATCACTTAAATCTATCTCGCCCTTCAGCAATATCTCCATGCTTCTGGCATCTTTCGACAGATAATGTCACTCCAATTTTGGACGGTGTCTTTCTAGAGATAATGTTACTCCAACCAATTTTGGAGAACTCAGGTATGCCATGCCAGACTGACAGAAACGAAAATTCAGTAGGTCTACCAAACAATTTCGGAGTAACTTGATATGGCACGACAGAAAAGGAAGTTCAGGAAGACACTATAGCTAGAAAGAAAAAGACCTACCAGGTTATGGTAATTGGCGAGCTTGGCCATGGTGGTGCTCTCGCCGCCGGGGATGATGAGCGAGTCGAGGCCCTGCAGCTGCTCCGGCTTGCGAACCTCCACCCCGTTCACCCCGATCCTCCTCAGAGCTGCCCACAGCCGACGGAATCAATAAAAGAACATCTCGCCAGCACACGCAAGCCATGCGAGCTGAAGAGAGGCGCGCGTACCGGAGATGTGCTCGTTGTAGGAGCCCTGCAGCGCGAGAACGCCGACCACTGCCATTGCTCCTCCCCGCCTCTCAATCTGCAAGATCACTCCCCTTGGCCTTGTGAATTGGGATGTGTGGAGGTGGGGATCGGAGGATCGGAGATAGAGGCGGGTGCGGGTGGTGTCTGGTTGGTACGATGGAAGGGAGGAAGGAAGCAAGAGGGAGCACGTTGCCGTGGCGGCGGCGAGCCGGCGTCCACAAGCGGTGACTGACGGAGATAGCTCCACTGACAGAAAAGAATATTTTCACTTTCCGCGAGAAAAAACATATTTTTTAGCGAGAAAAACATTGCTAGCAGTGGGAGTTGTTCGATCGAGAGACGTGCCTGCACGATAGTGGGACAATCGTCACCGTTCGTTGCCAGTGTTATGGGCCGGGATCATATCAAATCGCATCTGCCTCTTAGTTTGGCTGGGCTGGAAAGTACGAGCCGCACACAGTAGATCCAGGTCCATCCTCTGTATATTGCTTATTCCACTCCTCGCCGACAGTTTCTCAAAAAAAAAAAAATCGGACACAGTGCGTTCTTTTTTTGTTTTCTTTTCCATTTTAATTTCAGTTATTTTCTGTTTTTTCTTTAATTTACTGACTGAAGTATTTGAAAGTTTTAATATGTTAATTTACAATTTCTTTTACTCTGTAATACACTTTTGTCTTTCATTTTTTACTATTCTTGTATGTGGCAAATACATAAATATTTTTAGCTATACTTGACTATTTCTTTTGACAGTGATGACAATTTGTTTTCATATATACATATATTTGTTTTAAAAAATAAGAACATGCTTTTAGACCATGAAAATTCCTTCTTGATGGTCATCGTGTATATATGCTTTGGAATACATGATAAGCTCACATGTGGCGCCCGTATTGGCATCCCTTTGCACCCAACCATCGTACTATTCGCACCTCGGTACGCACCCCTATATGAGCAACCAATTTTTTAAATTTTTTTTGGCATGTAACCACAACATCAATCCTGTTTAAGTTTAGACTTGATGTCTTCGAAATTGTGGTATATATAGTATCTATTTTTTAGGTTTGTTCATGTTATTATCATAAAAGCAATGATGAAGTAGGAATATGACATAGTGGAGGTGTCTCTTCACACATAATCATCACACAATATGAATAGATGGCGTGTACGACGACCCTGTAGCAAAGGTCGTTGAAGCTTCCCCCCCCCCTGGGTTAGGTTGGGTGGGATTTTACAGTAATAAACATGGACACATTGATAAATGCATGTTGAATAGATTTGGTCATCTCGTTAGAGTTGACTTAATCCTATGTTAGGAAGTAGTAGTTGAGGGGAACTCGGTAGAAGGCTCGAGCTATACACAATTTCTCAGTGCCGACTCCAAGGTACATGGCCCCTAACTCAACGTCGATTCAAAGTTGTACGCGACTTCTCAGATCCGACTTAGACTCCTCAACAAGTATTAGAGTTATAGCACAATCTTCTTGTGTTCCGCCACCTCAACTATTGCCTACACTGGATCTGCAGTTGGCTGACGGGTGCCCCCTATGTCCTACCATGTCCTTTACGGCTCGGTGTTGGAGTGTCGTGTTTGAGTGTTTGTTAGTATCGTGGTGTTGGAGTGTCTTGGTTGTCGGTGTGTGTGTGGGTATGTTGTTTGTGTGGCCCTGTTAGGTTTTTGCTCGGTTTTCTCCTAAAAACTGAGCACTCTCTTTTTAATTAATAGACGAGGTAAAACTTTTGTCTCCATTTAGAGAGAGAGAGAGAGAGAGAGAGAGAGAGAGAGAGAGAGAGAGAGAGAGAGTGCATGGTGCTATTTATATGTTGGGAGGGACTAATTCTCGTTCGACTGAGAACTAACCAGATGACATCATCGAATCCCAGTTCCAAAACCCATATTGCAACTTACGACTAGTGAATCACGAAGCAATCCAATGGTCCGATATATTTATCTCAGTTGCAATCCATATAAAAATGATAAATCTCACTTGCAACCCATATTACTAACTCATGGTTAGCAGAAATCGTTTTAGATTTAACAAATCCAAAGCAGAAAAACTTTGGAAATAGTGAGAGGCATCGCACCCGCCAAGGCAACAAGGACGAGACATAAAAAATATTGAAACGATCTTGAATAGGGCCCTCAAGTTCCACCATCAAGCACTGGCATTAGCGTTGACTTTATTTTGGGGGTGGCGTTGACCATTATTCGTATGTCGTTCTATCAATCACCTTTCATCTTCTTTTCTTGCATGAGAATTATGGCAGACATAGCACACGCTCTCGCTCGTTATCTATAGCTATACCTTTGCATCAATTCCAGAAAAAGCTCTCTCGTACTGTATTTTGGCTTTAACGTCAGTCAGGCAGTCAGCACACTTATCCAATCCAAACTTTTCCCCACATAGTTCATCTCCTTCAACTCTGCATGATGCACTTGATGCCCACCATCTTAATAAAGTTAAAGGAGTGACCCCCATTCAGTTGACTCTTATGACTGACGGCGCCTTGATCTGATCCCCTTCTCCTCTCCTCCCCTCACATTCCTGCTCACCACCTTACTTACAGTAGTATTTATGATCCAAATTTTCTATCGATGCAATTCTCATAAACTCTCAAGCTTAACATATTCGCGGGACAACAGCACAATTTCACTGCATCGTACTGTTGCATTATAAATTCATCATCAACCGCCATAATCTGGATAAGATCATTGGCCGGCAATGGTGGCCGTCCAGCGTCCGGTCTGAATGTACTTTTGTCCTTCCTACTCATATAAAAGAACCTAATCCAAAGCCGTCCTCATCTCCGAGGCTCCGGTTGTTGTTTACAGCGGATAAGAATCAGGGTTGGCGAAGGCGCCTTGAAGATTAGTCTAATCATCATCTTATTCGAAAGAGGAAGATTATTAGTATTGTAATCGGGCGGTGGAGTTTGAAAGTTCAGAGAACCCGCTCTCCGTTGTGCTTTCTGCCAGTCGCGTGCACCGTAGTGCAGCAGCCCCGCGTGGATTAGCGTCGTGATGCGCGATTAAGACCTCCCACTCGATTATCCTGCATGTGCTGTGATTAGCAGGGTGTTTATCCTCATCCGATGAACTTTTCTTTTCATCCTCTCAAGGTAGATCTCGTGAATGAGGTGACGTGAGCTGACCTGGTGTGCTCTGGTCATTTTCTTAAGCTGGCGGCAAGGGCAGCAAGTGGATAGAGCAGAAATCGAGTCATTTTCATCTATATCTAATTTTGAAACTTCGAAATACTAGTGCAGTAACGTGCGAGCGCATCTTGAAGGTTCGAGAAACAGCAAAACATTGTGTTAGCAACTTAAACTAGAACCTACTTCTTGTCCAAAAAAATACCTCAATTTTATCTAAACTTAGATGTATCTAGAAAAGAGCATCATATTGAAACGAATCTCCTCACTCTACACCCCAAACCATACCGACAGTTGGTGTGGCCCAAAACTCTAACCGGCAGCCCTGTGTCGGAGCAAACCCGTATGGACCGGCACCGGCATGTGTGCCACGTAGGGAATACATGACGGGGCCCACATGCCAATGACCTAGCAATTCTCCCCCAACCTAGGCCATCTCTCCCATGACTCGACCAGCCGATTCATCGCCGTTGTGCCCTCGCTTTGACGCCGTCGGGTCCAACCGCCGCAGCTCAGAAACATCGATGTAGCCACCCCCGCTTTGCCTCATTCATGCCACAATTTCTCGGCAAGCCGCCGCTTCTCGGCGTTTTTAGGAAGCCGCCCCTTCTCCGGTCAAGCCATCGATCTAGTTTGTCATCTCCAGTCTGCGACTACCTCCTCCCACCTTGCATCTATTGTACTGAGCTCAACGCCGCAGCATGGCTTTCCGACCGACTAGGTTACATAAGCGTCCCGCGCACACCCTGCCCGCAACTTGTTCGGGCGTGTGCTTGGGTACATATTTTTGGGAAAAAATATTTCTCGGTAGATTATTTTGTATTTCATTGCATCCCTGCTCGGGACTTGTTTGGGCGTGTGCTTAGGTACATACTTTTCGGAGAAAAAAAATTCTCGGTAGAGTGTTTTGTATTTCATTGCATCGTTGTTTGATAAATAGATCATGGATAGAAATAATTAGATGATGATGCATCCAGGGGCGGAGCCCGGATTTAGACATAGGGGGGGCGACGGAGAAGACACTCTCCTACACTGTATAATATACATACATATGAAGCCTCACATATAATGACATATTCAACAGCATTTTCTTTTGCAATGATGCTGCAAGTTCCAATTTTTCTAGATATACAAGCATAACCAGCGTGTTAATTTGACAACCTTGGTTTAATTTAGATTTGTGCGGTTAACAATCTCATTGGGACGGGCCTACAACATTTGAATCTAAAATTTTAACGAGATTTATAGAGATTGAATCAGGTGGCTTAATAAAAACAGCCTATCCTATTTCTTTCCAATCATTGTTAAACTACAGAAGTATACTGAACTTGAAACGAAAGATAAATTAGATCTACATCTATTATCTGACCACACGTAGGCATTACATAGCAGGCAAGACGAGTAGAAGTAGTTCCGTATATACCTTGAATGATTGTTCCGGTGGTGGCTGATGCGAATAACTGGACGGTACTGGTGTTAGCTGCGGGTGTCACCGCGTCATGGCATCGCTTGGTCCTGGTTCCTGAATTGCGACGACTAGCGCCTAGTGGAGGAGACGAGAGCAACACAGGACGCTCCGCCGCAGTTCCATCGCCATGGAAATCGACTGTCGACGCTTGAACGGAGCGTCAGGTCGGAGCGGCGGCTGACGGTAATGCCCTAACTCGTAATGAATCGGGGATAACTGAAAAAGCGAGACCTCACATATCTGTCTACGTGCAGTCGTGGGCCCAAGATAGGGTCTAGGGCGGTAAATTAGTGTACTCTCTGGGCTTGGCCCATGCCGGCAGCTAGATCTCTCGCTAATGGCCGAAAACTAACGATGATTACTGCCTTATATACTGCAGATTAGTACTGACCACTGCTACAGATTATTGAGGGGGGCCAATCCATGGGGGGGGGTCTAGCCCCTGCTCGCCCCCCCTGCCTCCGCCCCTGGATGCATCAACTAACGCAAGATGAAGCCGATGTTGCCTCCAGTGAAGAAGAGAAGTTGATGATCATATCTTGCCTTCTTCGTTTGCGAGTGACGATTAATGTCCCACGTTTGTGGGGAGATTCTAGGAAGTAGAAGTGCGGGTGTTGTGATGCTTGAAACTAACTATGTTTCCGACAATTCGACACAAACACCTAAGGACTTTCGGTGAGGCTTCAGGATAAACAAAGAGTTGTTCATGAAGATTTTTATGGGTGTAACGGAGTATGATGACTAATTTGTGTGAAAAAGAGACTGCGCCAAGCTCCCTAGTTTCACCTCAGCACAGAAATGCACGGCTGCTTTGAGGTGTCTTGCATATACGGAGCTTCTTAATATGCATATGATGACTATCTTCGCATGTCCAAGTCGATATGCCAGGATGATGTGTACAAGATTTGTCGAGCAATCGTTGAAGTGTTTGGATCAGTTTATTTGAGAGTGTCAAATGAAGAACACAAGACTCGAACCTTGAAACAAAACGCACCGAGATGATTACCCGGAATGCTTGAAGCATCGACTACATGCATTGAAAATGGAAAAATTATCAATTAACTTGACAAGCGATGTATAAAGGTCATACTAGATAGTGTAATGTGGTTCTTGAAGGAGTGGCACATTGACAAATGGATTTAGAATGTTTTCTTTAGCATGACGGGATCTGAACCCAAGTAAAAGCTTGCTCCACCTTAATAAATGAGGCTAGAGTTGGCACGCCGGTCCCAAAAGGGCTGTTGCCGACATAGCTAGCACGCTGCCACGAATGTGTGGCACTCACTGATCCTGATTGGATCACAACCTATTATGAAGTTAGTCAAGTGTAACATAGATCAAGTCGTTTAAGTACACCAGTTCGTGCGAGCAAGAAGACAAGCAGTGTCAGTAGAAAACAAGTATAGAGTAGGTTGGCGTCGGGGTGAGTCAGCGGCAGGGCCGGCCACAAGTGGCGCCTGCGCGACGTGCCGCGGTGACGCGCTTCCTTCCTTCAAAACTGAAAGCGACGCAGGAGCGGCGACCATATTCAAGTGTCAGATGGCGACAAGAACGGCTAATAGTTCCTACCCAGTGCAGGTCTACTACGTGATGACGATCATGATAGGCTAGCAACTACTACGAGTACTGGTACTAGCAACCGAGAAAAGATCAAGAATTTCTTGCCACGATGCAACATTCTTTATGGGCCATTTCCTGCCCGACTAACCCTACTTTATGCCATCCTCTGGGCGACTAGTCCACCTCCCCATTTCTGTCCATTTACTAAGATTGCTGTCACCTCAGCTGATCTTTCGTCGAGATGGTAAAATTGGGATATAAGTAAAGCATGGTTGCCAACTTGACACGGTAAGTGATGTGGCGTGCCACGTTAACTGACTTGGCCACTCCATTTACTAAGCCTGCAAGTCTGGGACGAATCAATGAGTGAACGGGTTCTGCAACAATGGCTGCAGTTTTATTGTCTCGCAGCAACTTTGCCTGAAACGGAGAATCGATTCCGATTCAGAGATTCTGGATTCTACTGCTAACCAAAACTCGAGCTAGTGTTAAAATGTTTTTCCTATTTTTTCTCATGCCACCGAGACAATTTTGCTGCCGGTAATCACCCCTTTGCTTTATCATCAGTATTTTATTTTAATCCGGTAGGTGAGTGGACAGATGGAGGGAAAGATAAAGCCAACAGAAAATAGTACCCCCAGGCAACAAGAGAGAGAGGAGATCACAGGAGAGAGAGAGAGGGAGAGGGGCGGAGACTTGCAGAGGAGAGAAGCAAGTTGCGGAAGAGGCGAAGCAAGGGGGGGAGAGGAGGGAGGGGTTGCCGGAAAGGGGACATGCTCCCTCCCGTCGCATCATCTCGCAGGTCTCCTCCCCTCTCCCCCTCCCCTTTCGCCCGCTTCTCCTATTTCTTCGCCGGGGCGCGCAGGAGCTCTGTTCTTGCCATTGCTGACCGTTTCCTCCGGCTACTTGGCCGGGTTCTTGCTGGATCTGCCTGGTTTCTCGGTCTTCGATTTGGTTTCGAGTCGATTTGGTGTTGAGGGATTTGTGGGTGCATTCCTGGGCTGGAGTGAGCCGGTGGTTGCGGCAGTGTGGCTGGCCCTGTGCGTCCATAGCTTTTACTAGTCGCTCTTTTGTTTTGTTGAAGTAGAATTTGTTACTTAGTTAAAAACTTGGTACTATCACTTAGGCGAACTGAAATATCGGTGTTGGAGGATTCAGACGGGAAGTCAGCTCTGAACTTGTGATCTGCAGCTCAGTTCACTAAATCTAGTGTTCCGTTTGATCATGATCGCTGTCTGAAAATTTAACAGCTGTCAGTGGGGGAGGGTCCCTGGGTTTATGAATGGGCAATTCCGATTTTTCTAGTCCGGGAACTAGCAAACCGTGATAGGACATATAGATTGATGTGCTTCTGCCGGGTACATCTTACATAAACGGTTAGAATTCCTGATTGAGCGACCGGGTTTGATGCATAGTGTTGATGCGGAATTTAGAGCTGTACCAGCAGATACATCGATCAGTACAACAACATTTCAGTATTTGACATGTGCATCATCGCCAACTTTAGTGGATTTCAGGGGCTACTGTCCGCATGTTGTGTGGCTGAAGCTCTTTAACTGAACATGGACAGCTCTAGTTTTCTTTTTTGTTTACAACGAACAGTTCTAGTATTCCTTCATGTTTCAGCGTTCTATATTACTTGACAGTAGACATATCTGTTGCTAATCTCTTGTTCTGTCTATCTTCAAAATATTTTTATTCTGTTGTAGTGTTGTTGTGACTGACCTGCCGCCTACTTATATGGACAGATTGAACTGAGAAGCAGAGTAGAGCCCATGCGATGAGACACAAGGAAAATATGCATGGTATTCTTCAATTCCAGTGTTGCCAGTTCCACTCTCCTGCTTGACTGTCTCTCTGATCTATACTGGTTCCCTGCAATTAGAGTTATAACGGCTTCTGCGATCTTCTGGCAGAGACTGGCACGATCATGATTCAGTTTGGTCATCAAGTACCCAATTACGACTCGTCAGCTAGTGATTCTCCTCGAGAAGTGTCTGGAATGAGCGAAGGGAGCCTCAATGAGCAGAATGGCCAATCTGGTTCGCACTAGACACGCCGAATATGATTTTCCTGAATTAGTCACAATCTTGTAATATCTTCTGTCCTGCAAATAAAGAAAGAACAGTATCCAAATAATAATGGAAAGGGGGATGTTGATGGTTGCAGCTCTAATATTACATTGGTTTTCTCCTTGCACTAATACTAGGTAATCGAAATGGTTACACGAAGAGTGATGAAGGCAAGATGATGTCGGCTTTGTCTCTGGGCAATACAGATACAGCGTACACGCAGCCCAAACCTGACCGTGCCCATCCCTTTGTAAGTCTCGGTTGTGTTGCTTGCACATTGACTATTTTTTTAATTCCAATCGCTTGTTGATAGGCAAGTATGTGAATTCTGCAAGATGTTTACCTTTTCAGGCCATGCCATACCCGTATGCTGACCCTTTCTATGGTAGTTCAATGGCGGCTTATGGCTCACATGCTATTGTGAGTGATATTTATGCTATCTTATGTTCTAGCGTTAATTATTTCTTCTGTGCTTGACAATGTTGCTTATTTACCTTCTACTACTGTTTGGGTTTTTATATGCATGTATGAGCTTTAGGTATTTTGCAGCGACTAATTGGAATGACCGTTGATGTAGAACAGAACATGGTTGCGTTTAATTACACCAATTTGACCTACAGCCAAAATTTCAAGCATGTGCTTATTTACCTTCTGCAACTGTTTGGATTTATTTGTGCAAGCATGTGCTCTAGGTATTTCGCAGCAGTTAATTGGAATAACGACTGAGATAGAACTAAACATGATTTTTTTAATTACACTACTCTGACCTAAAGCAAAAGTTGCAATGCTGAACTGAATACTGGCAGCCGTGACTTATAGAAGTGATCACGTCGCCATCCCTGTTGCAGATTTACCTTGTGCTACTGTTTGGTTTTTTGTGTGCAAGCATACGCAATAGGTAGTTTGGAGCGGCTAAATGGAATGGGTGCTGAGACAGAACTAAACATGGTTGTGCTCAATCACACCAATTTCACCTAAAGTCAAATTTTCAATGCTCGGCTGCATAGTGGCGGTTGCAGCTTATTTTGATTTTTGTTTTGTTTGAGGAAAAGCTTATTTTGATTGAGAACTGATCACATCACCATCCCAGTCGCAGATTTACCTTGTGCTACTGTTTAGGCTTTTATGTACAAGCATACGCTCTAGGTATTTTGTAGCGGCTAACTGGAAGGGGTGTTGAGACAGAACTAAGCATGATTGTGCTCAATCACACCAATTTCACGTAAAGTCAAAATTTCAAAGCTTGGCTGCATAGTGGTGGCTGCAGCTTATTTTGATATTTTTTGTTTGTTTGAGGAAATGCTTATTTGGATTGAGAAGTGATCACATCGCCATCCCTGTCACAAATTTACCTTGTGCTACAGTTTGGGCTTTTTATGTGCAAGCATGCGCTCTAGGTATTTTGCAGCAGCTAATTGGAATAGCTGTTGAGACAGAACTAAACATGATTGTGTTTAATTGCACAAAATTTTATTAGGTTAATTATTGTGTTTCAATGTTACTAACTCTTATGTATCTATGCAATAATAAAAATAGATGCACCCCCAGATGGTGGGTATGGTACCGTCCGCTCGAGTGCCACTACCAATTGAACCGGCTGCTGCCGAAGAGCCAATCTATGTAAATGCGAAGCAGTATCATGCCATTCTCCGAAGGCGACAGCTCCGTGCAAAGTTAGAGGCTGAAAATAAGCTGGTGAAGAGTCGCAAGGTATTTTACAGCTCTGCTAGTCCTTTGTTTTTCTTTTGCTTTTCTTTCCACGTACAAATCTTAGCGCGCACACACTCTCCCAACATAACGTACATGCCTCTGTTCAGCCGTACCTCCACGAATCCCGGCACCAGCATGCGATGAAGAGGGCTCGGGGCACAGGAGGGCGATTCCTCAATGCGAAGGAGAAGTCCGAGGCTTCCGGAGGTGGTGGTGCCGCTACGACGAGGCCTGGCCACACCGGCATCTCCGCAAACGGTGGCATGTTCTCGAAGCACGACCACAGCTTGCCCTCTGGCGATTTCCATTATCGCGCGAGAGGGGGCGCTTGAGGGGGGCGGCGGCCCCTGGCAAATCATCCTTGGCTTATGTGTGTTTGTGGTGACCAGCAATTCGGTCAGATGCTGTGTAAACTGTAAGATTTGGGGAGTGTAGTTGTTAGTTAGTACTTAGTACTGTCGTGTTTGACTGACACTCGTTCTGTTGTTGCTGCTCTGGTATCTCTGGTTTAGCTTGGAGACGGTGTAGCTGCCGCCATTCCTGTGGTGATGCTTAGGCTTGTGGCAAGTAGTATGGACTGCCGAAACGGCACCTGTTTGTGTATGATGCTAATAATTTCCAATGAGCATTCCTGTCAGTGGGATGCATTGTTTTTTTTTTTTTGTGTGTGTGTGTATTGCCTTGTTGGTTCTTGTTCCGTCCCTCTTGATGAAACGGGCCGGTTTAGAGATCTCTACCTGTGACCCTCCAAATAGTACCCAAAAACAAATAGTAGCCGACAACACAGCTCTGTATTGGGGTCGCTGGCCACACACCTGGGCCATGCCAGGAGAGAGAGTGAAAATCTGACATGGAGTTGTTGTGTCGTTCGTGCCGGCGCTCCCGATAGCATCCCTTCCCGTAGGGTTCCTTTGGGGGTTACCGGCTATTTTATTGGACTCAGGATAACGTGGTTTTTTATTGGGAGCGTCGGTGTGAGCAGTTTCTCTCTAAATCGTTGTCTACAACTTAAGGCTCGCCGGCGGAGATCTGCCTATGCCCCATGGTGCATGCTGTAAAGCGACCTACATGTTCATGCTGGCCGCTAGGACGTGTTTGGTTGCTAGCATGTATTTCTTGGCTGTGCAGCATGGGTGTAAACGGAGTTTGGGCTTATTTTGTGTTTCGTTTAAATGCCTGCATTGAGTTTTGGTACAATTCGGCACATTGTTTGTTTGACTGCATATAATGTTATTCTAAGTGCTATCAAATCTCCGATCTGGTTACCTACTTCAAATTTGGTGATATTACCATCAAAATCTAAGCAACACCATATAGCACTTACATTACCACACATAAGCATTCACTCAATCAGGTAGCATCATATTAGTAGAAGATAGCACACATAATACTGCATAAACCAAGGGTTCATGTTAACGCCCTTGATCAAAAGCGACCATCAATAGGGGCATCCCATTCCCCGGGAACATCAGGGATCGAACCCCTGAACAAAAAACACCATATGGGTTCATAATTAAGTTCATCAGTTCACCGTGGTAAACCGCTACTACTATTACTACATATAGACATACATAAGAAGCACGCTTTCTCGTCGGCAGCCGCCTAGCCATGGTAAGGGTAGGTGTACTGCCTGGTGGTAAAGCTATTGGTCTTGTTGATCGTCATCTTCAGGCGAAAGGTCTCAATCCTGAACTCCACAATTTGACTGGAGGTGGTACTTGTTGAGATCTCCGGCTAGTTCCTTCCCAACATCATTTGGACGCCATGATAGACACCCTACACCCATTAGTCGCTCTAGCACCAAGAAGACACCGCCACTGCTGAAACATTGGTGCAACAACGAGCATGTGCAAGTCATTGGCATCCACTTCGACGTAGTACCAGCGAGGAATCGGGGCTCTGGGGATATGCCTAACCTTTGGCTGACGCCCATGGGAAATGGGACCGCCGCTGCTGCTATCCTACCTGTCACTACTGGCTTCAACCCCTTGGTACATGGTTCAAGGGGAGTAAGATCTCGTACCCGGTTGGAGGATGCCAGCCCCTCACCATCGTGTCGCAGTACAACTTAACGATGTTGGCATTATTTGGACAAAGACATCAGAACAATGCACAAGATCATGGCAATGTTGAACAATGTACAAGATCATGGCATCAAAACAATGTACAAGGTCATGGAAATATACAAGAACATGGCAAGAAGGATTGAAAGCAACAGACCATGCATAGTTCGCACATTCCTTAATTTGGGTTGTGCACAAATCACGCATGCAGACAATATAGCCATAAATCTAGCCTACACCAAATCTAACTGCTAATCAAATGAACATCGAATCTAACCGCAAATCCACAATGTCCCAATGGATAATCAACTACAGTAACAGCCTAAAAAGCCCTAACCTGAAACTTATTTTTGGGCTGGCAAACGCATTTTCTTCCACCGGCGGGCTGAACCCAACCCAAAGGGGGAGGGGGCTCCGGCAGACGCAGACGAAAAGGCCGCATGCAGCCAGCCCCATCTGGCAACGTCAGAAGAACGACGTCCTCGATGCCTCGTTCAGACGCCACCGTAATGGCGCTTGCTGCCGTGCAAATGAACCGTCGTGCCCCATTGGCGAACGCCAGGGGAGGAGCCAGCTGGTGTTAGGACATAGCACATTTTTCAGTGATAAAAATAACATACTAAAATTTATAGATCATATATACATGGGATTATCTTGGCTGGCCCACCCTATGAAATTTTTCTAGATCTGCCACTGCCGAACGCGTGGGCATTATGGAGAGACGTGCGCGCCTTCCCGCCTTCCTCCACCATACATAAGCGCGTCCCTGCCGCGTTCTTGCCATTGCCGTTGCTCTGCTCGCCGAGAAAAGACCTGTGACACGTACAAGACTCGTACATCTAAACCCTAGCTATGGCGATCCGTTACGAAGGAGATGGTGTGGCAGCGAATGGATTTGTCCGGCGCTCCCTCCACGACTGGGATGCGCACCTCCTCTACGTGGCGGGGTAGATGGCCCCGCCCGACATGAGGTGCCCCAACGGGGAGTGGCGCCTAAGTGTTGTCAGCATCACGATCCCACCGCCTCCGCAAGGCGCCTGACGAAGATCGTGCGCGTGTGAGAATGCCTCCGAAGGCTCGCCAGGCAATACCGCAGTGGGCACCTAACAATGAAGCGATGTGGGATGCGTACTTCCATGCGCACGCGGATTGGAGCTCACCGACTACGACATCGTTGGCGCCCCTTCCCCCGAGAACAAGAACATCGAGGTGCGGCACCTTTGGTGGGGCGCGCCGGGCAGGACGTTGGTGCCCGTCCTCGAGCACATTATGACGTGAAACTCCCTGACACTTCTTTTCCCACCACCGCCTAACCGCCGCGGAGGATGACGGTGTCCGGCATGGAGGAGACCCCGGTCAGGGCAGCAACGCGGGGACTAGCGGCCAGCAGCAGCCAAACAACAGCGGCGACACCAGCGACGAAGACTACACGATCTTGTACCGCCGACACCGGCTGGTAGAGCTACGGCCACCGCTACATATGAACTACCTTCGTTTAATTTCTTCTAAAATCAACCGTTTACATAAAATTCGATTGAATTTCTATTATCTTCAATTTACTTTGGGGGAGGGTTAGGAAAAATGGTCGGTGGCCCCCTCCCAATCAGGAAGCAAAACAGCTCGGGCTAAATAGAGGGACGAGTGGAGATGCTCTAAGAAGCGACATCTCTGAGTTCGTCCTGACTATGGATGTACTCAGGCGGCTGCCCAACCTTGCAGCACCTCGCCGGTCGATCGGCCGGTGGACAGACCCGTCCGCCGTCGTGTGCAGCGGTGTGGGTCAGTATGCCACGCTAACACTCCCCATCTCCAATGCAGTCGATCTCGCTTTGTCGGCGACAACGACGGTGAGGGGCTGAGGGCACCCCGGCCGGCTCCACCCGACGTGCGCGGCAGGCGGCACGGCCCCCGTGGGCCACTAGGACACCTTCCGTGGCCCGCGACAGCCATCTACCGCCCCGCATTCCCCGTCGGCTCGCCGTCGATATGCCACCACCAGCTCGATCGAACGGGCTCCACCGTTTGACGTGACGCGCCACAGTGGCGCCCGCTGAGACAATAACGTGGCACGGTGCGGGGCCGCACCATTCCTTCATTTCCTTCGTTCGGTCGTCTCTCACGGCCGGCCAAAAGCGGCACAACACGAGCCACCGGCTTGCGTGCTGGTACCGTGGGCGTACCACGGCGGGACCCACGGGCGAGCGCGAACTTTCCTTCCCGGTGGCGCGAGAGGTGTCTCGGTACAACCAAGGAGCGAGCGATTCCCCGCGATCGATCGCATCGTCACGCCAAAGTTCAGAACGGCCGGTGCTTCAGGAGCCAACCACCGGTCAACTCAAACAGAACTGCTGAACTGGTACTACTACTGAACTGAAAATATGTACTGTACTGGTGATATTGTGAGTAGTACCGGTGGATCCGTGATCCCGACCTACTATGCGCGTCGACCAACGGAAAGTGTCTTTGGCACATGAGCACCAGTGCTCCTGTTTTCTAAAAATTATATTTTTCGAATTCCAAAAAAATTGATATTAACTACTCACATACATATAAACATTTCGAAGATACTGTGTGAATTTTGTAGAAAAATATGTTGTATTTTGAGCTATACAAAAAAGATAAATTTCTGACAAATATATGCCACTATACATAGTAACAAATTTGTTTTTTTCCTTAGCTCAAAATACAATGCAATCTCTAACGAAATTTGGCACGAGTATTCACGACATATGTATGTATTCACGGAATAAATGTGACGATTTTTTAAAACATAGATATACAGTTTTTAAATTTTTTAAAAACCAGGAGCACTGGTGCTCATGTGCACCAAATTTGCTTCCGTCGACCAACCAATATTTTTGTCGACGAGACCTGAATTGTTGAAATAGAGGAATCGTTTTCCCCTCGTCCGCTCCTGAGAGGTGGCGGCGCCATCCAATTTTCCCAATCTCCGGCCAGGGCGTTGGGTCTGGTTTTCTCTCCCTTCGCTTGCCGCTCTGGTGGCGGCATGAGGGAGGGTGATGTCTACGGGTGCTTCTATTCTTGTAGACAGTGTTGGGCCTCCAAGAGCAGAGGTTTGTAGAACAGCAGCAAGTTTCCCTTAAGTGGATCACCCAAGGTTTATCGAATTCAGGGAGGAAGAGGTCAAAGATATCCCTCTCAATCAACCCTGCAATCACAATACAACAAGTCTCTTGTGTCCCCAACACACCTAATACACTTGTCAGATGTATAGGTGCACTAGTTCGGCGAAAAGATAGTGAAATACAAGTGGTATGAATGAATATGAGCAGTAGTAACGGCGCCAGAAAAGTGCTTGCTGGCGTGCGATTGATGGTAAACATGCGACGAAACGATTAAACAAGCGGTGTTTGCAGTATTAGAAATAAGGCCTAGGGATCATACTTTCACTAGTGGACACTCTCAACATTGATCACATAATAAATAAGTTCTCTTCCTTTGTACTACATATACTCTTGTTTGATAATGAACACCATTCGTTGTGTAGGGCTACAAGAGCACCTCAATGCCGGAGTTAACAAGCTCCACAGCATTCGGTATTCATGTTTAAGTAACCTTTAGAGCATAATAGATCTTTGCAACTTAAACCGAGTACTAACATAGCATACACACTGTCACCTTTACACTATGAAGGGGGAATAGATCACATCAATACTATCATAGTAATAATTAACTCCATAACCTACAAGAGATTATGATCATAACCTACGCCAAGAATTACACGATGCACACACTGTCACCATTATACCGTGAAGGAGGAATAGACTACTTTAATAACATCACAAGAGTAGCACATAGACTAATAGTGATACAAAGCTCATATGAATCTCAATCATGTAAGGCAGCTCATGAGATCATTGTATTGAAGTACATAGGAGAGAGATTAACCACATAGCTACCGGTACAGCCCTTAGCCTCGATGGAGAACTACTCCCTCCTCATGGGAGACAGCAGCGGTGATGAAGATGGCGGTGGTGTCGATGGAGGAGCCTTCCGGGGGCACTTCCCCGTCCCGGAGGCGTGCCGGAACAGAGACTCCTGTCCTCTAGATCTTGGCTTCGCGATGGCGGTGGCTCTGGAACTTTTCTCGTCTCGTGGCTTTTTCGTGTCGAAGATTTAGGTCAGGGACCTTTAAATAGGCGAAGAGGCGGAGTCGGAGGGGTTACGGAGCCGCCACACAATAGGGTGGCGCGCCCCCCCTTCTGGCCACGCCGGCCTGGCGTGTGGTGGCCCTGTGGCCCTCCTCTGGTCCCTCTCGGGTGTTCTGGAAGCTTCGTGGAATTCTAAGATCTTTGGGCGTTGATTTCGTCCAATTCCGAGAATATTTCCTTACTAGGATTTACGAAACCAAAAACAGCAGAAAACGAGAGCTGGCACTTCGGCATCTCGTTAATAGGTTAGATCCGGAAAACGCATCAAAACGATATAAAGTGTGAACAAAACATGTAGGTATTGTCATAAAACAAGCATGGAACATAAGAAATTATAGATACGTTTGAGGCGTATCAAGCATCCCCAAGCTTAGTTCCTACTCGCCCTCGAGTAGGTAAACGATAACAAGAATAATTTCTTAAGTGACATGCTACCAACATAATCTTGATCAACATTATTGTAAAGCATATGAGATGAATGCAGCGATTCGAAGCAATGGTAAAGATGATGATTAAACAACTGAATCATATAGCAAAGACTTTTCAGGAATACTACTTTCAAGACAAGCATCAATAAGACTTGCATAACAGTTAACTCATAAGCAATAAATTCTTAGTAGAAAGCTTTGAAGCAACACAAAGGATGATTAAGTTTCAGCAATTGCTTTCAACTTGTAACATGTATATCTCATGGATATTTGTCAACATAAAGCAATATAATAAGTGCAATAGGTAAACATGTAAGAATCAATGCACACAGTTGACACAAGTGTTTGCTTCTAAGATGGAAAGAAGTAGGTAAACTGACTCAACATAAAGTAAAAGAAAGGCCCTTCGCAGAGGGAAGCAGAGATTAAATCATGTGCTAGAGCTTTTCAAATTTTGAAATCATATAGAGAACATAAAAGTAAAGTTTTGAGAGGTGTTTGTTGTTGTCAACGAATGGTAGTGGGTACTCTAACTACCTCGTCAACCAGACTTTCAAGAGCGGCTCCCATGAAGGACGTTATCTCTACCAGCAAGGTAGATCATCCCTCTTCTCTTTTGTTTACACATGTACTTTAGTTTTTTTTTCTTTATTTATTTTTTAGATGACACTCCTCCCAACCTTTTTCTTTCATAAGCCATGGCTAACCGAATCCTTGGGTGCCTTCCAACAATCACATACCATGGAGGAGTGTCTATTTGCAAAATTAAGTTGCTTACTGATGAATCAGAGCAAAACATGTGAAGAGAATTATTAATGAAAGTTAATTAATTGGGGCTGGGAACCCCATTGCCGGCTCTTTTTGCAAAGTTATTGGATAAGCGGATGAACCACTAGTCCATTGTGAAAGTCTCGTCAAGTAAATGACAAGATCGAAAGATAAAACACCACATACTTCCTCATGAGCTATAAAACATTGACACAAATAAGAGATAATAGCTTTTAAATTGTTTAAAGGTAGCACATGAAGTATTTGCTTGGAATGGCAGAGAAATACCATGTAGTAGGTAGGTATGGTGGACACAAATGGCATAGTGTTTTGGCTCAAGGATTTGGATGCACGAGAAGAATTCCTCTCAATACAAGGCTAGGCTAGCAAGGTTGTTTGAAGCAAACTCAAGTATAAAACGGTGCAGCAAGACTCACATATGAACATATTGTAAGCATTATAAGACTTTACATCGTCTTCCTTGTTGTTCAAACACCTTAACCGAGAAAATATCTAGACTCTAGAGAAACTAATCATGCAAACCAAATTTTAACAAGCTCTATGTAGTTCTTCATTAATGGGTACAAAGTACATGATGCAAGAGCTTAAACATGATCTATATGAGCACAACAATTGCCAAGTATCAAATTATTCAAGACATTATACCAATTACCACATGAAGCATTTTCTGTTTCCAACCATATAACAATTAACGAAGCAATTTCAACCTTCGCCATGAACATTAAAAGCTAAGAACACATGTGTTCATACGCAACAGCGGAGCGTGTCTCTCTCCCACACAAGCATGTATTTATTCAAACAAAAACAAAAATAAAACAAACAGACACTCCAAGTAAAGTACATAAGATGTGACCCAATAAAAATATAGTTTCAAGAGAAGAAACCTGATAAATTGTTGATGAAGAAGGGGATGCCTTGGGCATCCCCAAGCTTAGACGCTTGAGTCTTCTTGAAATATGCAGGGATGAACCACGGGGCATCCCCAAGCTTAGACTTTTCACTCTTCTTGATCATAGTATATCATCCTCCTCTCTTGACCCTTGAAAACTTCCTGCACACCAAACTCGAAACAAACTCATTAGAGGGTTAGTGCATAATCAAAAATTCACATGTTCAGAGGTGACACAATCATTCTTAACACTTCCGGACATTGCCCAAAGCTACTGGAAGTCAATGGAACAAAGAAATCCATCCAACACAGCAAAAGAGGCAATGCGAAATAAAAGGCAGAATCCGTCAAAACAGAACGATCCGTAAAGACGATTTTTTTAGAGGCACTGGACTTGCTCAGATGAAAATGCTCAAATTGAATGAAAGTTGCGTACATATCTGAGGATCACGCAAGTAAATTGGCAGATTTTTCTGAGTTACCGACAGAGAACCCTGCCCAAATTCGTGACGAGGCAAATCTGTTTCTGCGCAATAATCCAAATCTAGTATGAACCTTGCTATCAAAGACTTTACTTGGCACAAAAATGCAATAAAATAAGATAAGGAGAGGTTGCTACAGTAGTAACAACTTCCAAGACTCAAATATAAAACAAAAGTGCTGTAGTAAAATAAAGACATGGGTTGTCTCCCAAGAAGTGCTTTCTTTATAGCCATTAAGATGGGCTCAGTAATTTTAATGATGCTCGCGCAAGAAATAAGAGTTGAAGCAAAAGAGAGCATCAAGAAGCAAATTCAAAACACATTTAAGTCTAACATGCTTCCTATGCATAGGAATCTTGTAAATAAACAAGTTCATGAAGAGCAAAGTAACAAGCATAGGAAGATAAAACCAATGTAACTTAAAAAATTTCAGCATATAGAGAGGTGTTTTAGTAACATGAAAATTTCTACAACCATATTTTCCTCTCTCATAATAACTTCCAGTGGCATCATGAACAAACTCAACAATATAAGTATCACATAAAGCATTCTTATTCACATGCATAAAAGTATCATTACTCTCCACATAAGCATAATCAATTTTATTAGTTGTAGTGGGAGCAAATTCAACAAAGTAGCTATCATTATTATTCTCATCAAGTGTAGGAGGCATAGTATAATCATTATAAAATTTACTCTCCATAGTAGGCGGCACCAAAAGACCACTATCATTATAATCATCATAAATAGGAGGCATATCATAATCAACATAAACTTTCTCCTCAATACCCGGAGGACTAAAGAGATCATTTTCATCAAAACCGACCTCCCCAAGCTTAAATTCTTCCATAGCATTAGCAACAATGGTGTTCAAAGCATTCATACTAATAACATTCCCATTAGCATGCATAAGTTTCATGGGTTTTTTAATTTTCTCTTCAAACACATCATGTCCTAATTCAAGATAAAGTTCATAAAGATCTCTCATTTTGTTGTTGTCTTCCATTAAGCCTTACTAGTGTAAAACAAGAGACAAAAAGATGCAATTGCAGGATCTAAAGGAAATAGCTTTGAGCACTTACAACGGCACCAGAAAATAACTTAGTTACCTGGGACCAGAGTGTGAGTGCCTTTTACCTTTCCTCCCCGGCAACGGCGCCAGAAAAGTGCTTGATGTCTACGGGTGCTTCTATTCTTGTAGACGGTGTTGGGCCTCCAAGAGCGAGAGGTTTGTAGAACAGCAGCAAGTTTCCCTTAAGTGGATCACCCAAGGTTTATCGAACTCGGGGAGAAAGAGGTCAAAGATATCCCTCTCAAGCAACCACCGCAATCACAATACAACAAGTCTCTTGTGTCCCCAACACACCTAATACACTTGTCGGATGTATAGGTGCACTAGTTCGGCGAAGAGATAGTGAAATACAAGTGGTATGAATGAATATGAGCGAGTAGTAACGGCGCCTGAAAAAGTGCTTGCTGGCGTGCGATTGATGGTAAACATGCAGTGAGAACGAGTAAACAACCGGTGTTTGCAGTATTGGAAATAAGGCCTAGGGATCCTACTTTCACTAGTGGACACTCTCAACATTGATCACATAATAAATAAGTTCTCTTCCTTTGTGCTACATATACTCTTGTTTGATAATGAACACCATTCGTTGTGTAGGGCTACAAGAGCACCTCAATGCCGGAGTTAACAAGCTCCACAACATTCGGTATTCATGTTTAAGTAACCTTTAGAGCATAATAGATCTTTGCAACTTAAACCGAGTACTAACATAGCATACACACTGTCACCTTTACACTATGAAGGGGGAATAGATCACATCAATACTATCATAATAATAATTAACTCCATAACCTACAAGAGATTATGATCATAACCTACGCCAAGAACTACACGATGCACACACTGTCACCATTACACCGTGAAGGAGGAATAGACTACTTTAATAACATCACAAGAGTAGCACATAGACTAATAGTGATACAAAGCTCATATGAATCTCAATCATGTAAGGCAGCTCATGAGATCATTGTATTGAAGTACGTGATGACCCACAAGTATAGGGGATCGCAACAGTCTTCGAGGGAAGTAAAACCCAATTTATTGATTCGACACAAGGGGAGACAAAGAATACTTGAAAGCCTTAACAGCGGAGTTGTCAATTCAGCTGCACCTGGAAACAGACTTGCTCGCAAGAGTTTATCGAGTAGTAACAGTTTTATAGCGATAGCGATAGTGAAATAACGACAGCAGAGTAACGAAGACAGCGGTAGCAATTTTAGTAAACGAGTAGGATTAAAATACCGTAGGCACGGGGACGGATAACGGGCGTTGCATGGATGAGAGAAACTCATGTAACAATCATAGCGGGGCATTTGCGAGATAATAATAAAACGGTATCCAAGTACTAATCAATCAATAGGCATGTGTTCCAATTATAGTCGTACGTGCTCGCAATGAAAAACTTGCACAACATCTTTTGTCCTACCAGCCGGTGGCAGCTAGGGCCTCAAGGGAAACTACTTGGATATTAAGGTACTCCTTTTAATAGAGTACCGGAGCAAAGCATTAACACTCCGTGAACACATGTGATCCTCACATCACTACCATTCCCTCCGGTTGTCCCGATTTCGTCACTTCGGGGCCATTGGTTCCGGACAGCGACATGTGTATACAACTTGCGGGTAAGACCATAAACAATGAATATCATGATGAAACAATAACATGTTCAGATCTGAGATCATGGCACTCGGGCCCTAGTGACAAGCATTAAGCATAACAAGTTGCAACAATATCATCAAAGTACCAATTACGGACACTAGGCACTATGCCCTAACAATCTTATGCTATTACATGACCAATCTCATCCAATCCCTACCATCCCCTTCGGCCTACAGCGGGGGAATTACTCACACATGGATGGGGGAAACATGGCTGGTTGATGGAGAGGCGTTGGCGGTGATGGCGGCGATGATCTCCTCCAATTCCCCGTCCCGGCGGAGTGCCAGAACGGAGACTTCTGGCTCCCGCGACGGAGTTTCGCGATGTGGCGGCGTTCTGGAGGGTTTCTGGCGACTTCGACTTCTCCCCGTGTGTTTTTAGGTCGAGGCCGATAAATAGTCCGAAGGAGGGCGTCGGAGGCCAGCCGAGGGGGCCACACCATGGGTACACCAACTACCTTGCCAACCGGACTTTCAAGAGCGGCTCCCATGAATTATTTGCATTTTTATGTGGCACTCCTTCCAACCTTTCTTACACAAACCATGGCTAACCGAATCCTCGGGTGCACTGCCAACAATCACATACCATGAAGGAGTGCCTTTTTAGTTTAGTTTTATTATGATGATGACACTCCCCCCAACCTTTGCTTTCACAAGCCATGGCTAACCGAATCCTTCGGGTGCCGTCCAACAATCACAAACCATGGAGGAGTATCTATTTAAGTTAATTAATTCGGGACTAGGAATCCCATTGCCAGCTCTTTTTGCAAAATTATTGGATAAGCGGATGTGCCACTAGTCCATATGAGAGTCCGTCAAAAGTAAATGACAAGGTTGAAAGCTAAACACCACATACTTCCTCATGAGCTATGAAACATTAACACAAATTGAGAAGCATTTTGAAGGTTTTAAAGGTAGCGCATGAGAATTTACTTGGAATGGTTTGAAATGCCATGCATAGGTATTTATGGTGGACACTCTGGAATAACTTGGTTTTCATGTGTTTGGAGGCACGAGCAGCGTTCCCGCTCAGTACAAGTGAAGGCTAGCAAAAGACTAGGGAGCGACAAATCAAGAGAGCAGTAACTGTCATAATCATGCTTGCGGCAAAATAAATTAACTGAGGCATAAAAGTGATACAAGAACTGTGAAGCAATGTAAATCATTGAGGCTTAATTGACTCTTGTTCAGTCATATGCATGCGTGAGCATGTGCCAAATCAATATAAATGAATTATTCAGAGGAGGATACCACAATATCATACCTATCTATGAATAAAACAATGCAAGCAAATATCCATGACATGCTACTCATATTAATAAATTGGAGCTAAACATGAGAGATCATGAACTACTAGACTTTCTTAAATGACATATACCTCACATGAACCAACTAAGCATGCTCACATGGATGAGTATATGTACAAAAATGAAAACAAATAGAGTTCATACCAGCCTCTCACCACAATCAGATTGTCGTAGATCGTCATTATTGCCTTTTTACATGTGTAGCTTGGATAATATGAAATGAAAACCATGCTCCAGCCATCGAAGACCATTGAACTCATAATGAACTTTACAAACCAAAGAAGAACAGCAAATATTTTTGGTGTTTTCGAATTTGAGAACAAGAACAAAAGGAAACAAGCAAACAAAGCAAAATCTTTTTGGGTTTTCTTATAGCAAACTAGCAATAGCAAATAAAGCGAAACAAATGCAAGAAACCAAGTAAACAAGTGGTGAAGAGAAACAACAGAAATATTTTTGGTCTTTTTGTGTTTTAGGAAAGAAACAAATCAAGAGCAAGAAAATGAAAACTAAAAGAAACACAGAAAAGCGAGATGGCAGAAATCTGCCAAAACCTAACAGCAGTACAGAAATCGATTTTTACAAAAATCTTACGTTGCTCAGCTCGAAAAGTGTTCAACTAATGAAAGTTAGATAACAACCTGGGGAACCTGCACAAAAATTGGTAGCTCAAAATAACGTTCTGGCTGTGCGCACGAATTTTTCTAGTAACAGTCCAGAATCTGTTTTCAGGCAGCACTTCCCCAAATATCATCTTCCTCTCATTAGAAAACCACTCAAAGAAACTAAACAAGTATGTACAAGTGTCCAGCAACCATAATATGCAAAGAATGAGTGATGCCGGTATACCTCCCCCCAAGCTTAGGCTTTTGACTCTTCTTGATCACATTATATCACCCTTCTCTCTTGACCCTTAAAAACTTCTGTCACACCAAACTTCTCATAAACTTCATTAGAGGGGTTAGTACTCAAAAACTTTAATCCACTTTAGTCCTGTAGTGACACATTGCAAGAACTCAATAAAACATTAGCTACAGCTCTCCACGTCTAGAAAGCCTTGCTTAAAGTCCACAAGAGACAATGCAAAAAACAGAGACAGAATCCGCCAAAACAGAACAGCCGAGTAAAGACGAATTTTAAAGAGGTACTTCCGTTGCTCAAATCAGAAAACTCAAAACTAATGAAAGTTGCGTACATATCCGAGGATCACTCACGTAAATTGGCAGATTTTTCCGAGTTACCTACAGAGAACCCTACCCAAATTCGTGACAGCAAGAAATCTGTTTCTGTGCAGAAATCCAAATCTAGCATCAACCTTCTATTAGAGACTTTACTTAGCACAATAATGCAATAAAGTAAAGATACAAATGTATTGCTACAGTAAGTAAAATAAGTGGAGGAAGAAAGAGATGTTGTTTACCTCCTCTATGCATATAAAAAGTATTTGTTAACAAGGTTGATCAAGTCTTGCCACCAAATAAATTTTACATAGCATAAGAAGAAATAAACCTCAAATCAATCATGTTACCTTGAATTGTATTGATATGGATCCAATCACAAGAGTTTGATATTCTTCTTTAGGCTCATATATAGGACAATCGATAGTTCCAACTTTGATAGTTCTCACGTTAGAAATTGTATTAACTCCACAGGCTTTTTCAATTCTCTTGGGGAAATAGACGGTGTGCTCCCTATCATCAACATTGAAAGTAACATTTCCTTTATTGCAATCAATAACAGCCCCTGCGGTGTTAAGAAAAGGTCTCCCAAGAATAATAGACATATTATCATCTTCGAGCATTTCCAACACAACAAAATCGGTTAATATCAAGCGGTTATTAGTAACTTGAACAGGAACATCCTCACATATACCAACAGGAATAGCGGTAGATTTATCAGCCATTTGCAAAGATATATCAGTAGGTATCAACTTATCTAAGTAAAGTCTCTTATAAAGAGAAAAAGGCATAACACTAACACCGGCTCCCAAGTCACATAGAGCAGTTTTAACATAATTATTCTTAATAGAACAAGGAATAGTAGGTATACCTGGGTCGCCCAATTTCTTTGGAATTTTGCCATTGAAAGAGTAATTAGCAAGCATAGTGGAAATTTCCCCATTGGGGATTTTCGTTTTGTTAGTAACAATATCTTTCATATACTTTGAATAAGGAGGCAATTTAATAGCATCAGTCAAAGGGATTTGCAAGAATAAAGGTTTCATCCAATCACAAAATTTATTATAGTGTTCTTCTTCCTTTGATTTTAGTTTCTTAGCAGGAAAAGGCATTTGCTTTTGCACCCAAGGTTCTCTTTCATTACCATGTTTCTCAGCAATAAAATCTTCTTTAGTATACTTTTTATTTTTAGCATGCTTTTCGGGTTCTTCTTCAACCTCTTCTTTATCGGGGTATCATTCTTATTATTATCTTTATCATGTTCATTACCACTTTCGGTTTCAGCATCGAAATAGAAATACTATTAGGATCATTAACAGAGTTCGGAGGATTCTACAACATTTTTATGTTTCTTTTTCTTTTTCTTAGAAGGAGCTCTAGGTTCAATGCGTTGAGAATCTTGTTCAATTCTTTTGGGATGTCCTTCGGGATATAGAGGATCCTGGGTAGAGACACCACCTCTAGTTGTTACTTCATAAGCATGTTTTTCTTTAGAATTATTTCCTAACAAGTCATTTTGCACTTTAGTGAGTTGATCAATTTGAGTTTGAACCATATGAAATTTTTTAACAAGTATCTTAACATCATTGGAGGTTCTCTCCACAATATCATGCAATTCACTAATAGCTCGAGAATTTTTCATTAGATGATTCTCTACTCTCATATTAAAATTTTCTTGCTTAACAATATAATTATCAAACTCATCTAAGCATTGTGCAGGAGCTTTTGAATACGGAATATCTTCCCTAGTAAAGCGCTGAAGGGAATTTACCTCAATCATGGATGAAGGGGGAATTATCTCACATATATCTTCTATGGGAGGAAGATTCTTCACATCTTCAGATTTAATACCTTTCTCCTTGAGAGACTTCTTGGCTTCCCTCATATCTTCATCATTCAATTTAATTAAACCCCTCTTCTTCAATATTGGCGTTGGAGTTGGTTCAGGCGTAGTCCGGTCATCATGATTCCGGCCTATTTTAGCCAATAATTCTTCGACGTCGTCCGGAGTTCTTTTCCTGAAAACACAACCGAGCACAACTATCCAGGTATGCCCTAGACTCAATGGTTAGTCCACTATAAAATATATCAAGTAAATCATGCTTTTCCAAATCATGGTCGAGCCGAGCTCTAATAAGAGAGCAAAATCTCGCCCAAGCCTCGGGCAATTTCTCTCCATCTCCCCGATCAAAATTATAAATTCTCTCGCAAAGCAGTATGTTGAGCACTAGCAGGAAAGTATTTCCGGAAGAAAACATCAAGCAATTCTTTTGGACTTTTAATAGAATTAGGTGGCAAACTATTATACCAAGTTTTAGCGTCATCCTTTAATGAGAATGGAAAGATTTTAGCAACAAAGTAAGTACGCTTCTTAACATCATCAGAAAACAAGCTACTCAGAGTAGATAACTCAATCATGTGTTCAACGACACTTTCTTTTTCAGTACCACAAAAGGGTGTTTTCTCAACAATAGCTATATGAGATAGATCAAGAGAAAAATCATAATCTTTATCCTTAATGTTTATAGGAGATGTGGCAAATTTAGGATCGGGAGATAGTTTATATCTAACAACGATGTTCTGCAAGCAACTTTTTAATTTTTCTTGCATCGGTAGTAGCATTGCATTTTTCAATAAAATCATCATCAAGTTCCACATAATCTTCATCAAGATCATCACTAGAGTATTCAAGTTCGGGTGAATTAACAGGTGTAGTAACATCGGGAGTTTCGGTATTTTCAATTTGTCTAGACCTAGCAATTGTAGCATCTAGAAAAGTTCCCAATGAACCACTATCATCAAGCACAGCGAAGCATCATCAATATTATAAGAGGAATTTTCAGATTCAGCGAAGTACCGAGCAAGTGAAGCATGTGGTGGTGAAACAAGTTTATCAATCACGGATGGTGAATCAAGAGCAGCAGAGGTACTCGAGTTGTACCTTTTCTTGTAGTGGATGGTAATATGGCGACCTTAGTATCGCGAGTTTTACCCATGATGGAGAATTTGCAGCGAACAATATCAATCCAAGTGAACTTCCAAATAAAGCTATGCTCCCCGGCAACGGCGCCGGAAAATAGTCTTGATGACCCACAAGTATAGGGGATCGCAACGGTCTTCGAGGGAAGTAAAACCCAATTTATTGATTCGACACAAGGGGAGACAAAGAATACTTGAAAGCCTTAACGACGGAGTTGTCAATTCAGGCTGCACATGGAAACGAGACTTGCTCGCAAGAGTTTATCGGTAGTAACGGTTTTATAGCAGTAGCGAGTAGTGAAATAACAGCGACGGAAGTAACGAGAGACAGCGATAGCGATTTTAGTAAACAGCAGGATTAAAATACGTAGGCACGGGGACGGATAACGGGCGTTGCATGGATGAGAGAAACTCATGTAACAATCATAGCAGGGCATTTGCAGATAATAATAAAACGGTATCCAAGTACTAATCAATCAATAGGCATGTGTTCCAATTATAGTCGTACGTGCTCGCAATGAGAAACTTGCACAACATCTTTTGTCCTACCAGGCGGTGGCAGCCGGGCCTCAAGGGAAACTACTGGATATTAAGGTACTCCTTTTAATAGAGTACCGGAGCAAAGCATTAACACTCCGTGAACACATGTGATCCTCACATCACTACCATTCCCTCCGGTTGTCCCGATTTCTGTCACTTCGGGGCCATTGGTTCCGGACGAGCGACATGTGTATACAACTTGCGGGTAAGACCATAAACAATGAATATCATGATGAAACAATAACATGTTCAGATCTGAGATCATGGCACTCGGGCCCTAGTGACAAGCATTAAGCATAACAAGTTGCAACAATATCATCAAAGTACCAATTACGGACACTAGGCACTATGCCCTAACAATCTTATGCTATTACATGACCAATCTCATCCAATCCCTACCATCCCCTTCGGCCTACAGCGGGGGAATTACTCACACATGGATGGGGGAAACATGGCTGGTTGATGGAGAGGTGTTGGCGGTGATGGCGGCGATGATCTCCTCCAATTCCCCGTCCCGCGGAGTGCCGAACGGAGACTTCGGCTCCCGCGACGGAGTTTCGCGATGTGGCGACGTTACGGAGGGTTTACGGCGACTTCGACTTCTCCCCGTGTGTTTTTAGGTCGAGGCCGATAAATAGTCCGAAGGAGGGCGTCGGAGGCCGGCCGAGGGGGCCACACCATAGGGCCGCGCGGGCCCCCCTAGGCCGCGCCGCCTTATGGTGTGGGGCCCTCGGGCCTCCACCTGATTTGTCCTTCGGCTCCGTCGGTATTCCGGGAAAATAGGGCCTTCGTCAAAATCCCGAGGTTTTTCCTGAAAGTTGGATTTACGCACAAAACGAGACACCAGAACAGTTCTGCTGAAAACAGCGTTAGTCCGTGTTAGTTGCATCCAAAATACACAAATTAGAGGCAAAACAATAGCAAAAGTGTTCGGAAAAGTAGATACGTTTTGGACGTATCAGTACGTAGGAGAGAGATTAACCACATAGCTACCGGTACAGCCCTTAGCCTCGATGTTGAACTACTCCCTCCTCATGGGAGACAGCAGCGGTGATGAAGATGGCGGTGGTGTCGATGGAGGAGCCTTCCGGGGGCACTTCCTCGTCCCGGAGGCGTGCCGGAACAGAGACTCCTGTCCCCCAGATCTTGGCTTCGCGATGGCGGCGGCTCTGGAACTTTTCTCGTATCGTGACTTTTTCGTGTCGAAGATTTAGGTCAGGGACCTTTAAATAGGCGAAGAGGTGGAGTCGGAGGGGTTACGGAGCCGCCACACAATAGGGTGGCGCGCCCCCCCTTCTGGCCGCGCCGGCCTGGCGTGTGGTGGCCCTGTGGCCCCCCTCTGGTCCCTCTCGGGTGTTCTGGAAGCTTCGTGGAATTCTAAGATGCTGGGCGTTGATTTCGTCCAATTCCAAGAATATTTCCTTACTAGGATTTCTGAAACCAAAAACAGCAGAAAATAGGAACTGGCACTTCGGCATCTCGTTAATAGGTTAGTTCCGGAAAACGCATCAAAACGATATAAAGTGTGAACAAAACATGTAGGTATTGTCATAAAATAAGCATGGAACATAAGAAATTATAGATACGTTTGAGGCGTATCAGAGGGCCTCCCTCCGTTCTGGACTAGTAGTTAGGGTTAGTTTTGTCTCCTATGGTGCGTCGTTGGGGTGGTGGGGGTGGCGTCCGGGCAAATAAATCTGCCACAACTCCACTCCCACACCGGCGGCTACCTTCACGGCGGCGTCTCGGAGTTGTTGGCAACGTGTGCTTGTCGATCTTTCCGATCGGCAGCTTGGTCTTCTCGCCGTTCTTCAGATCTGGCGAGATCTGTTTCTCACATGTCACTGACGTTTATCATTGTCTACGACGGCGCTAGGGACCGGGGCGAGGTGGTTCTTCTGGAGCGAAGATGTTGATCCGGAGGTGGTGATTATGCCGTTCTTCTCCAACTTCGTCGATGGGAGACGGCGTATCTTGGTCCAAGACAGCACACGGACGTCCCCCGGTCGACGTGCCACAGCGACATGTGCCTCGCTGCTTGCAGCAGGCCTGTTCATCGACTCACAAAGCCTCGTTGGCGATGGTGCTTTTTTTGGATCTTGCAACGATGGAGTCTCAGCGTCTCTTCTTGCGTTCGTCTCGGCGGCGTTGGAATTGGACGGCGGCCGCTGGCTACGGTGGTTGCAGAAAATCTTAGGGATGTTTGTAGATCTTTTAGGATTTTATCTGCAAATTCAGGATAATCATTTTATCCCGCATGTGTTGTTTCATGTAACTTGGTATTCGATTAATGATATATGTGGTTGCTCTCGATTTTTCTTTTTTCGACGGTTCGAGGTACCACCCGCTGCACGACTGTTCCTTTCAATTGCGTCCATGCTCTGTGTGGACCACGTCGGCGTATGTGAATATGTGATGTGACCCAAGTGTGTACCACAGCCAGACCATACAAGCCATAAATATCGTCGTCCACCTCACAGGTTTTCAAGAAAGAAACAGCGGACGGGTGCATCTATTACTGGCCCATCTCCCTCTAGCCTGCTGCTGCTTCTTCCACCACGAGACTCCTCGCTATACATCGGAACAAGTTTGGCATCGAGCCATCGACCACCCAAAAACAACAATGACATGGTCCAGCTAGTCAAACATGGTTGAGGTGGCGATTGCCATGCATGGACGAGCGTCTCCCTTCACTCGCTCTCACCATGCATGTTGATCCCATAGGTACCGTGTTTAGATATGTGCGTACCTAATGATTGAACTAGAACGGTGTAACCAATTTAAAACGATTTCTCAAAACAAAACTAACTTTAAACGGAGGGAGACACGATTTTGGGTTAGAGGGATTTCGTACTCCAGCATTTTTTTTGTTTGCTTATGTTCGACGAACTCGTGGAAATCAATCTATCAATAATTTTAGCAAATCTTTTCGTAAGTACCTTAGTAAAGATTTTAAAATACAGAAGCCGGGGTTTCATTCCCCATTTCAAAAAAAAAGTACCTTAGTAAAGATTTTAAAATACAGTTAAGGAGAGTAATTGGTCTGAACTTTTCCATTTCTCTCGCATCACCCTCTTTAGAAATCAGGGTAATCATGAAAATTCAGCCTATGAATGTCTAGATTTCCATGATACTAGTCCTGAGATTCATCTAATCAAATTCGATTATGTCCCAGAAATATTGGTGAAAACATAAAAGATAAACCATAAGGGCCTAAAGCTCCATCAACATAGGAGCTAAACAATGCCTCTCTAACCTCCTCCCCCTCCTCAATAAATCTACACTCTAACATTATAATATTCTCTTCAAGTTTAACTTTCTCATTAAGAGAAAAAATTATCGGCTAATTGAATGCCAGGCTTTTCTTCCCATTTAAATAGATCCTTGTAGTAGGAATTTGTAATTTTCAACACTTCCTTCATATCGGTTTTAGGGCCATGAGAGCCATCTAAAACATGGATCATTCCCCCTTCTTTGACTAGCTATAGCATAAAAAATAGGTTGCATTTCTATCTCTTTTTTTGGATATTTCTATCCTTGGATCTTTGCCTAGCTTTAGCTTCCTCCATTATCCAATAATAATTCAATTCTCTAAGGATGTGATCTAGTCTACTACTCTCTGCATCTGAGAGAGTGTGATTTTCTGCCATGCTATCTATGGAGTCATATTCTTCCACCAACTCCTTTTTATGTTTCCTAATGCCAGCTTCTAAGTTTGCACTCCACCGCTTAGCAAGTTTCCTAAAGCATCTAGATTTTTCTTGCCATAGGTCAAGAGCACTTCTACCATGCATGTTTAAATTTGAATTGTTCGATCGGATGAACTATATGTATGTCTATTGTTTATTTCTTGTGTATTTTAAATTTACATTGTTCGTATGGTTGATAAAATACCGTGCAGTCTGGTTGAAATGTATGTGACAAATGCTAAAGAATTTGTCAAAAAAATATATAGAGGTTTGGATAGAAAGTGCCACCCTTTAACTTCGTAAAATATAAGAAGTTTGAGATAGATAAGATTTAAGTTTTGAAAAGAATCACCTAGAGATGACCTTACCCCATTTGAAAAAAAAACTTTTCTTGCCTCATTAAACTGTTCCTACAATAAATAAAAAGACTATGTGCATCTAATGATGTAGAGGCGGGGGCTTACCCCCATTTTGAAAAAAAAATTACCTTACCATATTGAAATGTTCTTGCCTCTGGCTTAAAAAAAAAACTATTGTTGCCTCTGAAACAGCTGAAGTTCACACACACCGGTCGCGGCGTAGCAAATGGCAGTACGTGCCAATGCCCCGCACCGTATGCGCGGCGTGCCGAGACCGAGTCTCCCACGTCAAGCGAACTGTCAGTATAACATCTAGCTAGTACGAACGTCCATCTTTTCCGGAAATGCGCAACTGATCTCGAGCGTAGCTGCTCCCGGAGCAAAGACCAATCACGTTCAAGCAGATCCTTGTATTCGACGCGGTATTTTCGATTGTTGTGAAGTTTGGCACAGTGGCTCTGGCCCACATCTGCCAAGAAGTAAATGCGTGAGATGCGGTTTCTTCCAAACGGAAACCGTCTGCTAATTCACGCCGCCTTACATCCCAGCCGATCCATCTTCTTTCTTGGTTCCTGCCGCTGCCGCTCAGCCGCATCGTGTGCACACTCGCCTCCGACAACCACAAACTGGCCAGATGAAAGCTTCAACTAGTTTGAACCATAGCTCCAGCATCTGGCGGGGTGCAAATTCAAAGATGGGGATTTTATCTAAAGGGAAAGAACTGGACGTGAACAAGGATTGGGGCGGATCAAATCGAAGCCACCGCCATGGATCTGGCAAAACCGGCATGAGCACATCTGCGCCGCCCCGAAGCAATTCCACCTCGTCGTCGTCGACATGGACCAGGGGGAGGACGGGGGTAGATATACACAGGTGAGAAGGGCGCCGAATCCCTACGCCCCTTCACTACGGCCAGCAGAGCCGACGGAGGAGAGAAGAGGGGCCGCCGTGGAGTCGGGGAGGTAGGCGGAGCGCTAAAGGTCAAAGTGCTGGACCGTCACAGTTTCTAGGTGGAGCTGTTAATTTATTCTGAGCCAGCAGTACATGCAACGAAAAGATTGGTATAACATTTTTTAACCGGCTTGTATCGGCCCATGAAAATACATCAGCGTGGGTCCCAATGATTCTCATGCCCAATCAACACGGGGGAGTAGATGAGACCGAGATCAGAAACACCGCGTCCCATCTTTTCAAGTTATCCATCCCATATTCACGTCCGGTCGGCAGCGTGGCTGTAGTTCCGGTGCGGCATCGGGCGGCATGCGGCAATCCCCTTGACTTTCTCTCCGTCGTGTGCATGCTCTATGCTTGATTGCTTGTGGTGTAGATCCCATCCGTGATGCCACGGCACGGTTCGCCTGTTTGCTGCTCGACGATCTTGCTACGTCGGCGAGGCACCCGGCCGGGCTCCACCGCGGCGGTCAAGTACCATTCGTGCGCGTCCAGTTTGGACAGTGGAGGCACTCAGATCATCTCCAGCCGTGTCCCCCAAAGAGTCCCCAAAGGAATTTAGGGCGCGCCGGACAAAAAATGCGTTTCAGCCGCGTCCCCCAAAGCCATTTTTATCCGGCGCGCCCCGATACGGTGTCCGGCGCCCCGAGCCCGTCCCCGTCCCACAGGGGACGCTCCGGGCACGCCGGACACAACGAAAAGCGAGGCGAACCGACGCGGGCTCGACCCGTCAGCGGCTCGGAAGGCTAAAACCCCGTCGCCTACCTTTGGTCAAGCGACGTTAATGGCGTCCCTGTTTTCCCAGGCGACGCAGGGACGCGTCTCGTCGTGGAAGGCCGCGTGGCCGTCCGCGCCGGTGTTATTGCGTGCAACCACCCGCTGCCGCTGCAGTTTTAAGACGCCCTGCAGTTCTCACCGCTCACAAACCTTCTCGTCGCCGCCGCCTCCCCCCTCTCAGATCTTCTCCTCGCCGCTCCAAAAATGTTGAGCTCGTCCTCCAGCAAGATCGCCGCGGCGAACGGCTTCGGCCGCGGCAGCCCTCACCGTGCGGAGGCGTGGGCGCCGTACCACGCCCGGTATCCGGTCCCGCCGGACATGCGGGCTGCCAAGCAGCGGCGGCTGGAAGATGGCCATGAACGGCATTGGCGTCCCGCCGCCGCCGAAGCCGGGCACAGAGCAATGGAGGGACGCCATCAAGGCCCGGCGTGCTCAACTCACCGTCGAGGAGCGGTTGGATCCGACGTGGGCGGCCAAGGACAACGACGAATGGTGGACGACGTACTTCAAGGCGAAGTACGACGTCGAGATGTACAGCACCGACGGGCTCGTCGGCGACCCCAACAGCTGGAACAAGGACGGCCGCGCCCTGTTCTGGGCCGTTCCGGGGCGCACCCTCGCAACGTCATCCGCGGCATCCGCAACGGCGCTCCAAGGTTGGAGATGCCGTCGTCACCGCCGCCGTATCCTCAATGGCAGCTGAGGAGGACGACGTACTCGTCCTCCTCGCACTCTTCTTCCTCAGGACCAGCGCGATCGACGCCGTCCTTGTCGTACCGGTCGGCGCCCTACACCGTCCCCAAACGGGAGGTCAAGGAGGAGCCGGCGACACCCGTCAACACGAGGCGTGGCGGCAGCGGCAGCCGGCGTTAGCAAGTGAGGCGCGGCGGCGCCCTCCTCATCCCGAAGCCGGAGGTGAAGGAGGAGCCGGAGGAAACGTCGCGAGCGGCGGCCGCCGGCGGAGTACGAGCGGCGGCAGCAGCTCATCGCCGCCGGCGACGACCCCGAGGACTCGCCCGGGGCTGCGGGCGGCGTTCTTGGCGTCCATGAACGACAAGGACACCGGAGGGGCGACCTCGACGCGGCGATCGCCATGTCCATCCGCGACTCGGCAAGCCGCTGGTGGACCTCACCGACGACGGCGAGGCAGGACCAAGCGGCTTGGTGAAGGACGAGCCCGTCGAGGAGCGCGTCAAGCAGGAGGTCGTCACTGACGACATGTACAACTTCCACTAGTACTAGACGCCTCCTGCCGCCGCAAGTACTTCTAGATTAGGTTTAGTTTAAATTTAGTCAAATTTTGTTCGAATCTATGTAATATATGGCAAGTTTGGATGAATCTCGCTTAAGTTTAAAATTTGCGAAGGTTTGGGGGACGCGACTGGGGAGCGACGTCCCCTAAACGCGGCACGAACGAAACACGTCCCCAAACGCTCAATTCGGCGCGATTTGGGGACGCGACTGGACATGCTCTCAGACTGCTGCCCGACTCGACCCCGCGCCGCGTATCCTTTGCCCGGTGTCAACCAGCCGATGGACAGCCGCGTCACTGTCGTGTGTTTGTGTTGCGCCGTCGTGTGCCGCGGTGTAGGTCCGATCGAAGAATGCCACGCAACGCTCCCCACCTCGTCGGCGTCGACGGTGACACTCGGACACCTTCCGCGCCAGCCATCAACCGCCCGCATTCCTCAGGATGCAAGTGGACACGTCCGTGGTGTCCGTCGCACTAATTGCAGCAGCCGTGTAAACATATTTACCTGTCCGTGGAGTCCGTATAATTAGGTTCAGCTGTCCGCGGATATCTGCCGGTCATATACGGACGCGTAGCTCGCTTTCGCTGGAACGGGGACATGACGGCCTCGTCTCGCTAGCGTGCGCGATCAGATGCATGTCTACTTGGCTAGCTTGTATACTGTTTCTCTAGCCTCCCCACAAATCCGATGGGCTGCTCTTTTCTTAGTGTAATTCGTTGTTACAAAAATGTGTAGATATCAAAAATAGTCTTCACAACAAACTTGCATACAGTCCGTATTTCATATTCATGCAATCAAATATTTCATATTACATAGGTTAAAACATACTCCCTCCATTCGGAAGTACGTTTAAGGCTTTTCATCACCACCTCTAACTCCTCGCCATCGGCGATCAACATCAGCAGCACCTCACCAACTTCTCCTCCTCGCGGTCATCGCAGTAGCAGGACACCTTGCCGACTCCAGCTGCCCGACTCTAGCAGAGAACCTGGACAGCTCCTAGCAGCAGGGAACCGTCGGTTCCAGCACGTGTTGTTGCTCCGGCGACAACAACCGTGACAACGGCGTTTTCCCGCTCCAGCTGCTCCGATCCTCCATGTGCACACGCCATCCTCCAGCTGAGTTCAATAAGCTCACTCGCCCTTGCTTCTCCATGCTGGTTGTCATTGTGCTAGTCGGAGAAGAAGTCAAGTTTCCCCACGCCATTGGAGAGCAGATCCATCACACCCACTGAATGTCAATGGCCATGCCTTTCAGCTCCGTGAGATCAGATAGGGTATAGTCTTGCTTTGCCTTCTCATCAGAAAATTCTAATGCAATGCCTTCAAGGCTGAAACCACCACACTGCCACTAAATTTAGCAGATTTCAAAATGCAGAGATTCAGATGAATCAAGGGAGTAGAATGTAAGGATGGAGCAAAGAATAATACACAATATGCAAATGGCATCCATTAGATGTACTCTGATCTGTGACTCGTTGGTAGTCACACACAGCAGAGATAGCTTCTTTCAACTCATTCTCGTCTATTTTGAGATCTTTGAACAACAGTTGCCCGAACTTCTTATCTGCTATGAATGCTCTCAGTAGGTGCTCAACAGATGCAAAATCATCGCTAGCCTGCAGGACCGATGTGTGGCGTTGGCGTTGTGGAAAATTACACCTAGTTGGCGTTGTGGAAAATTACAACAATAATTAATACCCATCTACTAATTATGAACAACGACTATGGAAAATTATGATCAGCCGATGCTACTTTCTTGCAGAGGGATGCTACCTCTGTTTAGATTAGTTGCATATTCTGTCAATTTGAGGTAGTATTTCTTTCAGAAAGGGAGCCAGAACAACCTTGCTTAGATTATGGTACCAGAACAACCTTGCTTAGTTTATACACAACTAGTACAAATTTGAAGATGAAAATCGAATTCAAGATGCAGTTTCAGGTAGGGCATGAGATTGCAACAAGGGGAGGAATCAGACCTGCTCCTTGCCCTCTAGGTTGACGCCGATGCCGCCGCCGGGAAGCGCGCCGAGGCCGAGGGGGCGCACGGGTTCAAAGGGGCATGGCGGCGACGAGCGGGGGTCAGGCGGTGGCCAGCGGCCAGGCCCTTGGCGGCGAAGACCTTCTGAGACCCTGCGATGAGCTCCTACCTAGGGTAGAGGGGAGGCACTGGGACGAGGGGGGATGAGTGTGGAGGGCGGCGACGCAGCTCGGGTGCGAGGCTGCGAGGCAATGCGGCGAGAGCGGGACGCCGGTCCAGCGGTGGCGAACGGCGTGCCGCCATGTCCTATCGAGGGAGGTGGAAGTGGAGATACTGCGGTTCCAACTCTGGCGATTTACACAAAAATAACCCTTTGTTGCAACTATAGCACAGACTGACCCTCCGGGCAAACTATTTCACCCATCTAACCCTTTTGTGTGGCGCCTCTCCCATGGGCGCCACACATGGCAGTGTGGCGCCCGTGCCTGCGGCGCCACTCTCCCAGCCGACGTGGCGCCCTCGACGCTGAGCTGCTGCGCCGATCCGACGTGGCAGCATGTGTGGCGCCCATGGGAGGGGCGCCACACTACTCTATATATATAATTTCTGTCTAGAGATGACAGAAGACTGTGGTAGCTCAATCGGATGAAGCCTTTGCTTCCCAATCTTAGGTCATGAGTTCGAATCTCCGCACCACCTGAATTTATTTTTATTTTTAAAAATTATGCTAGACATTGTAGTATGTTTAAAGCATGAAATCTAGCCTTCTACTGTTTTGTAGAGTTTTTTTTTATCTTCTCTTGCTTGCTTCCTAATCAAGAAATCTATGCCATTCTTCAAAGTTCAGTAAGTGTCAGGGATGCACTGATCAACATAGAGGAGAATGAGTGTCGTGTTTGCAAGCTATGCCAACATACATCTACTGAGCAACATCTGAGGGCTGCACTAACATGTTCATCTCGTCTCGGGCTCTTAAGTCAATTGGATATTTTGAATAACTGGTCATAAACTCTATATGGAGCACCTAAACAAAGATTAGAACAGATAGGTCTATTTTTTTTTCTATCAAACCGTGGTATTTATCTATTGATTATTCTTCCCAAGTGATGTTGCAGTTTGAGTATTGCAATAGTGTGATTGCTAATTTATTGGCTCATTCTTAATATATATGCACAATCCAGTACCATAACATTGAACATTGGTTTGTTTAGTTGGAACATAGCACTGATTCCTTGCTACTGACGAATCAGCAAGAGGAAACTGAATCCCTGTTATGCACGTGCCTCCATTATCTCGGCTCCATCATATTCATAATGCCCTGGTATGCCCTGTAGATGACCACTCTGTTGCATCGTATTCAGATAGATCTACTCAATTATTTATTGCATCAGGTGTTTTACCGATCCACATTGCTAACTGTCATCAGGTCCCAAAACTGCAGTCAGATCATTAACTAGGTTTATGTGTCTTTGAGAGAAAGGGTAATTCCAAACACTTTTGATAATGGAAAACCATGGTACTGACGCCACTTACACATGCAGTTAGAGCTCCATACTGCTAACTATAAAACAGTGTGCAACACAAGTGATTTTAGCATGTTATACCCACACAAGAGAATAATTAGACTGAATATCTTAGATGATGATATAAGTAATTGAAGCCTGCAATATGAAGATATTTAAGATTTTTGATACAAATGCAGTTTTCTTCATTTGTCAATTTTTTTCGGAGATTATCTGTGAGAAATGTTAATACAGTATGATGTATGAAACTTATATCAATTATTTAATTCTTGTGAACTCTCCTATCTTGAAGCATCTCTGAAGTCCAATGACTAAATTCAGCAAGTTCTTCGAACGTGGAGGAATTAACAAACCTCACTGATCAAGGTATCTGAATGCCACTATCTAACTTATCTGAATTTTAAATTTGTGTTCTGTGAGTTGTTCAGTATTCCATCAACAATATAGCATACCACTATTCTTTTTCGCCATTTAGAAGTTGGTTGACTAGAATACGCTGCAATGAAATACATGCATCTTGTGAGAATTATTTAGATGTTTTCCTCTCTTATGTAACTTATGTAATGAAATAGATCTATCTTATAATATGAACATCGTTTATCAGTTCTAACTCCGGAACTAACGTCATGCTCCATATTCTTATTTGCTCACCTAATTATGTTCTTATGCATCTTTATTTGATCACCTAATTATGTTCTTCATGCCTGCAATTAAGTTGTGTTTCTATGTTTTTGAATAACATGCTAACTAAGATAAGCAAAGAAATTCAAAAGATTACACGTGCGTGCACGTGCACATTTACTAGTGTTTTAAACATACTACAATGTCTAGCATAATTTTTAAAAATAAAAATAAATTCGGGTGGTGCAGAGGTTCGAACCCATGACCTGGGATTGGGAAGCAAAGGCTTCATCCGATTGACCTGCAATTAAGTTGTGTTTCTATGTTTTTGAATAACATGCTAACTAAGATAAGCAAAGAAATTCAAAAGATTACACGTGCGTGCACGTGCACATTTACTAGTGTTTTAAACATACTACAATGTCTAGCATAATTTTTAAAAATAAAAATAAATTCGGGTGGTGCAGAGGTTCGAACCCATGACCTGGGATTGGGAAGCAAAGGCTTCATCCGATTGAGCTATCACAGTCTTCTGTTATCTCTAGACAGAAATTATATATAGAGAGTAGTGTGGCGCCCCTCCCATGGGCGCCACACATGCTGCCACGTTGGATCGGTGCACCAGCTCAGCGTCGATGGCGCCACGTCGGCTGGGAGAGTGGCGCCGCAGGCACGGGCGCCACATCAGCATGTGTGCGCCCATGGGAGGGGCGCCACACGAAGGGTTAGATGGGTGAAATAGTTTGCCCGGAGGGTCAGTCTGTGCTATAGTTGCAACAAAGGGTTATTTTTGTGTAAATCGCCTCCAACTCTGTTTCGTTCTTCTTGTTTTTTTTTTCGCAGGACAGCCGGACCTGGCAGGCTCTGCGGGCTCCGTCCGTAAGTCCGTATAAAATACACGGCCCGTCCGTGACGTCGTTTGGCTATTTTGACGGACACGGACAAACAGACTCCACGGACGTCCGCGTCCATTTGCATCCGGCATTCCCCAACGCACGCGGCCGATACACCACCACCACCACCAACGGGCTCCACCGTGTGACGTGCCTGCCGAGACAGCAACGGGCTCCACGGGGCGGTGCCTTCCAGTACGCCGCATCATTCCTTCATTTGTTCATTCGTTCGTTCCTCGCGAATGGCCGGCCAGAAGCGGCACGGCACCAGCCGAGCCACCCAGTGGTTTGCGTCCCGGTACCGTGGGCGTATCCACGATCAAGCGAGAACACGGCGGAACTTTCCCGGTGGCGCCAGAGGCGGCTCGATCGGTAGAGGCGTAGAGCGAGCAGTTTACCCGTGATCGTCAACCAAAGTTCAGAACTGGGGCGAGGCAATCGCTGGACGCGGGCCGGTGCTTCATGAACCAACCGCCGGTCAACTCAAAAAGTTCAGCAACTAACAAGTGAACTGAAATAATACGTACACATTAGTACCAGTGCTCTTGGTTTCCAAAATATTTAAAAACTGTATTTCTGGATTTCAAAAAATCATCACATTTATTCCATGAATACATACACATATTCTGAATATTCATGCAAAGTTTTGGTAGAAATTGTATTGTATTTTGAGTTACAGGAAAAAAACAAATTTATGGCTACGTATAGAGGTATATATTTATCAGAAATTTATCCTTTTTGTATAACTTAAAATATAACGTATTTTTCTTCAAAATTTCTACCGTACCTTCAGAATGTTTATATGTATGTGGGTATTTAATTTCATATTTTTTAAAATCTAGAAAATATGATTTTTAAAAATCAGTAGCACCCGTGTTCATGTGCCAAATACACTTTTCGCTAATGTACTCCTTTCAACCGAGTCTGAGGGCATCTCCAACGGCGTGACGCAAACGGACGCCGTGATCGGAACTGCGTCTGGACCCTGCTCCAGCGGGGCGACGCGAAGTGACCGGGCCGTTCGCGGCGACGCAAATCTGGCTCAAATATGCGCCAGGTTTGCGTCTCCGTGGACGCTGCGCGGTCACGCCGAGCGTCCTCCTTTTCTTACCCGGTCCCGCAAATCAGGGACAGCGAAAATCGACAACTTCGATTTGCTTCTTTTTCCTCTTCTTTGTTGCCCTAGTGCGACGCCACCACCCCAACTCCACCCGCCTCCGTCCCGCCGCAGCGTCGCAGTACTCACCGTCAGTTCCATTGTCACCACGCGGGAGAGCATGATCGTACTCGGGGTTGCCTCCGGCGCGTATCTGCCGGCTGTTTTGGGGCCAAACGTTGCCGGTTGCGCCGCCCTTCCGCGCCGCCCACGACCTGTTCGGTCAATTGCGCCGGTAGGTTTCTTCTCCTGTTTTCGGCGCTATTGGCGCGACCATTGATCCACAGTTTGTACCTACACAGATGGACATGTGGCATATGCTGCAGAAATTCCGCGCGGAGGTCGTTGACTACTCTTCCGACGAGGAGTCCGATCAGTCGACGCAAACATTGGCAACTACTGCGGCCTCCATGATCCACGAGTTCACTTCAAATTAGGGGCCGGTGCACCGGGGCTCTGTGAAGGGCCGATCAAAAAACTTGCCGCGCAATAGAGTGGAAAGGCAACTCCGGCTTCACAAGGACTACTTCCACCTCACCAATCCGGTGTTCAAGGAAAAAATGTTCTGGCGCCGGTACAGGATGTCAAGGGAGCTGTTCTAGGTCATTCTCCGGGGAGTCAAAATCTACGACCCCTACTTCCAATGCATGCCCGATGCAACAGGTGCGCTAGGCTTCACCTCCTACCAAAAATGCTTCGCGACTATTCGCATGCTCTCATATGGAATGGCTGCTGATATATTCGATGAGTATCTTTGAATGGGTGAGAGCAACTGCCTTGAGGCCATGTACAAGTTTTACCGAGCCGTGATTGTCGTGTTCAGACAGTATTACTGTAGGGAGCCAATTGTTGAGGATACAAGACGGCTCCTGTCTATCAACGAGTCTAGAGGGTTCCCAGAAATGATTGGCAGCATATATTGCATGCAGTGGGAGTGGAAAATTTGTCCATCTGGATGATAGAGCCAGTACAACGGACATGAGGGGACGGACTGTCATTGTTGAAGTTGTCATATTGTTATCACCAGATTTTGGCTAAATCAGGAGGTAGGCCGCGATCAAGATGGGCTTGGAAGATTACACATTGAAGATCTATGAAGCGGCCTTGCACGGAGAAATTGGGCTAGTTTGCCCGTGTACCTTTAATTATAGCAGACTGTATTTAGATTAAAAGTTAGAGTTTATCTCGCGCACGGTTTAGTGCACGCCCACATTAGAAAGTCCGCTGGACTATAAATATGTACCTAGGGTTTATGGAATAAACAACAACTCACGTTCAACCCCAAACAAACCAATCTCGGCGCATCGCCAACTCCTTCGTCTCGAGGGTTTCTATCGTGAGCGACATGTCTGCCTAGATCGCATCTTGCGATCTAGGCAGCACAAGCCCCACGTTGTTCATGCGTTGCTCGTATCGAAGCGCTTTTGATGGCGAGCAACGTAGTTATCATTAGATGTGTTAGGGTTAGCATTGTTCTTCGTTTAAGCATGCTTACGTAGTGCAACCCTCGCATATCTAGCCGCCCTCACACCTATCTCAGGTGTGGGGGCGGCACCCCGCTTGATCATTATTTAGTAGATCTGATCCGTTACGATTGCTCCTTGTTCTACAAGGATTAGTTTAATATCTCGCAATAGTTAGGCCTTACAAAGGGGGGAGGATCCAGTGGCACGTAGGGTGGCGTTCGCAAGTCCTAAACAGGATGTTCCGAGGATCAATTTCATGTTGGTTTTTAGGCCTTGTTTAGGATCGGCTTACGAGCACCGTGCGTGGCCGCGAGGCCCAACCTGGAGTAGGATGATCCGATTATGCGGTGAAAACCCTAAATCGTCGTAGATCTAATTAGCTCTATCTTGATCAAGCAGGACCACCAAGTATTCGTGCACCCCGTACGAATCATGGGTGGATCGGCTCTTTGAGCCGATTCACAGATAACCCGAGAGCCGATCGAGGCTCGTATTTAACGTTTACATGTATGCCCCCGCAGAAACTAAGCGAGGCATCCCCATCACCTTCCCGACCGTGTATAGGTCAGGTGGCACGCCCTTGCACTTCGCATCGCCGCGTGTGACCGAAGAGCATTGCGGGCCGTCGCTCGGAGGGGTCTCAGCCCAGCCGCAGCTCTAGGCTCTTCCCGGCTCTACGGTGTTGACAAGGCCGCTGCCCGCCGGTGGGTTTTGGCAGTCAACACATTCTCGGCACGCCCGGTGGGACCAACGTCTACATCAACCACATCGCCATCTACATCCGAGATGGCGGACGGCACGCCGCTCACCTACGAGGAGCTGCCTCGACGAGCTCAAGAAGCAATACAACGAGATCAAGGCCACCCTCGAAGCCGACCTCATCGGCTCCTTTCAGAGAACCCGTTCCCATGGCATCAGATGGAAGGGATTCTCACCGCAAGGTGCACTCGATGGGATAGACCTCTCGGCCCCGTCGGAGGAACGCACCAGGGGACTGCGGCAGGAGATCAACTACTTGGTGGCTCACTCGCTACATCGCCACTCTGAAAACTCGGTCAACGTGTTGGAGCGTGTTGCTCTGCGCGTGATCCAGGAGATCATGAGCCACCAGTATTCGCCGTCAGGACCAGCTCTCGGGACGCATCAAGGAGAGTTGCCATTCCAGTCCCGTCCACCAAGCAGAGGAAAGCCGATGGCGAGACATCGGCTGATACGAACGCGTTGCTCGACGAAGCCTAGTGCTCCAGATTTACACGAGGGGTATTACGATACCTTCATGAGAGGGCTTTGACCCAGCGAGTCGGCTAAGATTATGTTCACCACACGGTCTGCTTGGGTCCAACGGCGATCTAACGAACAGCGACCACATCGGCTACACGAATCCCAACAGAGCCGACATACGAGTACAGTGCCTTGGCGTAATGCAAAGCCGATATCTCGTGGTTACCGTACGTATTCGGCTCGGGGGAGGCATATGGTCACCACACCAGACAGATGGTAAATGTTAGCCGGTGGAAAATCGGCCAATAAAAAAAAAGAGTCGGAACGTTGCAAATGTAGCGATTACAGAAAGACCCAGTCCGGCGAAACATCATCTGTCTGTGAAGGCCCTACTGAAGAAACACACCAAGGGCGATAATGGCGTCGACACGGATGCGTTCCGCCTCAGCGATCTCAGCCTCGTCATCTGCGTCTTTTCCCGTCACCAGCTGATTGCTCAGGGAACGGATTTCAGCCAGATCGGTCTTCAGATCGGCTGTGAGGCCCTTTGCTTCAGCTTCAGAGCGGGCAACAAGGGCCTCCTTGTCTTGGATAAGCCGTTTGGTCGCCCTTACCCTCTCTTCAAGGTCCTCCAGCTCCTTGTGCAGGGTCTCGAGTTCGGCGCGAGTGGCAGAAGTATCCGTCTTGGCGTCCAGAGCAGCCTTCTTCTCATTGAGCCGTCGACACTTCTCGGCAATGTCGGCTCTCAGCGGAAGTTGGGAGTGGCGAAGAGTAATTCTTTGGCGAGCCGTTTGCACCCTTGACTTGAAGGCCGACAGGGTAACAGCGGGCCAGAGCTTCACTTGCAGGGTCATCGGGAGATGAGACCGGATATCCTCGAAGATGCCTTTGACTTCCTCGGAATTTTCAATCAGAGTCTCAGCCGGGGCAGAAAGCAAGTCTCTGAGACGCTGGAGTGGACCACGAACCGTACTAGGGTTCGGCTCTCCACTTGCTTTGGAAGAAGCTGGTTCGATGGATTCTGGGTCGAACGCAAGCAAGCTCGAGAGATCACAACCCTGATAGGGTAGACAAAGTGAGTTTAGCAGGCAATGGGGGAATTGATGAGGCCAAGGAGAGGAGACATACCTCTCCCAAGGAAGGAGGAACAGCCAACGCCGTAACAATCGGCTTCTCTGTGGGCTCGGGTGGGTCAGCCACTTGGGCAGCCACTATCGTCGAGGTAGCTAGATCCAGAGTAGCGGACGGCCTCGGTACCTCCTCAACATCTTCGCTAGAAGTTTCGGCGGCCTGCAAGAGGAAGTGATTAGCCGATCCAAATGATAACAGGACAGCATGAAAGCGTGGCCACGAAGATAATTACATTTGAGACCTCCTGGCTTGATGAAGAGGCTCGTGGGTTCTTACGAGCCCTTTTGACACAGCGTTGCTTCGTGCGTAACCCCGATCTGGTCGGGGCCTGAGGAGCAGGGGTTTCGGTGATCGACCTTTTCTTGGAAGCCGGCGCTGGCGAAGCCGTCTGGCTCCGGGTAGTGGACCTCTCGGAATCACCCAAGCTCGAGTCTCCTTGGCTGGTTTCTTCGGCCCCGCTGGAGGATCCTTCAGTGGAGGCCTGTAGGAAAGGATACAAGCGTGTCATAAACAAATTCTTTGAAAAAACGGACAAGTGCCTACGGTGGTCCGAACCAACTTACACGCAAGCTTTCCTGGGCCGGAGCTTTACGCTTCAGGGTTTTCCTGGCCGCTACCTTTCTCACCGCCGTCCTCGCCTGAGTTGAGGCTCGGGGGCAACTGGTCCTGAAGATGCTCTGTTCTTGGGAGCCGATTTCGGTGAAATCGGCTGACTCTGCATTATGACTTTCTTCAGGGGTGGCGAGCTCGCGTAAGAGAACCACTGGTGCCGGAGGAAGAAATTCGAAAGGGGAACCGTCGGTTTGCGTGGGAGCCGGGCCATCTAGTTGCTGCTAGGAAAAAGAGTTAGGTCACAGACAATCACCATAAGGTAATTGCAAGAAACGCTTAAGTGACAGTACCTGGTCTGCAGGGGGATCATACTCGGCGTCGAGCTCCTTCAGCAACGGTCCTAGGGCCCTCCTGAAGACGTGGGTCTTCCACATAGACCACCAAGTTTCAAAACCATCGGTGGTGAAGGAGAAACGGAGGTCATGCGGAATTGGTATGGCCAAAGCGTCAAAGAAGGTATAACACCTTTGGGCAGTGAGGATGTCAGGCAGTTCAGCCCTGCTTGCTGTCAGGTGGTGTAGGAAGAAGTGTGGAGGAACCTGCCCGAGACCAAGCTGTCGAGCCGCTACTACTGGTTGATAACACTCATAACCAGGTTTGATGATCCGGTTCGAGGTACTCATGCCAACAGGGAGGAAGCAAGGACGGATCATGAGAGAGTACAAGTGTTGTGTGCTGGCGTCATCGGCAAAGTCATCCAATCGGAAAGAGACGGGGTTTTCAAAATTTGCCGATTCAGTGTAAGGGTGGAACAGGGGGTTGTCCAAACCTTGGAAGAAAATCTTAAACCACCCTCGTCGCTTCTCGGGGATCGACCTCGCTGCCCGGAGACCATACAGTGGCTTGACCGTAGCTGGTGCATCGAATTTCCTTTCCAGTTCCATCCGGAAAGGTGCAGGTGGTCAGCGATGGGAAGTCTCGGGATTTGGCTTTGGAAATATAGTTGGGCCCACAACCGAATGAACCACCGAGGGCCGCCGGCTTTAACCGTCTTGCGGGAGAACAGCTTGACGGACATCGGTTGAAGAGATCGATAAATTTCTCCAAGAAATAGTTTGCCTAGGCCGAGTTTTGTGCCTTTAGCAAGCTCATAGGCCGGGGAGAGGTAATTCTTGGTGGGAGCAAGTGATGGGCCGCAGAATATGAAGTGCTCCAGCCGGAAATTCGTAAAGGCCGTGTGCTCCCTCTCCGTCACGGGGCCTTTGGTTTTCATATAGCGATTGAGATAGGCGCCCACTGGTACACTCTTTTTTAGAGGAGAGGGTGAAAGGGACTTTTGGCAGCTTGAAGGCGTAAGGGCTGGGGGATGCAATGTCTAGCCCGGTGATCATGGCCACATCCGAGCGAGGTCGGGGTCATAGGGCCATGACCAAACATGAAGCAGTTCAGTGCATCGGACCGTAAGTAGCCGATGGTTTTCGGGATGTTCTCATTCTTTTCAAGAGGAGATAGCGATAATGACAGTGGCATCGGCTATCCCTATGGTTTCCCAAGTGGCATAGTGGGATTTTGATACCCTATTGTACCATGCCACCCAACCTTCAGGAGGATTAGGCCAGGCTCGCGAGCGGCCGGCCCGGAAGTCGGATCTAGGTTCCGGCTCACAAAGGGGATTCTGTTAGCTTCGCACGAAATTAACAGGGCAGGACTCTCAGAAGAACGAGGACCGAGGCACATCGAATTTGCGAGAGAAGGATGTGGCAGAAGGATGTCTGAAACCTAAATTAGTAGCAGAGCGAGGCATTAATTCAGGTGTTTGCCATTAATCCCATGTCAAGCCAAGCGACGAGAGGAGGTTGAGGATTACCTTCAGTCCGAAGCCGTGGTATCGGTATTGGATGACTCCGCCATGGCGTTGAAGGAGTTGGGGGCGGCGCGGTCAAGATCTGTGTAGGTGTTTGTGGATTGGAACTGCTCAGGCGGCGATTTGGGGATCTGACTTTGCCTTTTCAGATGGAGGTCGCGGGTTACCGTTTGGAAGGGTGACCAGGTCGATGTTGTCAGCGCTTTTTATGATAGAGACCGATGCGAGGCCATCGGTTATTTTTTGAAGGTTGTGTGACTTTGACTATCGGCAAAACCATTGACTGGGAACGCTTCTTCATTCACAAAGAAGGGTTTTTTATGAAGAGCCGATTGCTCAAAAAGAGCCGATTGCTCACGTGACTACTAACGCTATGTCACTAATCCTCGCTGCCCTCGTCATTGACACGGAGGCGCTTTGTCGGCGGGTATCCAGTGGAGGAGGAGTCATTCGGCGCAGCTTAATAAGGAGAAGCCTAATGGGGGATTTAAGACCATTGCGGTATCCAAGGAAATGGTGCTAGATTGTCAAGTTTTGCAAAAGCAAGGAGCAAGACGTCATGGTAAAGGGTACTACAACGGTTCTGCCACGACATGACCCGGGGAAAGGAGCTTAATGATTTTGGAACTGTCATTTCCAAAACCAGGGGGGCATGTGTTATCACCAGATTTTGGCTAAATCAGGAGGTAGGCCGCGATCAAGATGGGCTTGGAAGATTACACATTGAAGATCTATGAAGCGGCCTTGCACGGAGAAATTGGGCTAGTTTGCCCGTGTACCTTTAATTATAGCAGACTGTATTTAGATTAAAAGTTAGAGTTTATCTCGCGCACGGTTTAGTGCACGCCCACATTAGAAAGTCCGCTGGACTATAAATATGTACCTAGGGTTTATGGAATAAACAACAACTCACGTTCAACCCCAAACAAACCAATCTCGGCGCATCGCCAACTCCTTCGTCTCGAGGGTTTCTATCGGTAAGCGACATGCTGCCTAGATCGCATCTTGCGATCTAGGCAGCACAAGCCCCACGTTGTTCATGCGTTGCTCGTATCGAAGCGCTTTTGATGGCGAGCAACGTAGTTATCATTAGATGTGTTAGGGTTAGCATTGTTCTTCGTTTAAGCATGCTTACGTAGTGCAACCCTCGCATATCTAGCCGCCCTCACACCTATCTCGGTGTGGGGGCGGCACCCCGCTTGATCATTATTTAGTAGATCTGATCCGTTACGATTGCTCCTTGTTCTACAAGGATTAGTTTAATATCTCGCAATAGTTAGGCCTTACAAAGGGGGAGGATCCAAGTGGCACGTAGGGTGGCGTTCGCAAGTCCTAAACAGGATGTTCCGAGGATCAATTTCATGTTGGTTTTTAGGCCTTGTTTAGGATCGGCTTACGAGCACCGTGCGTGGCCGCGAGGCCCAACCCGGGAGTAGGATGATCCGATTATGCGGTGAAAACCCTAAATCGTCGTAGATCTAATTAGCTCTATCTTGATCAAGCAGGACCACCAAGTATTCGTGCACCCCGTACGAATCATGGGTGGATCGGCTCTTTGAGCCGATTCACGAGATAACCTCGAGAGCCGATCGAGGCTCGTATTTAACGTTTACATGTATGCCCTGCAGAAACTAAGCGAGGCATCCCCATCACCTTCCCGACCGGTATAGGTCGGGTGGCACGCCCTTGCACTTCGCATCGCCGCGTGTGACCAGAAGAGCATTGCGGGCCGTCGCTCGGAGGGGTCTCAGCCAGCCGCAGCTCTAGGCTCTTCCCGGCTCTACGGTGTTGACAAGGCCGCTGCCCGCCGGTGGGTTTTGGCAGTCAACACATATCTCAAGATTTATGGATCTGGCATTCATTCTTTGGTATGGCTGGTTCCAACAATGGCATCAATGTGTTGCACCGATCACCGGTTTTCAACAGTCTCATGCAAGGCTTAGCTCCCCGGGTGAGCTATGAGGTCAATGGAAATGAATATGATAAGCCATATTATCTAGTTGATGACATCTACACTGACTGGGCCACACTGGTTAAGACTGTCCGTAATCCAAACTCCGAGAAGACGAGGAGGTTTGCCAAGATGTAAGAGGCTTGCAGGAAAGATGTGGAGCGCGGATTTGGTGTGCTCCAACCTCGTTAGACAATTGTCCGTCACCCGGCAAGAACATGGTCGCTGAAGACCATGCATGAGGTGATGACATGCTGCGTGATCATGCACAATATGATCGTTGAGAACGAGCATCCTGATGGCCGCAATGAGAACCACTGAGAATTCCAAGATGAGCTGGTTGCGCCACTTCTTGGTGCTTTATCTTGGGAGAACTATCTGCATATGAATGTAGAAGTCACTGGCGAGAACGTGTACAAACGGCTGCAGATGGATCTGATTGAGCATCAGTGGGCATTGACAGGCCATGAAGACCATGCCTAGAGGAATATCATCTTATTTTCATGATTTTTTTTTAAATTTGGATGTAATAACTTTAACTTTGTTGAAAATCTTCATTTTGTTGTTTTCAAACTTCATAATTCATGCCGACGCAGAAATGCGTCGAGCCGCTGGAGACACCCCCAGACACAAACGGACACGCAGACAAAAACGGTCTTTCTTGCATCCGTCGCGGGACGGAAACGAGCGCTCGCGGACATCAATTTGGGTCGCGCCGAGATGCCGTGAGTACTACTACCACCGATGGATGGATCCGTGATGCAGACCATCTCACAGTGTTGCGCCCACCAAGGCACCAACCAATATTTTTGTCGACGCTTCCAGCGACCACCCGCCGCACTGTTCCTTTCAATTGCGTCTGTCTGTGCTCTAGATCGCGCGCGTCGGTCGGCATTCGTGACCCAAGTGTGGTGTGCGCCACAACACCAGCCATAAACATTGTCGTTGAGGTGGCCACACATATACACCCATCGTTGAGGTGGCGATTGCCATGGACGAGCGTCGCCCGTCACTCCCTCTCACGATGTTGCTCCAGCACTCCAGTAGGTACGTACGTACTGCTTAACATATTCGTTCAACAACTAACCAAGGACGAGGACGCATGTTACTTTAATCAAACAGTCTTGGGTCAGAGAGATTTTGATACTACGAGTACTTAGCATTTTTCTCTGGTTGCTTGTTTAGTGCGACTCCTGAAAAAAATCGCCCCGATCTGAACTGGCCATCGGCTGCGCTCATGTCACCAAAAACATATGTACATCATCAACCCGCCTACTAATCAAAGTAGTACCTCGCATGCTTAGGAAAAACAAACACAAAATGTTTGACTTGTCCATTAGTACTGAAGAAGGCGTCCAAATCGGCAAAAAACCATTACAAATAGGGTCGAACCCACCGAACGCCAACTCAACATCGCCACACCAATTATTTGCTGTCAACACATCGGTGATCACAAAATGGCACCAACCACACAAACAACGACCATCCGCTCCACCAAGCTAGCTGGTTTATTACCACAACAACAAAAAATAGGAATTTCAATAGAAATGGACACCCTTTAACCTCTTAAAATATTTACAAGAAGTTTAAGATAGACAAGAGTTAAGTTTTGAAAAAAATCAGCTAAGATGGTTGAATTTTCGCTAGTGTTTGTCAAAAAATAAATATATAGGGGTTTGGATAGAAACTGCCACCCTTTAACTTCTTAAAATAATTATAAGAAGTTTAAGATAGATATAAGAGTTAAGTTTTGAAAAGAACTAGCTAGAGATGGTTGAATTTCTTGGAAAGTGCTTTTGGCTCCCGAACTTCACTGCTCTTGCTATTTTTTTAAATGTTTTTAAAAGTTATAAAAAATTCTAAAAAATAATCCTGAATATTGTTATTGATACATCTCGCAATCATGCAAAATCTTAACACGAAATTGTTTTTATTTTGTGCTAGACAAAAATGATAAAATCTCATATGTTTTGAAGATTTGAAAATGTACTACTTCCCTATCTCAAAAGAAGGCCGCCAAGGGTGCTCACATGAAGCATTTCTCAGTCATAAATAAGTAGTTATCACAAATCGATAAACATGCTCTGATATCTCTTATGGAATTTCATTCAGATTTTTCTAGAGTATTTGCAGTTGCTTAGGAAAAGGTATAATCAGGGTAGGTTCTGTTTGGAGTTGCGGGCTGATTGGGTTGTGTGTACACACTAATTAAGACTTTTGTATAGGGATATTCACTTTGGCTCATAGTAGCATTTGCTCCCGTTGCGTGAATAAACATTTCGAAGTGTCAAAAAATTCTAAAATAAAATTTTCCATGTACATCTACACATTTTATGTTCGTACATAAAAAAAAACTAAAAAATTCGGTGGCTCCTGTAAAAAGACAAATTTTGATGCTATAACACTACTACGTACATGACATTTTTTTGTCTTTTTTGTACACGTCACATAAAATGTTGTTTCTCCACGAAAACTTGTGCACTAACATAGAATGTCACGATGTACACCAAAAAAATTATGTCACGATGTGCACTAACATAGAGATTTTTTAAAATTGTATTTTAATTATTTTATATAATGGGAGCATTTGCTCCTATGAGCCAAAACACCGCCTCCTTTTGTTCTTATTCACATGCACTCAATTATTCTTATTTGAGAGAGCAAGAGTTACCTACTACCTCCATCCCAAGACTTAAGGTCTATATTTTTTTTCAGAAAGTTAAACGAAGTAAAGTTTAACTAAACTTCTAGAAGGACTTATGAACAAATATAATATTTTGTAGGTATCATATGAAAATATATTTCATTATCTATCTAATGATATTGATTTTGTACATGTTAATGATTTTTGATAAAAACTTAGTCAAACTTAACATAGTTTGACTTTATGAAAACAATATAGGCTTTAACCCTTGGGATGGAGGTAGTATTATTTATAGGCAATTCCCGCTATCAAGAGAATCACACTTTTGTCATTTTTATATAGCTCGCAATATAAAGTACTTGAAATTGATATTTTGCAGGTTTGTGGATACATCATTGACTATATGCAGGTTCTTTTTCAGATTTTTTTTAAAACTCAAAAATATGATATTTTATAAAAAAATACGAGATCACTAATGTTCATATGCAACAAATCTCCACCCATAGAGATGCCCTTGCCACATTGAAACAAGTGAATGGCGCACACACCCCCTGTCGCGGTGTGGCAAATGGCAGTACGTGCCAATGCCCCGCACCGTATGCGCGGCGTGCCGAGCCCGGGTCTCCCACGTCAAGCGAACCGTCACGTATAACACGTACTACGAAACGTCGATCTTATCAAGTTATCCATCCAATATTCCCAATGCACCTGGACCTGCCTATATAGCCCGAGCCCAACAAAGACAAGCCTCGCTCACAAACCCAGCAACTTTCCCCCCTTCCCCACGCCGCAAGCCGCAGGCCTTTGCCGCGCGACCACCACAAGAACTCGCCGCGCCGTCGCAGACCACCACCACCTCACAGACCATCTTGGTAGCTGCTGCTCGAGCTGGATCTGAGTCAGGGAGCGATCGAGAAGAAGAGAGAGGGGCGCTGGCGATGCTGCAGCTGCTGATGGCGATGGCCTTCTCGGCGGCGCCGCTCACGCTCTACGTGCCGCCGGTGCGGAGCCTCAGCCTCTTCGTCGAGACCATGGAGACGCTCTGCCGGGAGTGCGCGCCCTACTCCCACGGCGCCGTCGCCCGCATCCGCCTCGGCCTCTCCCGCATCTTCGCCGGCCTCGCCCGCGCCCTGCGCTAAGCATGTGCGGCCACACCCAGACCCAGATCCTTCTTCTTCCTTCCTCGTATAGGTACATGTCTGCTACAGGCACAGTACCTTTGCGCGCGCGTCGGCTGTGCTCGTCCTGGATCTTTTGCATAGATTACTTTCCTTTGCCTGCATACATAGTTAGTTTTCTTCTCATCTTTGGGGGGAACTTGAAGGAAGTCGGGTAATAAGCTGACCAAATGGGTAGTTTTTGTGAGAGATCGTGAGAAATCTAGTTTGCGGATGAGAGGTAGTCCGTCCATGAGAATTTGTTGCTCCGTGTACAGACAGAATCATGTACAGTAATAGTTGGGGAAGAAGTTTGTGTTCTTGTGATGTTCTTCAGTTCAGAACTTGGGGTGGAAATGTAATGGAAGACTTCTTCATTTGTGAGAAAGTAATGGAAGACTTCTGACCCCTTCATTTGGTCAGTTTTTCCATCTCTTTACAGTATGTGCAAATGTTGTGTACAGTACTAGTTGGGGAAGAAGTTTGATGTTCTTCAGTTCAGAACTTGGGGTGGAAATGTAATGGAAGACTTCTTCATTTGTGACAAAGCAATGGAAGACTTTTGACCCCTTCATTTGGTCAGTTTTTCCATTTCTTGTAGTACAGTATGTGCCGATTGTAATGGAAACTTGGTAATGCCAACAACTCCTGCGATTTTATTTTCTCGAAGCTTCCAACCAAAATAGCCTCAGACAAAACGAGGAAGAAGAGGAGAAAAATCCACGGCTTCCTGCGACCGGGTTTGGTTGCGTCGCGCCATTAGGATTGACAACTTGGCAGATTTGTGATCTCTAACGCCAAACGATGGCGACCTCGCCGACGCTGTGATCCAATCACAATACTTATTATTGTTTCCGTGGCCATTGTGCGTCCCTGGGCGCTCGCACGTCCTCCGCACAAACACGACTGTCACGGAATCTGTTCATTTCACATCTGGCCAGCTCAGTGTGCCAACACTTGTAAGCCAACGGTGTCATGGGGATCACGACTAGTATTATTCAATATTTTGGAGGATTAGATCAGATCTTCGGAAGAACGGACCGTTACATACGGCCATACGGGTGAACATGAGCAATCTTCGTTTTGTTTGTACATGTAAAACAACTGAACTTGTCGATATCGCGATGTTCTACGCGCGTAAGTAAAATACAGGTATAGATAGTAGAAACGTCCAAGTTTCTAGAAGGGAAACATCACCCAATCATTTTACTACTCAATCAATCGCAGCAGCCAGAGGCCGGCCTCGTGTGCCGGTTGCTTACTTTCGTTGCATTGCTTTTCGAACATGTTCTCCAGTTGACTTGCACTAGTGGCACACTTGTTAAGAGTAATTCCAATAGTATAGCCAACTCATTGGCTATAACAAGATGCCATATCATTTGTAGTCATCTTATAGCTAACATGTATAATAGTTGGCTATAAGAATGAAGCATTTTACTAACATATGGTCCACCTTTCACTCTCACAAAGTGCTTAGTAGCAGACGCTGCAAGAATTGACTATTGCATAAGTAGTTCACTCTCCCTTCTCTCTCCTCTTCTCTTTCCTCCAACTCATCTAAAATATATTATTTAATATCTTATAGTCAGCTGACTGGACTCTATTGTACTTGCTCTAATCTCGTATCCCTGAATTCAGGCCGTCTCTGTCCATGTGCTACTACTACCTGCGTTCTCTTCCACCGACCGACACGATCCTCATATCCAGGATCTCACATTTGCCACATGCCCCGGGAAAAAAGAGCCGAAAGAAATGACGCATTTCACGCAACCAATCATCCCAGAATTCTGTCAAAAAAGGGGGAAGTTATTCTTCAGAAACTATCCTGGTTTTGTGTAGAACAAGCATGAGAAACCGATCATCATGTACTACGTGATTAGACACACGACAAACGATAGAAACGGCAACCGTCAGCAGCACCAAAATTTACAAGCTATTGGCTTATTAGTGTTTGCGTATCATCTACGAACAGTTGCCACTTACTACCACCAAGCCCAACTAACTCCACATCCATTGCTTGCTTTCCTGCTTAGATCCGGAAACTCACTGTCGTGCTCGACTGCCTCTTTTATCCACAGGCAGCTTTTCTCCTCTGAAAAGCACACTCGACAATGGATGCCACCTTTTCAAGAACCACCTGGAGACCATGGGTGGGGCAACCATCATATATAACGGTGGTTTCTGGAACTTCCCTGGTGCTTGTATTTACAGGGGCGTGCCAAAATTGTCGACATATACCTTTGCAGGGTCACGGATTCACAGATGTAATCAGGAGAAGGATGCAAGAGCCCGGGACATGTCAAGCGACCTTGACCGGCTCCGGCTCTGGCTTCACTATATGTTCCAAGTTCACAATCCTTACAGGCTTCCCCAGCTTGGACTTGTCCTCCATCCTAGCGGTTTCTAATGCCTTTGCGCAGACAGGGAAGCTCATCTCATCCCAAGAATCCAAGATTATGCCTGACCCTAGGCATGTGCCGTCACGGTAGAATGCTGCAAACTGACCAGCTGCTAAACCTTGATCGTCTTCAGACAGATGCACTGTCAGAACATCTCCGTTTCCTACACTTTGCTCGTTTGTGACGGTGCAATTATGAAATTCAGGACTATGCCGCACCTGATATGTAAAGCGTGTATTCATATTAGCATGGATATATAAACTAATTCACATATTGGAACAAACTCTAGTTACCCTAGGCCTAAAAGAAAGTAATACTTTGAATTCTGATGCTTTATTGATCGTGGGAGAAGCCCAATATATAGGAGGCATAGCTTGGCTGACAAGCCGACTCAAAGGAAATACACTTTGGACTCTGAAACTGAATCTGAGCAGGACTTTGTACCTAAACCGAAACTGAATCTAAACAGGACTCTACGTATACCAAATCTGGTCCGGTGTAATAAGGAAATCCTAGCCACTTTGGGCTGAACCAGGAGATGGTGCGGCCAGGTCTGGGGCCCTCCTACCATATGTGACGCCCCACATAACATCTCTCCCTCCCTCCACCAACAGCTCGTCCTCGAGCTGAAACGAGGGAAAACGAGCACTGAACTCGTCTAATGGCTCCCATGTTGCATCATCTTCAGAAGCGCCAACCCACTGCACAAGGACATGCTTCACTCCGCGGCGAAGGCTGGACCGAAGAACTTTGGCTGGCGCAGGCACCACTCTACCATCCTCAATGGCAGGAAGTACAGCAGGAGTGGCTGGTGGGTCACCATGAAACTTCTTCAGGAGACTGACATGGAACACATCATGGAGCCGAGTACCAGCAGGCAGCGTGAGTCTATACGCGACAGATCCAATGATTTCGTTAACCTGAAAAGGTCCATAGAAGCGAGGAGACAACTTGCCATGCTTGCGTCCTGGTAATGATGCGGCTGCCCTGTGATGAAGGCGAAGCCATACCCAATCTCCGACGTCAAATGCCAGCTCACGATGCTTGTCATCATAATAATGCTTAGCCCTCTGTTGTGCTTGATGGAGACGCTCGCCAACCTCGTGAATGAAGGTTGCACGATCCTGGAGAGTGGAATCTACAGCTGCCACCTTGGCCTCACCAGGGACATAGTCACGAAGACGCGGCGGTGGTCGGCCATATACAACCTCAAACGGAGTGGCGCGAAGGGCAGAATGGTAAGATGTGTTGTAGCAGAACTCAGCCCAAGGCAAACATTCTACCCAGCGCCGCGGGCGGTCACCAGTGAGGCAGCGCAAGTACATGGCAATGATCTTGTTGACGACTTCAGTCTGTCCGTCAGACTGGGGGTGAAAGGCTGAGCTCATGTGAAGCTGAACACCCGACAACTTGAATAATTCTCGCCAAAAATTGCTGGTGAAGACTGGGTCACGGTCACTGACAATTGATTGTGGAAGTCCATGGAGTCGCACAATGCCCTCAAAAAAGCCTTTGCCACCGATGCAGCTGTGTATGGGTGTGAGAGTGGAATGAAGTGTGCATACTTGGAGAAGCGATCAACAACGAGACAAGATCACAGACTTGCCATGTACACCTGGCAGGGCCTCGATGAAATCCATGGAGATATCACTCCATACGGATGATGGGACTGGTAAAGGCTGAAGTAATCCTGCAGGCAAAAGTGTCTCCGTCTTGTTGCGTTGGCAGACCAAGCAATCACGTACCAAGTCCTGAACCAAACGACGATCACCAGGGACATGGAAATCAGCCCGAAGTCGATGCAGCGTCTTTTGGATCCCCTCATGAGCTGCGTGGGCGTGCTGCAAAATCACTGATATAGACGGCGAGGTAGCCAATACATGCACACGACGGCCATGGAGAATCAAGTCGTCGACGCAGCTCCAGGGATGGGCGAGATCACCAGCGCGTATGCTTTCACGAAGTGAGGACAACTCAGGAGAAGCATCAATCTCGTGCCTCAAGTCGTCGAAGATGCTAAAGAGTGGCAATGAGAGAGCGCATAGTGTTGGTGCTGCATCAGCATCTCGACGAGAGAGGGCGTCAGCGACAATGTTGAGGCGGCCCGGGCGGAACTCGACGAGTGAAGTCGAACCCAAATAGTTTGCTGACCCACTTGGTGTTGAGGTATTGTTGAAAGTCGCTGGTCAAGTAGGAATTTTAGGCTATAGTGGTCGGTGCGTATAGTAAAGGCACGACCCCAAAGATACGGCCGCCGGTGACGTACGGCCTGAACCAATCCAATGAGTTCACGCTCATAAGCGGCAAGCTTGGCATGGCGTGGAGCGATGGCCCGGTCGAAGAAGGCCGGAGGTCCGGCACCACTGGTGAAGAACGGCGCCAAAGCCGGTCCCGGAGGCATCACACTCGACAATGAAGCGACCGTCAAAGTCCGGCATCCGGAGCACTGGGCCTTGACCAAGCGCACACTTGAGTGCACTGGAACGCATCCTCCGCTTCGGAGCACCACCGAAACCCATCCTTGCTCGAGCGGCGCGTTAGAGGAGCAGCGATGATGCCGAAGTCCTTAATAAACTTGCGATAGTAGCCAGCCAGCCCCAAGAAGCCGCGTAATGCCCGGACCGAACGAGGAGTTGGCCAATCCGCAACGGCGCACACCTTGTCCTTATCCATGGCCACCCCATCAGCGTCGATCACATGACCGAGGTAGGCCACCGAGGACTCACCAAAGGAGCACTTGCTGCGCTTGAGGAAGAGGGATTGTTGCCGCATAACCTGAAATACAACACGAAGGTGGCGCAGGTGCTCCGACCAGGAGGAGCTGTAGATTAAGATATCATCAAAAAACACGAGAACAAATTTGCGCAGGAAGGGCCGTAATATGTCGTTCATCAAGGCCTGGAAAGTTGCTTGGTGCGTTGGTCAAGCCAAATGGCATAACCAAGAACTCGTAGTGGCCGTCATGTGTGCGAAATGCTGTCTTGGCAATGTCATCTGGGTGCATCCGCACTTGGTGATACCCCGAGCGTAGGTCAAGCTTGGTGAAGAACCGGGCGCCTCGGAGTTCATCCGAGTAGCTCATCGACGATGGGAATTGGGAATTTATCCTTCACAGTATGGTCGTTTAGTTGCCGGAAGTCGACACGAAGCGCCACGCGTCATCTCTTTTTTAACAAGGAGGACAGGCGAAGAGAAAGCTGAGTCAACGTGGCGAATGATGCCTTGAGCCAACATCTCGATGCACCGGCGCTCAAGCTCATCCTTTTGGAGCTGCGCGTAGCGGTATGGTCGAACGGCAACAGGCGGTGTGTTGGGTAGAAGCCGAATACGGTGATCGCGCGAGCGTGCTGGGAGGCAGTCCGGTCGGAGTCGCAAAGAGGTCAGCGAATTCGTCGAGCATGTCACCCATGAGACCAGAGTCCTCGGTCTTGATCATGCGAACAGCGAGGCAAGGCAGGTGCCGCTAGGCCGGTCCGAGTGACTTGGGATCCGGACAGGACAACGATCACGCTATGGTTGTCGAAATCCCACAAAATTGGTCCAAGGGTACGGAGCCAGTCAACGCCAAGGACAAGGTCGAAGCCACCAAGTGAAAGTGCAAAGCAGTCAACGCGGAAGTGGAAACCGTCGATGGAAAGAGGAATGCCGCGGCATAGGCCTGCACTGGCGAGCTTGTCCCCATTAGCCACCATGACCCGTAAATTGGGACGAGTCTCTGGTGTTAGGCCGAGGCTGACGAGGGCACTGGAGTCTATGAAACTGTGTGTTGAGCCTGTGTCCAATAAGGCAATGAAGGTACGAGTGCCGATGTCGACGCGCAGCTGTACAGTATCAGTCACGCGGATACTCCAGAGTCCGGTGATAGCATGAAGCGAGATGTGAGGTGTGTCTGGTTCCTCCTCCAAAGGTGCATCCTCAGCCGCAAAATCATCAAGCTCGATGAAGAACAAGCGGGCACACCGATGACCGGGGACGTCTTGCTCGTCACGGTTGTAGCGAGAGGCCTTGGCGGCGCCGGTCGGCCATCTCGGTCGGGGTGAGGCGTCGCATAGCGCGAGGAGGGGCCGTTGTAGGAGCAGCAGGGACACCTTGTGGTGCAGGGCGTGCCGCTGGTTGATTGGTCGGACCACGCGCCCAAGCCGTAGAACCCCGGGAACGTGTTTGGGCCATCGGTTGTGTAAACGGATGTCGTTGTTCATAGGCCTTAGCGAGCGCGACTGCCATGTGGAGGTCCCCTGGTTGCTGAAGCTCAACATCGACTTTGAGGCCCTCAGGGAGCCCGGCTGTGTACAGGTAACGCTGCTGGGCTGAACTCAACGGCTCACTGGTCCTGCACAAGAGCGCCATAAATCTGCTGGTGTAGTCAGCAACCGTGGAGGTGAACGGAAGCCGAGCCAACTCGCCCAAGGGGTTGGCACGTACAGATGGTCCAAACTGAAGATGACACGCCTCCTTGAAGTGCTGCCGGGAGGGGATGCCATGATCGCGCTCAAACTCGGAGGTACCAAAACTGAGCGTTGTCCACTAGGTGGTATGCTGCTGTCCACACCTTGTCAGCCTCTGGTGTGCGTTGTCCTCGGAAAAATTGCTCACACCGATGAAGCCAGCCAAGCGGATCGACGGAACCATCATAGGTCGGGAAGTCGAACTTGTGGAAGCGTGGGACACCGGAGCCGGAGCCGTAACCAGGGTGTTGGTGCTCGGAAGGGAGCGGATGAATAGATGTGAGGTATGGCGAGACGGCATATGTCGGCTGGGTCCGTAGTGGTTGAGGCGATTGCTGGTAAGGGTTTGCTTGGTGGCTGTTGGTACGGTGATGGTGGCAAAGATGCGTGGGGAAAAGCTGGGTTGAACGAAGGGTAAAAGGGACGGTGATGGGGTGGTGGAGGGCCGGCTTGTTGGGGAAAAAACGAGGAAACCGGAAAGTGGGGTAGTGGTGGCGGCTGGACAAAGCGCGGACCAGATCCAGCGCTGACTGGGTTGGTGGTGGCAGCGGCAGCGGCTGCGGCGGTATCTATGGTGGTGGCGGCGGCGGTATCTATGGTGGTGGCGGCGGCGGAGACGTTGGTTGACATGGAGGAGGTGGCGGAGGGGCCGACGGCTGCAGGTTGAAACGCCATGCGCGGGTCGGCCGAAGCCGAACATGGGATGTGGTGGAGCGCCGGGGAGCTGCTCCAGGGCGTTGAGGCGCTGGACGACGCCCTCCATGAAGGCCTGATCGGTGGTCCGCTGCGCCACGACTTCCTTCAGCTCGGGTCGCCGGATCCTTAAGCACGAGGTTGATGTCATCGCCTTTGTCCTTGAGATCTTCCCCCATCGTAGATGGCTCTGATACCAGATGGAACAAACTCTAGTTACCCTAGGCCTAAAAGAAAGTAATACTTTGAATTCTGATGCTTTATTGATCGTGGGAGAAGCCCAATATATAGGAGGCATAGCTTGGCTGACAAGCCGACTCAAAGGAAATACACTTTGGACTCGAAACTGAATCTGAGCAGGACTTTGTACCTAAACCGAAACTGAATCTAAACAGGACTCTACGTATACCAAATCTGGTCCGGTGTAATAAGGAAATCCTAGCCACTTTGGGCTGAACCAGGAGATGGTGCGGCCAGGTCTGGGGCCCTCCTACCATATGTGACGCCCCACATAACACATATAGTGCATATGATGGATATCAATGCATGTACATGCCAAAGCCACACTTAAGATAAACCTTGAAGGCTAGAACAGATAGAGTGTATAAGAGATAACTTTATTTAGCAAGATATGCCATATGGCATTGGTTGGAAGTTGCAGTTGTAATTTCCTATTATACCAAAACTCCAAAATGATAATTATTGATCAAGGTAGAGATATTCATTTACACATATCAACAGGATTTTATCAGCCACTGTTCAGCCCCAGCGCGTGAAAAGAATTCATGCAAACAGCTGCTAACATGGACATGCTATTGAGCTATTCTACCAATTCAGACTAGGAGCCAATTAGACTTTCTTTCACAGCAAGGGCACATTAGTTGCAGGCTGATCATCCAGGACAAGATTTATTTTGCAAACACCATATAGGCTTGCAGACAGTGAGGACTTCAAAATTAAACAACAACGAGAAATAAAGTGTAACCATATGCTACACTACCAGGTTATTGTTTACTCAGGTACCTTGCATCTTAGTTGTTCATTGTCTGTTGGCCCAGAATTGCCAAACCAGTTTAGCGATCCAACACGAAATATTCTCCTCCTCTTATCGAGTGAATAATAATTTCTCGATACAAAAACCACATTATTTTTCACATCCTTCTCAACCACATACCTGCAGGAGGCAAAAAAAAAGATCATTCTTTTGATGAATTTCATGGATAATAAACAGATGCTATCTGAGGACAGCCTTTCCTTCAATTTCAAAATATGTGGCAAATATACATTTAATTTAGCTGAATATGTTGTACCATAAAGAAGCTAGTATTATTATAGACGGTGCATACCAAGGTCCTCCAGGAAGGCGCAGGCCTTGTCTCTGACCAATTGTATAGAACCAAAAACCCCGGTGTGTCCCTAGGTAGTCTCCAGTTTCAGCTTCAATAAGTACACCCTCCATTTCTCCTATATGTCTTTCAACAAACTCGCTAAATTTGACCTGGAAAGAGGTACTTTTGTAGCTAAACAAAACAACTCAAGGAGAAATAACAGAACTATATTTTGCGCAAGAAATCCATTATTGACAACTAATTTAAACCAATTACCTTTCCAAGAAAACATATCCCCTGGGAATCCTTTCTACTTTGGTTAGGAAGGTCCATCTGAGCAGCCAGACTGCGCACTTCATCCTGCAAAACATGACTTCAAATTACAAGAATACACGTGCAGCTCCTGACAAGAATAAACTGCCCTTATCTGATTAAAAAACCAAACCTTTGTTATACAACCCAATGGAAAAAGAAGCCTTCTAAGCTGAGGCTGAGAGAGATGTGAGAGGAAATAAGTTTGATCCTTGACCTGAAATAACGATCAGAGGCTGAGGTGATCTTGACTAAACAAAATTGAAATAAAAGAACCATCTGATTTGTCTCTCTGCATTCCAAATTTCCTTCTAGGATAAAGAGCAGAGCTTAACTGACACCTAATTCAACCACATTGAAGCAAGCAGGCTATTTTAATGTGAATGCAAAGCACCTTGTCTTTCGAAAGTTGGAGCTCTGATGAACTTTCAACATCCTGAACAGATGGATGGACTACATGTGCATAATGTCCAGAAGCTATGTAATCAAATCCCAAGTTTTCAATTGCTTCTAAGAAAGCTCCTGCAGAACATGCGTGAAAAGAACAAGTACATGAACAAAGATCAATAGTCGTATCCTTGATGCACATTCCGATATCCATAACAGAAGTGTCCACGGACATACCAAACTTTATTCTCGTGTTACAAAGAACGTCAGGATTCGGAGTACGCCCGTTGCGGTACTCGTTTATAATATGAGACACCTAGATATCAAATCCATGATAGTTTCTCAGAAGGCAGCAAACGCAAGTGAAATATACAAGGATCAGCTGAAAAAAAAAAGTTTGAAATGAAGCTTACCACATGGTTCCAATACTCATCAGAGAGATGTACCACTTCCAATGGCACATCAATCTACAAAAAAACAACCCATACATCACTCAGTTCATGCAGCGAAAACTAGTCTATATATGCTGCACACAAGCTATTAGACATTTAGACGTAACAGCATGCACATGCTGAAAATTTTCAAAGATACCTTGTCACACACAGCTTGCGCATACTTCAGATCGTCATCCCACGGGCACTCGGACCAAAAGTTCCTGAAATCTTCCTACAGATTAATCGCGCAGCTTAGTAAGGGGTCTCGCTGGCGGCGTAGCATTGCAGAGAGTACGAAGGGGGGCAGTGCGTACGGACCTGGAACCAGATCTTGAGGTAGAAAGCGGTGCAGCTGTGCCCCGCGGCGTGGAGGAGGCGGAGCGCGACGCTGCTGTCGACCCCGCCGCTCAGCAGCACGGCCACCCGCAGCGGCTCCCTCCCTGCGGCCGCGCACCGCACGAGGTGCTCTTCGGTGATCCCATCCACCCCGGGCGCGCTGGGCGGTGAGGCCACGAGCGGTGCTGAGGAAGAGAGGGCGCGGAACGGCCGCGGCAGCCGGCGGGGACGGGGGAGAGGTTTAGGGCCCGGGAGGAGGGGACTCCGGAGGAGCGGGCGGAGGGTGGATACGACGCGCAGCATGGGCGGCGGCGTGGCGCCAAGAGCCGGCGGCGGCGGCGGCGGCGGCGGCGGCGTATTGCTTCTCTCTGTACTGGATTGGGTTTTTCGGCCGGAGCGTCTACAGTTTCAGGCTTCGTGTCGTTTCAGAGTTGAGAGTTCAGACTTGGTGAAAAGAGCATCTCTTCCGAAAACTCGCAATTGCGCCGAGCTAGAGTGATCTCTATATCCACTAGATGACCTGTTGCGCTATCGCGCAATGACGAAGGCTAACCATAGGGTTTTTCTTATTTTAGTCAGATTACCGCGTTGTGCTATCGCACAAATAGCATAATTCAATAAGAATTTGAACCATAAGTTTTGGCTTATTTTAATATCAGAGGCTTGGAGCGGAGCTCTACTCTTCTTGCCGATGTCATCACCGTACTGGTAAAGGGAGGGCATTTGGGTTGGGTGGCCATCCAGGCGAGCTATAACATCATCTGATGGCGTGAGTTGGAGAAAATGTTCTTGATGGTCCATGCACCGTCCTTTGGCTACTCCCTTTGCTCCCATGCCACGGCTCCTTCTGCCCCTCGTATGATCTGAACCATCCCTTGTGCTCTCATGTGGGTAATGCTCTCAATATCTCTTTCACTTCCTTTTGCGTAATTCACTTGCCATCACAGAAATATTATGGCCAAGTGGCTGCGATTTCTTATTTTCTCACGTGCATATTTGTGTTTCATCGCAATGTTACCCATTGTGCTATCGCGCAAATGGCGGAGACTACCCATAGGATTTGGTTTATTTTAGTACCGAAGATTGGAGTAGAGCTTTTGGATCGAGTAGAATAGTATCCGATGGGGCGTCCCATGGTGAGGTATAATAGTATATAGTGTGTTTCGTTGGAGGAAACGCCCTCGACGGCCCTTGTACTTTCATTTGGGTAGTGCTCTCGATATCTCTTCCACTTTCCTTTGGGAAATCCAAATTGTAGATGGGAGGAATGATCTATAAAGGAAAAAAACATTTAGGCCGACGTTTTTTTTTAAATCAGACGTAGAAAACTGAGGGGTCATTTTCGTGACGTGGCGAGGAAGCGGAGGCGTCGGTGCGTATAAAGCCATCTTCTCCCACGGCCGCACCCTCCATTCCCCCACTCCGTTCCCCTCCCAGTCTCCCACTACTCCCAAAATTACCAAAAACCTCTCTCTCTCTCTCGGCCACTTCGCCTCCAGGGTAGGTTTCTTCTCGCTTGATCCAGGAGAATCGGTGGCGATGCAAGGCGGGGAAGAGCCGGCGACGTGGAAGATGGGAAGAAGCGCAAGGCCGCCGCTTTGGGTGGAGAGAAGGAGGTCGTTGAAGAGGCCACCATGAGCGTCGGTGCTTCGAGGGCAACCACCGTGGATACCCTTCACGTTGGTGCGAGCACCATCGGGACGGGCGGCATCAGGCCGGTCGTAGAGGAAGCGGAGGATCTACCGGCGGGTGATTCGGCAACGAGTACATGCCGATGGCGATCTCTGGAGCATCCACCCTTGCCGACGTGGCTGCCGGCGTCGCCGTTATCGGGACGGCGGGCCAAGCGGCCGGCAATGCTTCACTGGTGAAGCCGAGTTAGAGAAGGAGGTATGTACTATTTGCGGATGACCGGTGCGCTATCGCGCCAAGGGCGAAAGCGAGACAATATTGTGCATCCGAGTTGTCGCCTGCATCGTCATCAGAGTCATCGCCTACACAGGGACCGACGCCATGAAAAAGTAATATATTTTCCTTAGATATATAGCCAATCGAAACATGTATCTGTGGAAACACCACTGAATTAGTTAATTATTTAATCTATAGCTGGTCTTTGTTTGTTGCAGAGAGGTTTCATACTGAAGCAATAACGGAGGAGGTGGAGCAAAGTAGAAGGGAAGCTGAAACAATAAGACGAAGTGGTGTTTTACAAAAGCTGGTGGTGCGGGGAGGCTTAGTTGTATTGCCATCCATAATTAGCATTCCTCGACAATAGAAACATGCGACATTGGATGATTGGCACATTCACCTCTTAGCAACCAAGTGTCAACCCAATGATACCCTGGTACCCGGGAAGTCGATAGTATAAACCTCCCTGATCACTTCTTCTTTTATGACATACATATGACCTGAGTGGTGCAATTGGCATAATCAAGATATTACTCAAGCTATAAGTTTTATCCATGAGAATTTTTGGGGATGCTGATGCTTCTTAATTAGCACTTTAAAAGGGCGTACTCACTATTTCAAACAGTTCTCAAGAGCCATTAGGAGCATGTTAAAATTTGTTTCCACATGGAAAATATGCTAAGAGGTATCCAATGTTAATAGAAACGTGGGCGACATGATCTGGGCCTTATTGGTAATTTATCAGCAATCAATTTACGAAGTTTTGGCATATCGCTCGAACATCCGCAAATTTCATATTTTCTCCAGAGTTGAACTATACCGGGTTTTCTGAAGTGTGGTCACATAGATCGGATTGATGTCTAGTATTCATATTACATGTAAAAATATATCTTTCTTTCAACGTAATTATGTTGTTATAATTTGGCATCATTGGAAAATACATGTATAATCGTCATGTAGGATAAAGGAAAGCAGCAGAGTGATTGGTTTGGCTGAAAAATAAAGGAACTGTCTTTTGTTATTGAATATAAAAGCACTGAAGTGAACGGTGGCTGACAAAGAGAAGAGAGACAGTGCCTTATAGGGCAAGAAAAGAGAGACAGTGCCTTAGAGAGACGGTGGTAGGAAGTATTTATGCTTGGTTCAGGTCAATGCGAGACCATAATGTTCCAATAAAACAAAAAACAGAATGCCTGGCTGGAGATATGAAGCTCCAGCGGAAAAAAATTGTGTCAAGTTTCCTCAGTCTATAGTTCTAAAGAAAAACTTCAGAATCATGATAACAGGCATTAAGCACACACATCTCCGTATAAACTTGGATCTCTGGTTTTTCCGTAGAATCTGAATAAACATGCTACTGGAATACATGCACTACTTAGACCTCTTGTTATGTGTATGTTCAAACTGATCCTAACAATACTATGGTTTGACTTGGAGCCTTCGACTCCTAAATCAAATAAACGAGTCGAAGGGTACACAGGAGTCAACAAAGCAGTCGTAAAACTCCCAGGAATAATTGTCTATCCTGTTTTCAGAGATGTACCTGCAGATTTGTACATAAGTCAATGCACCATAGAGTTCTTTGGTAGCACAAATATAACAGAGTACACGAGATTTAATCCCTAACAAATAGTACAACATATGTAGCCCGGTGCACCTACTGTTCAAAGAAACACTGAACTTAACAGCTAAACATACAAATAGTGAATACATCCAGATTTAGCAGTCTCACATGGTCTTGATACTTCAGTGTAGGCCCCCTGAGAGCTGAAACTGAACCATGAGATAAGATTCATGATGCTCTAAATTTACAAAATGCAGTATGCACTACCAACTTGGATTTCTGAACATAGCTGGCATGTTACATACTGGTCTGCGGAAAGGGTAGACTGGTGTTATGCCAAATTAGAATCTAGGAGGCATGTACATGAGCGTTTTTGCAACAGATGGCTGGACAGTAGGACCTGAACTTGAGGTACACCTGGAAGCAATATATGTGGGATTCTGTTTAACTCCAAGGCAAACGCTAACTGTTAGTGTTTTGCATTGTTTTCTCCAGAAGGAAGATCATAACATTACATATAGAAGGACGGTCATATAGTACATCTAATTTAGACAGCGGTGTGGTGGCATGTACAGGCTGAAGGCAGACATGGCTGCTGGAATACCAGTGGTCCAGTGCTAAGTAGTAACATGGCTATTATACATGGCAATGTCAACGACACGTAACTCGTTCCAGGAAGGACGACAGCATACAAAATAACTCCTCTCCAGGGTAGGTCGATGGCATACTTTGGTGTTTTTTTAATTAGAAAGGTTTATATCAACAAGAATAACTAAAATATCCAATGATTCGATGTTAAATAGCTCATGCAAATTTCATACTTCTTTAGCATAAGCAATTCAAGAAATATAGAGAACGTATGAAGAGAATGAAAGATATCTTAAATCTAAATAGCCATAACCTAAGGAGATGTGAGCATTCTTGGTTTAGCCTACCAGTGCACATGAAAACTAAATAGGCATATTAGGAAACAGATATAACATGTCCCACTAATGCCTCTTTGTATGTCTTTTATTGGGGAAATGATCCAATGAAAAATGGGATTGGAAGAAGAAAACGGTAATCCTACCTCATATGCATAGTTCTGTGATATATTCTTCTCTGATTTCTCGACTGTGGCACTTCTCTGCACCTAAACAATAATGTAGATCCATTATCAGACTTGAATTTTGCATCAGTCAGAGTCAATTCAGATCTCACCTCACACAAAAGCATGCCATCGCCATTCTCGCCCTCTGTTGAAATTACCATTTGCAGCAAACCGATATTTTTACCTGTATACATAATTTTCTCTCTGCTCATAGTATAAAGCAAGTACTGCTGGATATCTCAAGAAAACTGGAATTGGACAGACTGCTCAAAATTTATCCAACCTTTATTGGAACGAAGAAGTGCATGCCTTTTCCTGCACTTTCTGCCAGTCTTGTAGCATGTCTCGGAATGGCGGCATGGTTCCCTAACTGACACTACCACCCACCGCTTATTCCTTAACTGGAAACAAAACCCTGTAAATAACTTGTATAAATAACAACAGCTCACAGAGTCCATCATTGTAAGCATAATTCCTATTTGGGGAAGCATATCGAAAAACAATCTGAAACTCTGAAAATGAAGTGCATCAAATATGATCCAGCTAAACGGAGAAAAAATACAGTAGTGCATGCATGAACTTGGAAGTAAATGCAGCTGTCATGAACTTATGATATGATCCATTCGCATAAAAACAAATAAACTAATTGATCATTTTTTAATCTTATAGCGCGCAGGGAAGAAACTTCCCGTGAACACTTCTAAATAGGTAGTGCCAAGTTAAAGGGCGTTATCTACAATGAGACCAAACAAATCTATGGCATAACTAAATAAGAACATGATTTCAGTTCAATGTCTTCCCGATTACGATTTCATTCAGCACAGCTTTGAATGATCTTGTATGTGTATGGCCCCTTCTATTTTCATTCCTAATCTTTCCAAACCTGAATTGTATGATTGCTGCATATCCTATCATCTTGAGCACATGGACATAGTTCTCACAAAAAGCATATCAACAGCTAATTCACCTCAAAACTGTGGAACTTTTTATATGTTCCGATTATATGAATCAAAATCTTAATACAAACAAAGGGCAAAGATAAGTATTTTTTTTGTTTGGTCTGATTGTAGATGATGCCCTTTAACTTGTCATCATTCTAAGTAACATGTCACTATGCATCCAGTCATCATTCTAAGTAACCTGTCACGGCATCAAAAAGTACCATGGCATTAACAATACATAAATTAACATACATAGTGTAAACAATCAAACAGTCTAAATACATGAAAACTAAAGCAGGAAGGGATTGGAAATGGCTGCAATGTGAACTAATTACCTGTTGGCAGCCATAGTAGGTGAATAATTTTCAGAACCAATATATGAGAACCAGACTTCGATAATTGCCCAAATAAGCTCACCAGAACCAGGATGGACACTACTTTACAAAATTGAGATTACAAAGACATGGGAAGACAAATCACTGCAGGCTAGACTGTATCTCAATTGCTACAACCTGGAAAAAAAAAGAGAAATATATGCGACAAATATATATGATCATCAGGTTCTGATGCATAGTTGAAGCAATTTATTGCTGAATCAAAAAGACTGTAAAATAGATTAGAGGTTATGTATGCATCACCCAACCAAAGGTACCAGCAGCTATACAAAACAATATTAACTTGGACCATTTCAACCAAATACATAAATAGTTTATGCAGGAGTGCTGGATAACAATATACAAAATTATATTAACAGGAACAACAATCATTTCTGCCCGAGTTAATAAAAAGCACCTTCTCAATAACATATCATTGATTCCCTTTGGTGCTAAATACAACCTTAGCACCAGCCTTGAGAACCTTCTCCACTTGCTCCTTTGTTATTCAGCTTCTCTACGGAAAAAATACATAGTAGATCAGATAGAAGAGTAGTTGAGTTCTAACAAACGAGGCAGCTACAGGGAAGGAGAAGACAAGCGAACCAGCCAACCAGGCAAGATGAGCTTCTCATCCTACAGTGACAGAACTTTTTAGATTTGAAAACAAGTACTGTGAGGATCTGCAGAGCAAACATGATGAAAACATGAGCTAAAATTGGGAACCAAATTAGACCAGATGGCTTACAAAGAAGAAGGTAGACGGGATCCGGATGGGCATCAGTCGTTCTCCATGAACCAAGGCCGCCTGCTCTTCCCTCTTGTCGCCGCCCTCCTTCCTCTCCCATGTAACTCCTCTAGGCGGAGCACCGCCGCCCCTACTGATTCTTGTCCGCGCTGCCCCGTGGCTTCTTGTCTGTAAATTCAGCCACCTAATAGTTTCAGCAAGATCTATGAAATGAAGATATGTCTCATGTGGTACAATTTGACGACCATTGATTAATTGGTTGTAAATCTCTTCCGTAAAAGATTTCTCAAGCTCCACTGTCATTCTCAGTACCTTCCGACAAAAGTACCTATGCAAAAGAACTGCAATATAGGTAGGCAGTATCTACCACAGTGCAGATGCAGAGGCAAAAAGTGATGTTAATATAAGGAACCGGAAATACAATATTATCTGCCATACAATAAAAAAATGCGGGATGATCAGATACCTTCATATTTATGCAGTAATGGCTCAACTAAGGTTGTTCCTGGCTTAACACTGAAAATACCATTGAAATCAAACTAATAATGTGCTCATCCAACACCTCAATTACTTGGAGGAACAAAAAAGCAAAATAAATGGGCATACATATTTACCTTCTAGCCCTGTGAACATATGTCTACAAAAATCAGTCACTTCACTTGCTTATTATTTTCTAGAATCCTGCAATGGAACCAAAAAAAAGTTGGTTTACTATCAAAGTGAAGACATCTGTAGCTAGAATCTATCACAACATTTATTCATTTCATTCGGCGATTTGCTTATTATTTTCTAGAATCCTGCAATGGAACCAAAAAAAAGTTGGTTTACTATCAAAGTGAAGACATCTGTAGCTAGAATCTATCACAACATTTATTCATTTCATTCGGCGATTTGCATGCATTATTGCCTATTTTGATGGTGGAACAATTAATTCATTTGATGGAGAGAACAAATCAAAGTAGAAAATTATCAAATATCTTCAACAAAAGAAGTATTAGATATAAATGTACTGGAGGCCAACAAACCTACAAAGTAGAAAATTATCAAATATCTTCAAGCCTATCTAGCCCGTGACGCCATGATCATCCTAAGATGGGCTTGTGACAACGGCATAATCCTTGTCAGCGAGGCGACAAAACAGGGTATAATCCCTCACACATTTATAAACTAACCTTAACTGTCTGAATATTCTGTAGTGGAAAACATTCAGTGTCCAAAATATTTGAGCCACTCCATTCATGTGATTTTCCAATTGTGTGCTTGGAGTCACCACCTGAACTTTGTGCTCAATTAATCTCTAGGTTGAACAATTAGCAGGCACCAAAAATTCAGTCAAAAAAACAACGTAAGTGTAAAAGCAAATGTAGTCAAATAGAAACCTGAATATTTATTGAATGCAAGAACCTCTACATGTCTGCTCAGTCTAAATATCAAAAGTGTGAACAGCAGGCCTGGATTTTTGTTGACAACAGGGTGGAGAAGGGCTGGTGGCTGCTCACCTTGGCTCGTCATCATCAGTTACAAGAACAGGGTGGCTGAAACGCCCAGCTCATGATGTCTTCTGCCAGGGATTTCGTCCTTAATTCTTTCTTGCATCTCCTGCACTACACTGCACTAAATCAAGGCAAGCACGAATCAAATAGAGCAAACCTAGACAAAGAAATTGGGGACTTACCAACGAATTAATCCTGCCGCAGTTCCATAGGCGTCATCCGAGCTCATGGAGAGGGACGAACAGGAGGAGGGCAGCGGGGCGGACCACAACAGCCGGGGACAGGTTGACGGAACCAACACCATGGATGCCCCCGCCACTTTATCCGCGTCCTTGATGGCTGAAGCCAAAGAACGAGGATGGAAGGAGACGAGGCAGGGAGTCAGAAGAGGGCGCGGGAGGTGAGGATTGGGCCAATCCCGTGCAAGATCTCGAGGGAGAAAAGAGACGAGGCGCCACCACCCCGTTCATAGCCTGCTCGCCGCCGCCCCGGCAGGCTCACCTGAGCCTCTAGGGTGCGCACTGCCAGCCCCCACCGCCGCTCGGTAGATGCCTTCAGCCGCCGGCGCGCCCGGCCAGCCGCCGCTGGACTAAATCGACGACGCGCGCCGCCAGCCGCCGCCACCGCATCGCCTCTGCGCGGACGTCTGCCGCGCCTCCAGTTGAGCAGCGGTGTGCTGCTTCCGAGCGGGGGAGAGGAAACGAGAGGAGGCGGCGGATTGGGGGAGAATGAAGGAGACACGGGGATTGGGTGCCCGCGATCTAGGGTTTTTTTACTGTCCCACGCGTGAGGGAGGAAGATGGTGACTTGAACAAGCGGGTGTGGCTGCCTCCGACCGGCGGGCTCCACACGCAACTGGTCCCATAAGTCATTGGCTCGTTTTAAAGAGAAGAAAGTGCAGAAAAAATTGCTGCATCGAACGGTTGTGCTGAAAAGCGGAAGGAGGACGCCCCGATCGGACGGCCAACGAGCATTTGCCCCTCTCAGGTGCCTTGGATGGCCGGGTAGTGTTAGAACATTTATAGGAGAAATATGGCATCGAGTCGTTTACTTTTCTTAGTGACGTCACGTGCACGGTCTCTATACATTGATGCAATACGTACGCCAAATATATGCTGTAGCAGGATCCAACCACATTTGACCGTAAGAAACAGCCCGATGCTAGCCCGTCCGGGAAACTGCTGAATGTACCGGTGCCACCACCGACACGTTTTGACCAGGATGAACGGGCTCGGTCGAACAGGTTTCACATGACATCCTGTTCCTGTACCAGTTTGGGCCGTTGGTTATAAGCACCCCCTGCATCGGCGACCTAATCCACTCAAACGCAAGGGGCAGAACAGAGCAATGACTCGTTCAGTTTGCTCCAGCGCCGGCGCTGCATCTGGTAGCCGGGGCCAGACTGTGCACCCGACCCCTCCGCCACTCCCGCCGGCTCTCTGCTACCTCTGCGGCGGGGGAACGGTGCGCACCTGGGTCGTGGAGGACGAAGGTAGCCACCATCTGGGGAAGAGGTTCTACAAGTGCCCCCGTTTCCATGTAATCGTTCATTCACTGCAACCTCTTCTTTATCCTGAAATCTTCTTCCCCCTGTTCTACATCTGACTATGGATCCATCTGAATGTCAATTTTTTTGTAGGAGACGCGGGAAGAAGCTTGCCGTTTTGGGTTCATGTGGCACGACGATTACCGCCTCATCCTAGAGGGTTTGGGGGTGATACCAGCCAGGGCAGGCCAGATCCAGATGATGGGGAACGAGGCAGCAAGCAACCAGGTACTGCTCCCCCGGCGCACTAACCAGATGGGAGCGACAAGCCAGGGGAGGCAGCAAGCAACCAGAGGCGCCTGCGATGGAGGTGGAATCATCCTGAAGGCAATACTTGCGATTAGCGCCGCCCAGCTGTTGATAGCTATAGCTATCTACTGCAGGATATGACCATATGTATCAAGTTGGTTAAGTTTGTCAGAATGTTTTTAGTTTTAGACCGTAAGTACTACTAGAATCGGGGGTGCCGGTGGCGATTTCGCCTTGCTCTCGTCGACCCCCCCACAACCGATCTGCTTAGTATGTATGGGAGTGATCCACTTTTGGGTGGTGCAAAAATATATTTGCCCATTCACAATCAATTTGAAGAATTTGTATTTGTTGCTAATCATCTTGCTGATTTCCAAGGTTGTAGTACCCTCTCTTATGATGTTTACTCGTCTAAGCAGTTAGTAATCTATTGTACATGTGGGAACATGCTTAATTAGCACCTGGTAATCGCTCACGCCTCCCTATCTGTTCACACGGGGGGAGTAGATGAATGCGTGTGGTGAGAAATATCGGTCTACTGTTCATTCAGGGCACCTGCACAGACTCGTGTTCTTTGCACATTTTCTGATTGCTGTTCTGTCTTCCCTTTACCACCACCAGCCAACCACCCCCGCTTCCTAAGTGCAGGTCACCCACACCCAATGCCCCAGATCCACCCTCGTTCCCCAAATCACCACTGCAGGGCCAGGACGAACAAGAACCGTAATCATCGGCCAAGCTGAAGACGTAGAGTGCTAAATCGCCACAAGCAAGGTAAGCATCAAGCAAATACTCGATCTATAATTTTTCCCATTCGCAGATACATCTTCCAATGAATATACTCCCCATTGTTGCCGTTGCTACCATTCTGAATCTTATATATGAATTTCCGATGCGCAAGCTGCAGGATTAATGTTCTTCACATACCCATAGTCTGCACTCCCAGGATCTTCCCCAAGAGGCAGCACCAATGTTAGACCCATTAACTAGAAACAAAGCCAGAAAGCCAAGGGGATCAGCTACAAACTCAAGAACCTGGGGGAATACAACCTACCCTGGCCATAGTGGAGGGATTAGCCCTCCGACCAGCCCTGAGTGCCAAGATGGTAACCTCCCAAGCATTTTTACCTCCCGGCTGACCAGTGAACACTGTGTGCGATGTTGTTGACAAATTCAGCGAACACAAGAGGTTCCTGGTCCAGGAGACTGGTTTTGGAGGTACACTCAACATCCCTAGTCAGAAGAAACTGAACCTGAAATTCAGCGCTTGGTTAATGAGCAAAGTGGATGACGAAGCAAGGGAGATCAACATCGGCCCAACAAGGAAGCTACGTTTCTGGGCAGCCGATGTGCACAAGGTTTTTGGAGCACCACACGGGCCTCGGCAAGTCAGAGATCCTACGAACCAACTGAACAACGAAGCCGTGCAGTTCATCAGGAACGCACTAGGGATGGGTAGTTCAGATAATGCTCACAGCCTGAAGGCTGCAGAAGCTTTCTTGATGAAGGAGATCTCGCCCTCTTCGAGTCAGATGGAGCAGGACTGTTTTAAAGCAGCTTATGTCATTTTCGTTATGGGTCATGTACTGGCTCCCGGCAGCAAACATGACTACAGCTCAATAGATTTCTGGTCTGCAATAGGTTCGGCAGAGCTTATCCCGGAATTCAACTGGTGCGGATATATCCTCGAAGAATTGATGAAAGCAGTAGCAAAATTGAAGACTGACATACAGAACAAAGCAAGCACCGCCAATATGTCTGCGTGCCATTTATTCCTGCAGGTTCGACGTCAAAACTCTTCTTTAATTAATTAATACCAAGCAAAATAACTTTATAGCATAACTGATTATACATCTCACCATGTCTAGGTTTTTTACCTCGACAATGTTGACATTCGAGGTCTGAACAAGCGGCATGACACACTGCCGCGCATAGCCGATTTCAGCTACGCCTTCATGAAGAGAATGATCATCATGGTGGACTCAGGCAGCAAGGGCGAAGTATCATATACCGGAGCTATGGTGACAGCATACAACTTAAACACTTTTTGTGTTTGTTGGTAAATAGGGAAATTTTACCAGAAAACAAAATCCTTAGCTGTCAATACATTTTTATTTTGTTTTATCATTGCAGCTGAGGCCAGCAGGCCTTGTGGCATACACCAGGGTGCAATACGATGCACCGCCGGACGAGCTCCCTGCTCACACAATCAATAAGAACTTCCAACCTCCTCGTCCCGGCCTGATGAGGGAACAGCTGCACACCGCCACGTCCAGCGGTACATCGCCCGCACCAACCACGTGCTATGGGTCCACACTGCTCGGCCCTCTAGACTACTCGCGGCACCTAAACACAGCGCACCCTAACCTTGTAAGGATTTTACACTCGTAACCTTTGTACACCCCTAGCACTCACCGCTATGGTCATATTATGTACCACTAGTCATACAAGCATCTAATGCATAGAGGGCGGACGAATGGCGCCCGGGCTGGGGTGGTCTGGAAATCGCGATACGAGACGTGCGGCGCGGAAGCAGTGATCGCGCATTAAATGATGTATGGGAAGGTTTGTCTACGGTCCAGCTGGCCTTGTATTTGTACGCTGGCTGTTTCGGTCTGGCCCACTGTCGCCATTAATTCGCCAACGAGGAGGCGTCCCTGAAGCGCGTTGTGGAACATGTCGGTGGCACTGGTACAGGAACAGGATGAGCGGCCCCGGCTATGGAACATGTTCCT
>NC_061510.1:48966514-48980596 GCF_022539505.1 Lolium rigidum | reverse complement strand
AAAAATGCCCTCTTCAAGAGATGGTAGCCAAGGCAGCAGTCATGGCAGCGGGAATTCGCACGATATATGAAAGCCTGGACAACAGCCAAGGATTTGTAATTTTTGGCGACCACCTCACCCACAACAACGAGAAAGTCCAATTCACCTCCGCCTCCCCATGGGCAGAAGCTTGGTTCCCGAAGATGGGGAAATTCTTCAAACTCGGCGCGATTGGGTACTCCACGTTACTCTCGTACATCACCATGCTACCTACCGAATCGGCAGCTAAGTATGAATAACACCGTTTCCTTACATACTTCTTTCGTATTTTTGTGATCCTTTTTCATGTGGCAACCATAAATCAACCTGGCCAAAGGGTTTTAGGCACAACTAATCTTGTTTCCATTGGTTTAATCCAGGCCATGGATCATACACGACACCCCCAGATACATCAACATACCGGGTGTTGTCATCAGGAAGCAACTTGTTGGTACACATCCAATTGATCATGAATTATGCTCAGCCTTCATCCGGCGCATCAACCAGATCGGAATGGACGCTGCTCGCAAACGCGGGTCTCACCCATGGTCCTACGCCCTGGAGCCTGACTTTGCGGTAAATTACAAAACACTAGAACATTTATTGCACTCATTAAAAGAATACCTTTAAACTCACCCAATTCCCGGCAGATCGCTGCCCTTGCGGGTTGGAACTGCCCAACCCTGGCGCACATTAGGAAACAATTCATATCTGATGATTTCAAAATTAATGCTTGTTGGCTGGTACCTACCCTAAACCATTTAATTCCAATTCTAGCTGAAATTGTCAACACTCTGCCAAACTAACAATCTGGTAGGCCACCAAAATCGGGCGCCACTAATCTTATGCAGTTCCATGCACCGGCCCCTTTGCACGATGGATGGTGCAACATTGCTTTTGAAATGCCAAGTAAGATCATGCATATCATGGATCCAACAGCCAGCACACAGGGGATTAACCCCTCAAGGAAGAAGAAATTGATTTTTGTCGCCGACAAACTACACGCCGCACTGTTCAACTGCATCAACACCTTCTTCGATGCCTGGCCGGTAGATGAGATTGGGTGGACCAAAAGATTCCCTATCCTAATGGACACCAAGTACAGCAGGTATGTGAAAAAAAAGAAACCTGCACCTGAATTACCATGAGTTGGAGCAGTCATGATTTGTCTTTTTGGTCCCCTCTTCAGGGATGAATCTGGATTATGCACTACATTCTTCGTCAAGAATTTTGGAGGAACTGACATGAAAGTCGGAGTGTCGCGGGTGAGTTTTTTTGCCAGTCCGTACGAACTATTCAATTCCTCGCATGTCCTTATTAACAGCAGCAAACACAATCCTACCTTGATTCAACCCTTATAACTATTTTTCCCCAGGACAACATTAATAATCATCGCCTCATGCTCCTTCATCAAGTCATGAAAATACAAGGAAACTCTTCACATCTGCCTAAAGAGCACCTCATTGCATCAAAGATCGATGAAATCGGACCACTCTGATAGTCACTGGGGGCTGCAACCAGTTACCAATTTGATTGTTCATACATGTGCGCAGCCTAGAATTTCTTACAAACACTTATAATTATGTACGACGTAATCAGTGTAAGATTGTAATCTATGTATCCGTGTACAGTCTTGAACCAACTTCTACCGGGGTTATTCTGTAAGATAATATCCATGCAAATCTTATCAGCCATGCCAAGGAACCGTGTTGTTTGCAAATATTTATGGGTAACCTTCAGAAAAAACCTTCGCGTGGTACGTCACCGACAAGTTCTTCACACATGTCTATCTAGTTGCACAAACCTATTAGCAAGTTCGTTGTCTCTGTGCTACTACTATCGATCCTGGTACTGTATGATCATTTGGGTCATCTCTGTTTTGCTGAATATACGCTCGCGCCATTGAATTCTCACAAGGGAATCAGATTGAAAAAAGGACATAAAATCTGCAGTTCATGTTAGGGGATACGAAACCCAACACAAGTTTTCATTCTAATCCTAAATCCAAGAACTTGCAATATTAAAGATGGCACACCACATAGATGTAGTGCAATACATATGTTTGTAGGTAAACAGAACACCGTCACATATGACAGCGAACTGTTGGATAATTTACAATAAAATGTCCTTTTAGGAATTGCCACTATAGGCAACACACTACCAGGTGGATTAACAGGAGCACCCTCTAACTGTCGGGTGCACCCTCGGATTAGACCACACGCTCCTCGTGCTTACATGCTTTCCAAAACAACAGGCCCTGCATGCTGCCACTCGTATGGTGGTTACCAGCTAAGCTACCATATGTGCAAAACAACCAAAACGTCAACCTACTCCTAGGTTAACACGCACCGACCTGTTATCCCTCTAGTCCAGTACTAATAAGCTATTTGGCGAACAGAAGTAACACACAACAACAACCCCCTGCAATTGTCTTCAAAGGGGAGTGTTTTTGCTGCGGAAGAAGCTACCAGTTGTTGTGAATCAGGTATCCAGGGGCGTTCCCATAGTTGGACCGAGAGTCAGTGATCTGGTAAAGCATCTTCCTGCTGAGGTTGGACACCTGCCCCTGCATAAATTTGTTCCAGGAAGAAACGCAAACAGACAACAACAAGGATGCAGTCAGTTTATACTGTCAACCTGCAAAGTATGTACAAATTCGCTGGCTGTGTGTTTAAAATGCACTTACGTTGCTGAGGCCATTTGCTAGGTTTGGGACGGTCTCCCCATTGAAATCAGTGGCATAGAGGAACACGTAGACTCCAGTGTTCTCACTGCCAAAAAAGGGAGAACAATAAATCCAACAGTTGTTGAGAAATAGGTTTTTTCCACGGGAACACACATGCAAATTGGGGCTACAAAACCACTTAAAGCGTATGCAATCTGACTGGCTAGATCGGGGGTGCATCGAACTATGGTAACGGACCGTCCATTCGGACTCAACAACATTCCATCCATAACCATGCCGTTCGCCGCAGCGCCTAAGCGCTGCAAGCAAGCACTTCGTGGAGTCGCCATGCTTGGACACGAAAGCTGAATCAGTCGCCCCCTGGTACAGAGGGTCCAGCACATTCAATATCTTGTCCAGCATGTCGAACCCGTAAAGCGACCATGAATCCACCAAACGGACCGTCGCCATGATCTGAAGAATTTGTTCAACAACAAGCATATTGGTGTAAGTCTAATCTTCTAGCTTGTATGGAGACATAAACAGAATTAAAACCATGCAAACTTGTCAGCGCCAGATATCTATAATCGGTACACACATAACCTACCATGCGAGTCCTCGAGATGTCGTACCCAATCCTTGTGGCTGACATCAACTGGTCAATGTATGCAAGACTAGTCCCCTCCGGGTCATACAAGAAATGGATCTGTAGCAACAACGTCTGTCAAAGCCAGAAACAACGGTCACACTTTTCATACAAAGCACCGTCCTAATGCACAGGAATGAAAGCCAAAAATAAAGATTAGTGGTTGCCAAGTCAAAAATTACCGCCCAATCAGGTTCCACTAGAGCTCCCCAAGGGTACTCTACATTGCTGTACATGGTGCGGTCACGGAGGTTAGAGTCACGGTTCGAGGCGGCCATAGTGTGGTGGGTGATCTCTGTCTCGTCTTGTATCTGCTCCTTGATGTCTTGCCCAGTAAGGACAATTGACCAACCAAACTCCTCCCTGTCCAACGAAGTGTAGTACCGCCTGTCCATATTATTAAACTAAACTACTCAGCCAGGAAAACACACAGGAGGAGTTAAAATTTGAATTAGAGCCAACCAAAAAAATGCGCTATGCTATGAGTAACACTAGCAAAATCCAACATACTTCTTCAAGTCATCTTCTCTTGTCAAGTAGCGGAATGAATCATAGAAAGAATCCACATAATGGCTTGGATATGGTACATGGGACAATCCCAACACATATGGGTGCTGGCTGTATTGGAACTCATTTTCCATTCCATCAGATGCATACATCATATCCATCTCCATCTCTCCAGGGATCATCGTCGGGCCTAACAAAATTAATACAAGACTAGGTATTAGGGAAATGCTGCTGCGCACTGTAAATCATGTACCGAATAAAAGGTAAGTCGTGGTGCATGCTCGTACAGTCAGTTGCCATTGGGTTTATACCCCCAGAGTAGCCTCCACTAATATCCCAAACCGGCATGCAGCCAGATCCTCTGTCAGATGACAAGCTGATAGGTTCAGTTATCACAATTCCGCCGGCGCTACGAACTGGAGGTGTCATCCTGGTCTGTAGTTTAGTACTCATGCTCGAATCACCTTCGATGACATGATCTTTCCCCTTAGAGATACCGGATGTCATCGAATGCAGAATACGTGCAGCTGCAAGAGGAAACAAATGCTTTTAGGTTAACTGATCCACCAATGTCTAGTACATTTTATCGGGATTAAGATATGTCACAAAGAAGTAGACCCATCCACTTTGCCCAAATAAACACAGTGGTGCATACCTCCTGAACCTGTATTTATCCCACCCGCGGCATGGATCCCTGGCGTGGATGCCTCGAGTGGGGCATCAACAGGCTCCCCCACACTCCCAGCACCGAAACGCACCTCTGGCAGTGGCCCTTGTGTTCATATTCAAAGCAAAGTTAGTGCACAGCCGTAGAAATTTTACAGAACAATGCATCACACACAAGTTTCGTTATCAAAACTCTACTGCATACGACAACTAGTGTATCTCAAGTTTCTCCTAAATCAGTACCTGGAGGTGAAAAGCCAACTATCGGGGTACAAGTGGTTCCACTCCCAACCCGCACCGGTGTCCCTGTTGGGAAAACATCAGTGGCCTGGGCCTGTAAGCCGCTACCCTGAAGTATTTTTGCAACTATATCGGTGTACTTTGTTGCAACTTCTCGACCGAGCTCAGAATCTAGCGCCCCTGCATAAATGGTCACCTCTGTCCTCCTCCTTTTCCGGTCTGCTTCGACTTGCTCATCAATCAACCTGTACTGATGGGAGACATGCTCAACAATGTCGCTGACGCGGTTCGTCTGGTCCGCCAGCAAAATGCCAACTAACTCTGTCAGCTGCAATTGCAATTGGATGGTTACAACAGAGAATTGCAACTCGTAAACCTCAAATTTGTCAATTTTCTTCCATAAAAAATAGCACTTACTGTTGGAACTCCTCGCGATGGTGAAGCAAGGTTACCTGCACCCCCACTCATCCTCCGTGCACCCTGGGAGCTGCTTCCTTCACCATTCTGCAGCGACATGGCTGCTCCCCAAGGCCTAGTCTGCAATTAAGAACCATCAGACGAGGTAAGCAAGCATGTAGGCTCCACGAAACACATGTTAAGCAAACTGTGTCTATCGAATGTTTAATGCCAGCTTGAATTTACAATGTAACCAGTATAAAAGCTACGCGCACACCATGCAGCAAAGGACTGTATAAAACACCAGGTTAAGCCACCTCTCGAAGTAATTCAAAAAATGAAAGCCCACTACTCATATCATTGAATTGTAGCGACAGCAGTCTAATAACTAAATGTGCATGCGATATGCGGTACCAAAGCAAGAAGGTGTGCCTTCCCAAAATTCATTATGTCTTACCTTAGCCTTTCCATAGATTTTTCCTTCACCAGTTTCGTTTGTCTCAGCCTTCACTAGGTGTCGTAGGTATTGGCCGCTGTATGCAGCGATTCGGGGGCTGACATATCTAGTGGCATCCAACTCAGGAATCGCAAGCCAGTCAAAGCTAAAAACCTGCGGAATTTTACGGTGTCAGGTGTTACATAATATAGGTTAGCTGGCAGGTAACAAATAATACTATGCAAACATGAACTGTAGGTTAACAAATTGCTTCAAACATCAGATAGCAGGGCCATTGCTCAACATCAGTTAATGGCTAGAATTACCTCTAGTAGGGCCCAGCAGCCACCAGCTAGAATTGTCATGCTCCCCTGGTCTTGGTCTTTGCGAACCCTGTGCGCCGACTCACGCAACACTTGTATGGCATATGAAGCAAAATCATACTCGCCTATCCTGTCTGGGTTGAGTACAACGTACAAGGATTCCTCCGTAATAGTTGTGTTTGCAAATCTCGGAGCAATGAAACAGGAAAGGGCTAGTATGGTGTACGCAACCTTAACCTTGTTTTTGTACTCTTGGGTGATCTCAAGAGGGCAAGGTGTATCTAGGAAGTCCTGTAACAGTTTTATTGTCAAACCACCAGGTATTTTCTCGTCCTCACCAAGCAGCCTAAGCACACGCCCAACAAGCTCCTCTCGATCACCTGGATTCACGACCGGGACCTCTCTGGTGCCACCGTGTAATCCCAATATCTCAACCACCTTCTCCCTATCTAGTGGCCTAGTCTCTCCATCAAAGAAACGCACACGTAGCGACACTGGGTCTAAGTTGTTCAAGTGCCACAGGCCATTCTGTCAGTCCACTTTGTTCATACCTCGGAGGAACATCGTTCCGTGCAAGCCGGCCTCCGTGATGTAGGCCTTGACCTCAGCAGGCCAGTTCTGGCTCACACCGGCGATGTGCACCGGCGAGTACCCAGTCTTGATCGCGGGCCCGCGGTCGGCGCGGAACAAGAGGTCGATCGGCGGCTGCGGCAATGCCTCCATCCAGACGTTCCTCAGAGCCAAGCGGGCAGTGGTCGACCGTGTGCCAGCACGGCGCGTAGTCGGCACCGCGCAGGTGGTCATCAGACCAGCTTTGCTAGGCTGCAGATCTTGGGGGAAAATAAAAAAGAAGCAGCAAAAAGCAAGTCAGCATTTGCAAGAAGGATCTGCAGGTCAAAATTACATAGCAAGGTGCGGGAAGGATGGATCTACGCAGATCCGGTCATTGTTTTGGCTAACCTGGTTGTTTTGCTTCAGCCCGTGTCTTCTCTTGAGCTTGGCAGCCGCACGCTACGCAGCAGCCGGGGGAAAAGTGAGCTCGGGAGAGAGGAGAAGAAGGCGACCGGTGAATATATACCCCGGGAGCACAAGCGACTGGCAGGTAGGCCCACCGTCCCAACCACCGCATTTAACAATGACCTGTCCCACATATGCCCCACCAGTTCTCGTCCGATCGAAAGTGGCCAGGCTGCCTCCTGGACCAGATACCTAGATCCAACGGCTCACAGGCTACAGACAAGTCACAGATTGCTCCGTAGCCATTGGATCTTGTCCCAAACAGGCCAGGCACTGTTTTGATGTCCGGCTTTCTGGGAGACAGAACTTTCTCCTCCCAGGCCCAACAACAGGCAAACTACTATATTGCACCCAGCGTGAGACCGATGTGTTCTTGGAATCTAGCTACTGGGCTGCTTGGGCAGAGAAACAGTACCGGAGCGCGGGGAGATCACCTGGTCCCAAAAGAGTAACACTCTGCATGGCGCTTTGTCTCCGCCACGTCGCATGCACACCTGCCCCGGTCAACTACAGCCAATCTGATTTTCCCCATGCGTTCAAAAATTGTAGATAGAATTCCTTATTTCACACCAATTCTAAATATGATTCCTTATTTGGCCCTAATTATTTTTGGCTCCCTTTTTTTGACACCCAATGTGAATTTTGGTTCCATATAGGGCATTATAGTTGGTTGTGTTAGATCATTCCGTCAACATTCTATCAGCTGGACCAAAAGATCCCCCGGTTAGTCATATATCTTTGCAAAAAAAGGAAAATAAAAATCAACCAAACCTTTCTCTGCTGGACCAAAAGATCCCCCGGTTAGTCATATATCTTTGCAAAAAAAGGAAAATAAAAATCAACCAAACCTTTCTCTGCCCCACCCGACCCTGTCTCTCTAACCGAAACTCCTCCCAACCGCTCGCATCGGTGGCGGCCGGCTAGCTCGCAATGGCGGTTGAGGCCTGCTGTAGCGGAAGCAGCATGGATCAAGTGGATGCGGCGGCGGTGGGCGGGGGCAAGCTCTGCTGTGAAGCCACGAAGGGCGGCCATGCCGTCGGGATGGCGACCCAGGCCTGGGGCCGAGGGCGGCCAGGAAGATGCTCCGGACGGCGATCACGTCACGGCGGAGGATGGACAAGGTGGCGCTGCGGCGGTGGGCAGACTAGGCTGGCGGTGGCATGCGAGAACCACTCGGCTGCGTGTCGGGACATGGAGCCGATGCGTGGCTCTCCCGCACGTTTGGACATGGACCACGCCACGTTATTCAGAAATAGCCTGACCGTGCCGCGACCTGACACATGTGCGACAGCGAGCCCTATTCTGAAAGTTCTGCAAAATATTTTTGTCCGGTACATTGTTTTCGTCCCTCTCTATTCTCAGTGAACAATCCCAAAAATGCTTTGACGTGCATGCAAATTAGCATATATATCGCCACCAAAAATGTCGCACTATAGTGGCGTATGTTTTGTGAACACTGCTTATCATTTTATGAAGCGGGGGCAAAAATGTAATCTGCAGGTCTGCAATTAACACCGTTAGTCCTTCAAATGTACTAGAGTGTCATATAGGGAACCACGATTTTAACCTAGTGTCAAACAAGGAAGCTAAAAATTTCAAGTGTCAAATAAGGAATCATATACAACATTAGTTTTATATAAGGAATTCTCTCAAAATTGTCTTCATGGGAATTTTGTGAACAGATCAATAGTTAAGCCACCGAAACAGTGCTATAAAGGTGAAAACAATATATTAAGAACGATATTTCTTCTAATGGGTACATTTACAGTGGACGATTACAAACAAGTAGGACGAGTGTAACCAAATGATGCAGCTAGTTGGGTTGCACCAACGCACGTACGTCATGCTACTTAGCCTAATTAGGTCTAAGTCTACTTAGACACGTAGGCACTAACTACATTTAGACAAAACCCAGAAACGCCTTTGCCCTCTTACACATGAGGCTGTCTACCTCATCCTCGTCCACAACACCATCGGTGTCATACACCTCCACCACACAGTCAGCGGCTGCCAGCTCTGCTTCGTCCACACCTTGCTGACGACGCCTTTTGAGGCCAACCCACTCTGATGGAGTGTGCTCCCCTTGACCCTCGGAAAACCCAACCTGGTGGATGATTTTGGCATCACACGGTAGGGGGGACCCTCCTCCGCCAAAAAGCACACCTTCGGCTCCCTGCGTGAACGATTAAACCCGATTAGTCAAAGCGTGTCGATTAGATTATTTCACTAACCAAAAAATGGTCCACAGATTCGTGCCGCCCGCAACCTGCGGCCCCGTGGCGCACGATCCGGCCGAATGGGCCTGTGTATGGGCCACGGCTCCATCGCCGGCCACAAACTGGCACTGCCCTAGGCATCCTTTCACGGTGTTCTGAAAAAAAGAACACGGGTCAAAAATCGAAAGAGATGGATACTACGTGCAGGGAACAGTAAAGCCAAGCTCAGTTCGGTAGGCGGAGACGAGAAAGCAGATGATCGAAGCTATCATGCAGCCTCTATTCAGGCGCAGCTGGGCAAAAGATCTGTTAAAAAAGGGGGAACAAATGGAGCTGGAGCAGTTACCTGAACAACCGAGTCGTCCATGGCAACCAGCACTGCACCTCCAGGAAGACAAATCGCAGCCATCTATGGAGTTGCAACGAGGAGCAGGAAGGGAAGCACACTAGGTGGCTATGGAGGTTCCGAATTCAGCCCTCGCCCTAGGATTGATTTCTGTTGTTGTTTGGTTTCAGCCGTAAGCTCTACCAACACCGCTGGCTGTTATATATGAACGCTGGGGTGGTTCCTGGTTTGGGCGCCAGTTTTTCAAATCCAGCAGACGCTCCCCCTCCACAACTGACCTGCATCGATGCAAAACACCAGCACGAGTAAAACATAGGCCCCCTCGTGACACGGCTGAATTCAACCTTGTCCAACAACGGCAACTGGGGGACGACGTGGGACCAAGTTGGCCAAACATATCTACCAGGTTTCTCCAATCAAATTTCTCCAATCAAACGACAGCTTATGTGTGATGAAAAATCGGTCCTATAGTTTTTCATATGATGCCAACAGAAAACAACAGACCGACTCCTAATCGACCTGGTTTTTACACATCACAAATAAATTGCTTCAGTTCCAAACGCAAGGTTTGATATGGTGCCATTAAAAAAAAGTCCTTAATCTTTTTTGGCCCCTAATAGAACTAAATATTACACAGCAGAAGGAAATTGCTTAAGTTTCACACACTTGCAGCCCAATGCCGGAACTCGAGATAACCGATGCTTCCGCCTGGTGCGTACCCACCTTTACAGCTGCTGCAGTCTTCATGCAGCTGGTCTTACGGTGCCCTGGAAGCCCGCAGTTCGAACATTTCGGTTCCTTCCGGGGTTTAGCAACTCCAGGAGGGCGATCCGGGCATGTTGTGCTCTTATGCCCAGGCTGCCTACAAATAGTGCAGAATCTTGTCCTCTTCGATGTTGTCTCGTACGGCGGTTTGTCGCGGCTGGTTGTTGGCCTGCCACCACTTCTATTCTTCGACGGTACCAGCAATGATGCATCTAGGCTAATTGCAGCAACGCCATCTTTGGACCCAGCGTTCATGTGCAAGAGATGCTGGTCAGGCACATCATCCACCCTAGCTTTCTTCGCCGTCAGTCTCTGCTCAAGTCCCAAACCATCCCCCTCAACAGCCACTAGCTTCAACTTCGGCAGCAAGCCCTTTACGGACTCCTTTGCCGTTGTGTAAGCATCCACGTTTACATCACCTAACCTCACAAACCTCCATGCAATTCAGATAAAGCTGTGAATGCCGGAAGCTGAAAGAGGTCACTAGACCCTGGTCCTTCTGATACTGAACAAGGTGGAGGGGCAACACATCGCGCGCGTCTACTGTCCATCTCTTCATCACATGGAGCGCTGGGATATCCGTGCACCTGAGGTGTAGTAGCACCTGCCGGAGTGGCGGAAAAAAGGGGTCCGAATTAGTTTACAGATATTAATATGCAGGCTACAAAAACAATTTGGATAGGCCGAACTTTTCTGGCAGGGAAGATACTCCAGACTGCCGCCACTCACCTTAACAACATGGCACCATAGCATGCCCATGTGTTCGTACATACCGCACTCGCACGTGTAGAAGCCATTGTTAACCAAAACCTTGTACTCCACCTTGCACCATTTCTCCCGACTAGCGCTGTCGAAATGGGATGCCCTGTACTCCACGCCTGGCACCACCTCGTCGATGAAGTAAGAAGCAGACTGGTATAGAACTTTCTGGAACTTCTCAAACATAGTTCTTGTATATATCTTTGCGGCATGCTTCTCCATAGGTCCTCCGACTTTGTAGACCACTCCACTCTGCGGGGCAGGGACATGTTTTGGCAAAAAAATATGTCAATAATTCAAGTAAAAGCAGTGGATTGGCACTAGGTTACATCGATTACCAGTCGTGTCCTCTTTTCCTGGAAGCTCTCCTCCGAATCCCTATCGTACAACAGTTTGTTAAATTGTTTTACGAACACGTGCATCGCCGAGCCTGGAGGCACATATGTCTTCAGCATGTGGTTCGCACTTTCGCTACGCTGTGTACTAGTCATTCTTGCATAGAAGATTCCACTGAAGTACGGCTTCGCCCATTTGTGCCTTGTTTCATAAATTTGGTACGGGTAGGGGTTCTTCTCTAATGCATAAGTACTAAGCATCTGCATCCAGGCACCCTCGAACTCCTCCTGGGTCAACATCTGGTTCACAATCCGGTGGAAATCGACCTTGAACTGACTGTTCTTCCCATACAAGGCACCGAGCCTCTCCTTGGCTTTCCGTAAGACATGCCATTTGCACCATCGGTGCTTAGTTGCTGGGAGAACATTTGCAATAGCCACTTCCATCGCCCTGCACTGATCTACAACAACAAAACAGGACAAAAAGGTCCATCTATTAAAGGTCTATCACAAACACCTGACGGGGCAGTTTGCAAGAAAAATCTAAGGAAGATTTTATGAGAGCCGCCTACGCACGATTCCTTACCTGTTAGCACGGTGACTGGTTTTTTCCCACTCATCATCTTGAAAAACTCCCGGAAAACCCACTCAAAATTTTCAACCTTCTCTTCACGCAGCAGCACACCCGTGAATATGGCACTCTGAAAATGACTGTTGACGCCAACGATCAATCCGAATGGCATATCGTACACATTTGTCCTGTAGGTGGTATCAAATGTGATGGCATCGCCGAAATAATGGTACTGTGCCCTCCCCTTTCCGGTAGTCCAGAGTAGGTTCATGATCCTACTGTCATCATCCACTTGCACGCTGTAGGTGAATTCAGGGTCGACAGCCCCCATCTCAGAGAAAACCTCAATTGTCTTCCTCACATCATCATCTGCTTGCTCGCTGCTGATCTTCCCACATAAAGTCTTCAACGCCCTTTTTGTGAATGGTATATTTTCCATTTTTCCAAAGAAGCTACCAATGATACTGTAAACCTTTCCAAGATTTACATTATTCTCGCGGGGTTGCTTCACCAAATCTTTTGTGTAGCTGTCGATGTGCCTGTGCGACGGCCAATGCGCCCGCTCGCCGAATGAAGCAGACAAGTCATGAGTGTGTGCGTCCCTATGCTCGCATATGTACCACCCATTGTCCTTTGTCCGCAGCAAACGGATTAGAGCCGTGCAAAGGCAACGGGTGGAGTGGGAATTAGTGGCCCGCGGACGCCCCTGCATATTTAACAGAAACCTGATAAGCTGGAAAAGAAATTAGTTGTCCAGTTTCCCCCAGCATTTTGTAAAAAATCTAGTTTACAAAATAAGTTCTTGCCGGACAAGCCGGTTTCATGGCTGGGGTCAAGTAAACAATAATATGGACACGAGATCGGATTCGGGCTTACCGAACAACCGCACACTATCTCCTGCATGCACTTAACTCTATCGACATTGAGCCTGCTTTTGCCGTACCGCACCCCAAAACCACGTTCCCACGAGTATAGATTGTAGAAGTCGTAAGCCTCTCCTATAGAATCGAACGATACACCGACCTCTGGCACAATGACCTGGCCGTTAGGCCTGGTTGGGAACTCGCGAAGTGTCCTCTCCAGCGCCGTGACTCGGGATGAGTTCAGTGCCCTTTCGGGTGGCGCCTTCCCTACTCGTGGTCTGCAATAGAAGGCGAAAGAAATTGGTTGGTGAATTCCACTAGAAACCATGTCATTGTACCAAGAAAATCGCCGTCGCAAGCCGTACCAAAAAAACCGTGCCGGAGGTAACACTGGATTTTACGGTTATCACGCGCACATTATACAAATGCTAAGTAACCAAGACAAAAACTACCTTCGGACATTTTAAATAGTTTATTCGATAAAAAATCTAGACTAATCTTGCCTGCTGTAGGACGTTAATAACTAAACACCTTTTCTGGCACACATCACCACCCCCCGTGGGTACCTACATCTCGATCGCATAGCGCTCACAAGAACAACACAAGAAATTTGCGTTTTGGACTGATGGTGGATCGTTCGTTACTAAATTGGCGGTACGACAAGAAAAAGGTACCTCCGTTTCCACCCTGAGATGACGGCGCGGTCGGCCCCGTCCCCATCGCGGACGACGGACGATTCAGCCTGCACATCTGTGTTTTCTCCGTCTTCCTCGATTGCCCCAGCCACCGAATCTCCAGAAACAGCGCCCCTGGTGCCGTCCGCTTGCACAGTTGGCGCCGTCACCGCCACACAGCTCGGCTGCGATGAGCAACCCACGACGGCCTCCACTTCTCCACCGCTGCAATCCTCTTGCGCCAGCAAGTTTTGCAAGCTGTACCAGTAAGTATTCCCGAACAATAAGTTAATCGGCAGTACAGGATCTGCTTTAGCCCTGAATTGATCTAATTTTTGGACATGTCTAGTTGGAGGAGTCTTACCTCGGCTCCAGATCTCCGAACACGTAGTCCTCCATCCGTCGTAGACGAGCCGCAGCCACACCAGAGTAGTGTCGGGGACCCTCTTCCCTCGCTCAAGCGCGGTGATTGAGCGCCGCCACATGCAGATTCACCTGTCCATCGGGCAAAAGGGGACGCGGTGGCGCTCTGGGAGGTGGCGGCGGCTTAGTTTAGGGATCGATGCTAGGGCTTTTCGACGGGCGAGAATGGAGGACCGGTACCGTAAAGGTGTTGACCTTACGACGGGCCCGCGAACG
>NC_061510.1:48943422-48966414 GCF_022539505.1 Lolium rigidum | reverse complement strand
TCTTATGAACTTATTCATATGCTTGCAAGACATTAGACGACATTCCACCGAGAGGGCCCGAAGTATATCTATCCGTCATCGGGATGGACAAATCCCACCGTTGATCCATATGCCTCAACTCATACTTTCCGGATACTTAATCCCACCTTTATAACCACCCATTTACGCAGTGGCGTTTGGTGTAATCAAAGTACCTTTCCGGTATAAGTGATTTACATGATCTCATGGTCATAAGGACTAGGTAACTATGTATCGAAAGCTTATAGCAAATAACTTAATGACGAGATCTTATGCTACGCTTAATATGGGTGTATCCATTACATCATTCACACAATGATATAACCTTGTTATTAATAACATCCAATGTTCATGATTATGAAACTAATCATCCATTAATCAACAAGCTAGTTAAGAGGCATACTAGGGACTCTTTGTTGTTTACATATCACACATGTATCAATGTTTCGGTTAATACAATTATAGCATGGTATATAAACATTTATCATAAACATAAAGATATATAATAACCACTTTTATTATTGCCTCTTGGGCATATCTCCAACAGTTCCATAGCCGGGGCCGCTCATCCTGTTCCTGTACCAGTGCCACCAACATGTTCCACAACGCGCTTCAGGGACGCCTCCTCGTTGGAGAATTAATGGCGACAGTGGGCCAGACCGAAACAACCAGCGTACAAATACAAGGCCAGCTGGACCGTAGACAAACCTTCCCATACATCATTTAATGCGCGATCATTGCTTCCGCGCCGCACGTCTCGTATCGCGATTTCCGGACCACCCCAGCCCGGGCGCCATTCGTCCGCCCTCCATCTCTTCTCCACTCTTTCCCTAAAATCCCCTGATAACTCACGAAAAACTGGAAAATATTTTTTTCGATAAAAGGGAATATATTAATATTAAACTATACCAATTACATCTAGCCTCTACAGCAACGCAATGCCCTAAAACATTACGGATGCACACAGCCAAAAAAGAGAAAAAGAAAACTAAGAAATAAAAGTCCGCTACAGTACTCCAGCCCTAGCAACAGTAGTACAACCACCACCAAGACAACATCTGAAAATTCCAGCTCCTAAGAAAACAAGACATGGTGGATAATATGGCTCTATAACCACTTTATTTCCATGTGAAAATAGGAAAAATTCATGTCGTGATGAAATCACTCAGTAAACAAAACCGCGTGTCATCATGGCGTATGAGAAGACCAATTTGTTCCGAGCAGTCAAATTGTATCATTTTTTTACAGAGTAATCCACATAGCTCTCTTTCCCCGTGAAAAGAAAACACCATATATCAGAGAGCTTGAAGTGAAAAATAAACTGGAGGGTGAAAAAATCCACGTATTTGAACCCCTCTCTTTCACTTTTATCAAGCCTTTGTTCCCGTGCCCTCATGGCCTCACTAGGCTAGGATGTGGATTGTCATTTCTTGTGTGTGACCTGCTACATCTCTTAATTAAGTACTTAACTATTTTATAAGAACAATTATAGGGAGCAAATTTTCAAAATTACATCTAAAAAATATTTTAAAAATAACGAGAAGAACATATCATGACAATGAAGAGCGGATATGATGCATCACACACAAAACATCAACAAAAATTCTATAACTGGTCAAACTCTTATCCCTTTCTTCTCTCTCATAGCTACAGTAGGTTGAGAGTCGACCCCGGTGAACCGGGCCGACCCGAGGCCTTCCTCGGCGGCGTTGCCGGCCGGAGGTGGCGAGGTGCCGGACCTCATAGTGTATATAGTAGTTGCAATAATGGTAGGACTAGATGGCTCTGTGTTGGCGAGATGCCGTTCTTCGGCTTTATGTCGTTTCTTCAGCTTTATGCTGGGAGGGTGGTGCCAGTTCCCCATGGCCGGAGCTGGTGCTGGCCGGCTGTCCTTCTCCTCGTGGTGGTGCTCTCGTGGTGGGGGCTGGAGGCTACTAGGATGGGGGCTGCTGGAGTCTCCAATAATAAGGCCTATGTTGCTGTCTTCTGGATCCGATGGTTTGATGCGTTGCTGCTCTCTCCGACCAACCATGGTGGCGAGGGGAGTAGGTGTGGTTGCGTGAAGACCTGCAGATCTGGAAGGGAGCGGGGAAATATGCTGCAGCTTGGAGATACTCACATGGTGGCCTTGTTCGCTGCCATGATCCATGGCTGTTGGAATGGCCTCTCCTCAGTGCCATCTAAAAGGCGCCTGTTCAACCTCGTGTGGAGGCCTTTCTTCAATGGATCAGCACTGGAGCTTCTGTTCTTGTCCATCCCAAGTGGCAGGTTCCCCGGTGATGGAGAAAAAGACCAGTGGTGTGATCCGTTTCTTCGTTGTGGTGGAGCAAGAAGACCAGGACTCTGTTGCGTTTTCTCTTTTAGTTCTAGGATCATCTTGGCATATTTGGAGGACCAAGTTGTAATTTTCCTTTTATGTGTGTTCCTTTATGTAAAGCCCACCGTATAATGCAGTTCAAAAAAAAAAGATGCATCACACACAAACAAACTCTTGTGAATAACAAGATAACATCATCAAACATGTAAATGCTCATAGATGTAAATACGTGAAGATGCATTATTTGATTAAAAGGAATGGCGCATTGGAAAAGTGGAGGAATTTTCCTTTGCTTTTGTTTGGCTTTTGTTTTAAACAGTGGGAAAATCCAACTGCAATTTTTATTACTAATATAGCCAAACTTTACAAATGTACAAGATGTACAAAAAATAGGGTGAAAGACTAAACTAAACTTGTGACTGAAGCCATTCCTTAAAAGTTGCACCATGTTTTTTCTTCATCCTGTAAGCCAACATTTTGAGTTCTTGTTTGAAAATTTTGTGCTTTGTCTGGCAAGAAGACTCCCAAATCCAGGTAAAGAGTTTTGGTGCAGGTTAAACCCCACTCATAACTTTATAAGCATTTTTTGATGAAAAGGAATTATTTCCCCAAATGTAGCTCCAACTATTTTGATTTCCTTCTTGGGCAATACTTTGAGCATTACTGTAGATTTCTTAAAGTTGTTCCAACTCATTGAAGGCTTGTTGGGAAAGAGGGAAATGAAATAGGCACGGGAGGTAATCAGTGTGAATAAATTGATTCACAGTAGTATCAGTTCTTCTAGCAAAGGACACCGGCCAGGTGAGGAAATTAATGATGTAAACATGAATCACTCTAGAGAGTAGTCCAAAAGAAAGCAGTTTTTTCATCACCCAAATTACATTTAGCCATTGACTTATATGTATCAACCAATTTTAAGTGTGCTTTCCACCAAAAAGATCCTTCACCATGAATTCCAGGAAGCATACCTTCACTGTAATAAGTCTCTCTGATCAAATGAAGCCAGGGAATATCCATGATGTAGAATTTGTCTAAGATCTTCAATAGCAAGGCTTTGTTTTGTATTTCCAAATTTTGAACACCAAGGCCTCCCTGATCCTTAGGCCAGCAAATTTTATTCCAAGACACAAGAGCATTTCCTCTAGCATGCACATCTGAGTTTTTTTGCTCCATTTTTTCATTTGGCTTAGGTTTCATTGGGAAAAACAAAGGAATTCTAGAATCAAATAAAACCTATTTGTTACATTTTATATATAAAGAACAAGGGAAATGCGATAAATTGCATGATAACTTAATCTTATCTTTGAATGTATTTGAACCTTGATTTAGTTATGCAAATTAGGATTCTTGTGTTATTCTATTCCTGCAAATCAAACACTAGTTTCGTAAAAAAATCCGATGTTTTTTCAATCCTTTATTTTACGCATGCCATTCTTTCCCCTTTTTGAACTATATATGGAATTTTATCCTATTCACTATGATTTTCTTATCCCTATGGTTTCAGAATCCTATGAATCAAAGAGGCCTTAAAACAAGCAATGTGCAATTTTGTGAAATATTAGACATTGGAATTGGTGTAACAACTTTTTTTTATATAACTATAGTTTTTTACTGCACAGTTTTTTCATCCAGACCTACAAATTCACAAATCAATGATAATGAAAAAACATATATGATGCATGATCGCACAAATTTACGACAGTTAATAACAAGATATGCTACATAAAATATGTAAATGCTCATAGATGCAAATAAATGCCAAATAAAATAACAAAAATATGGGCATTGAGTAACTATGTGAAATCTTAGCCACATGAACAACATCAATGGCTATAAAGTATTTTTTTTTACTTAAGCTTTTTTATTTTTGAAATAACTGAAGTATTTTACAATATCGTACAAATTTCAGGCCACTTTGATTCGTAGGATTCCAGAAACTTGGGAATAGGAAACACATAGAAATAGGATAGGAATGCATGGGCAAACCCATACGATTGTAAAAACACAAGAAATTATGAAATTGTGTGGGAGAAAAGAAACACAAGAATCCTTAAAATCATAGGCCAATTCATGGTTAAAATAAATGCAAAGATAGGATTAGGTCATCATCATGCAATTCATGACCTTTATCTCGTTCTTTGTGCATAGAAATGCAAAAAAAAAAAAGAGGGTTGAGTGAATTGTAGAATTTATTTGTTTTTTAAACCTTTGAAACCTAACTAAAGAAATTTTTTGTACCATACACTTTTCCTTTGTTCCATCACTTTTTTTTCTTATTCATATGTTTTTCCTCTAACATTTCTACGAATGAAAGCGGCCCTTGCATTCTTCGACAGCCAACAAGAGCCCAAAGGAATCCAATTCCGCCCCAGCTGTTATTACACGTGCAAATCCGGTTATTTAAACAAGAAAACACAGCACCCCACTGACGCCCCCCATCCTAAAACCCTCGGCCCATGTCGCTCTCCACTCTCAACCACCCCGCCGCCACCGCCGCCGCCGCCACTGGGCGGCGGGGCAGGTCCTTGTCCCCGGCTGTCCCGGCGCCGCCCTCGGTCCGCCTGTCCAGGAGACGGCTTCCCGCCCCCGTCGCCGCGTCCGCGCTCGCGGTCGAGGCGGACGCCGCCGCGGATAGGGTCTCGGCGCTCAGCCAGGTCTCCGGCGTGCTGGGGTCGCAGTGGGGCGACGAGGGGAAGGGGAAGCTCGTAGACGTGCTCGCCCCCCGCTTCGACATCGTCGCGCGTTGCCAGGTGAGGACATACGGTCCCGGTTTTGGTTGTGCTCCGGTTTGCCTGCTGTGTTAATCCTCGATTGAAAGCTGCCTATTTGCGCGTTCTAGCGGAAATTCTGATACCGCACGCCAGATAGGATCGTGATAGTCGATGCTATTTTGGTGGATTGATGTTTGATCCGGATGATAGAGTAATCAGTGTGTAGAATTCGCCTCCTCCAGGACCTGTTTGGAAAGAGGATTATTTCTTAGTAAAATTTTGGTATTTAGTTTGAACTGAATAACGAAGCTCACACACACACAAAAAAAAAACCCATTCCGAAGGTGTTTATATTGGGACTGCTTTGGTTACAAATTATGGGTAGTATACCTGGATTTATCTGAACTATGAATCATGTACAGAGGGGGCAAAGTGGCAGATCTTTAGCCCAGCTTTGTTATTGCACTAAAAAAAATTACATTTCCGAGATGTTGTATTGAAAATTGGATTAGTGATTACAACAAGTTCTACTCCGTAGGTGTTTGGTCAAAGTAGCTATAATGATTAAAGATGGGTGTTAACCTCCTGTCTTTTAGATGGCAAACGAAATGAAATCTTCAACACCTAGACATAAACGGTGACACTAGAGAGAACTTCCTGATGTTTAAGACACATCAGGATTAATTATCCATGTAGTGTTTCCATCCATGCATAAAAGCACCATGACCAATCTGTGCCCTGTAGTGTGGCAATATTATGTGCAAGATTGTATGTTTTGGTGGGTAAAAAATCTGATCCGTTTAACTCACGTCTGAGGTTTTACCATAATCTGCATTAGGCTTCTTGGGTACTTTTGTTGTTTACCATAATCTTCATTAGGCCTCTTGGGTACTTTTGTTGTTTTGTTTACTCTTTCATTTTCGGGCTAGTGGTTCGTCGCTTCTTGCAACCTTTGTAGCAGCAGTTTTTGTTGAAATAAGCTACTATTACTGCTGCTCCTGGAAGTTCATGTCTGCATTTTTGTGAGTTTGACATGCTTACCTATTTCCATTCTCTTGTTTAGTTTACATTCCCCTACCCTTGAGTTTCTTCAGTTGCCAAGATTAATCTTTGTTTCTCCAATGATTTTTTGGTGTGTATTTGTAAATAAAATTATTGATATGTAGCATAAGTGATCACCGCCAGCTGGCAGTTTCTCTTAAGTTTTGTAGCCCTTCATCTGAGTTCCTAGAGCACACATGGAACAGAACAAAAAATCAGGATAATTAACCCTTTGATGACTAAACGAACAGGGTGGAGCAAATGCTGGACACACCATCTACAACTCTGAAGGCAAGAAGTTTGCCCTTCATCTTGTTCCATCCGGTATTCTCCATGAGGGAACACTGTGTGTTGTTGGCAATGGAGCAGTGATCCATGTACCAGGGTTCTTTGGTGAAATTGATGGTCTTCAATCCAATGGAGTCAGTTGTGATGGAAGAATACTGGTCTCTGACCGAGCCCACTTGCTCTTTGATCTGCATCAGACTGTAGATGGACTTAGGGAAGCTGAGCTAGCAAATTCCTTTATCGGGACGACTAAGAGAGGCATTGGGCCTTGCTATTCCAGCAAGGTCACTCGAAATGGACTGCGAGTTTGTGATCTAAGGCACATGGACACTTTTGGTGATAAGCTTGATGTTTTATTTGAAGATGCTGCTGCGAGGTTTGAAGGCTTCAAGTACAGCAAAAGCATGCTCAACGAAGAGGTTGAGAGGTACAAGAGGTTTGCAGAGCGTTTGGAGCCCTTCATTGCTGATACAGTTCATGTGTTAAATGAATCTATCCGACAGAAGAAGAAAATTCTTGTTGAAGGTGGTCAAGCAACTATGTTGGATATCGATTTCGGAACTTATCCATTTGTGACTTCTTCTAGCCCTTCTGCTGGTGGAATATGCACCGGCCTTGGGATTGCCCCTAGGGTTATTGGCGACCTGATTGGAGTTGTAAGTTTAAATTAGTGTAATTTAACCGTCATCTTTCTGTGATATAACACTTGTCTAATCCACTACTTTACATGCAGGTAAAAGCTTACACAACAAGGGTTGGCTCTGGTCCTTTCCCAACAGAACTACTTGGAGAGGATGGGGATGCTCTTAGGAAGGCTGGAATGGAATTTGGGACGACAACAGGTCGACCAAGACGTTGTGGCTGGCTTGACATTGTTGCACTGAAATACTGCTGTGACATCAACGGGTTTTCATCTCTTAATCTGACAAAACTTGATGTTCTGTCTGGGTTACCAGAAATTAAGCTGGGTGTTTCTTATAATCAAATCGATGGACAGAAATTACAGTCCTTCCCAGGCGATCTTGACACCCTAGAGCAAGTGCAGGTAAGAATTATTGTGTCATATTTCTGTTTGTTGGGTTAACATGGCTGAGCAATAGTACCCTGGAATAATTCATGATTATGTTGTATGCAAAATGTGTTCTTCTTTCTCTGGTTGCAAGATACAGTTAAATCGCTAATGTACAGTCTGCTCTTGCAAACCGATAGCATTACCAATTTGGCAGTAATTGCTTACATTTAAATGAAAGGTTAGAATAGACATGCTTCATATGCTCATATGTTCGTGTCATGTTTCAGGTCAACTATGAGGTGCTTCCTGGCTGGGACAGTGACATTTCTTCAGTTCGGAGTTACAGTGAGCTACCCCAAGCTGCCCGTCGTTATGTGGAGAGGATAGAAGAGCTTGTCGGTGTTCCAATCCACTACATTGGTGTTGGACCTGGGAGGGATGCTCTCATATACAAGTAAAAGTAACTTGATTTGGCACTGTACCGGACAAAATAATTCAGTCTTCAGTAGGCCGTGGGCATTGCTGTGTCAGCATATGCCCCTTTATTTGCCATTGTAGCGGCAATACAACTGGGAAGCTACTGGCTGTTGAGGTGATGTAATACCTGAATAATGATTCGGGAAATGACCCAAGGTATCAGCATAAGGATGCAATATTATTGTTTGGTACTCTGTAGTAGCATTTGTCTTGTCTCCACCAATGTTTTTGGTGGTATGACTAATGTTTTGCACTGATTGTGAATGCTTTCTTGTGGGCAGTCTGATACAATTTTCCTACTACTTTCATGTGCGCAAAAAGTTCATTTGTTGATGTATTTATCTCATATGTTGGGTAAGTTTGGAGCTCCTGATGTGATAGCAGTGGATCTTGCTTTGGATCAATTCCTTATGATATGCTGTCTCAGTATCAATTTTTAGCTTGTAAAATTTTGGTTTGAGATCCTTAGTGGACCTGATCAAAACATGTTCTTGCACCCTTGCATAGCCTTACAGCCTTGGTGTTTGGGTTGGATCTTCCTTATGAGATGCTATCTGACTATGATTGTTTCAAGTCATTCATATTCATATTTTCTTTTAGATCCGAGTTACCAGATCAGAACATGTTGGCCTTGGTGTTTCCTTTCTCTGTTGTTTTGCTAGCATGGTCTTAAATTTTTTTCATGCGCCTAAAATTTATTTTGGTACCACTAAATGATTCTTCACCTGGCAGAAGTTCAGGCGCTCGTAAACTGCTAAGCTTATAGAAGATGGTAAGAGATCTAAAACTTCATTGCAGGTCGATGAAAAATTCATGCCAAACTTATAAAACCTCAAAACTAGATGAACTTGGAGGCTAAACCTCATACATAATTAAACGATCGGACAGTAATTTTTTTTCAAGCGAAGCTTATGCATGGGCTAAGATCAGATGTCCCATACAGGGATGGGCATGCAGCCGAACTGGTCGAGATCGTCCATGTGGAACGCCCCATTCACGCCCAGCGCGCCGCCACCATGACCTCCGGCCGCGATGTCGCTCATGTCGGCGGCCAGCGCATCCCAGTCGAACTCCGCGCCACCGTTGTTGCCGCCGCCGAACCCAAACGCGTCCGCCACCTCGCCGGTACCCTGATCCTTCCCGAGCGCTGCGCCGCCCCCGTCGTCGTCCCGGAGCACGCCGATCTGCTGCAGGAACTCCTTGAGGTCGAGCTGGGGCTTGCCGCCGCCGAAGCCCGGGGCGCCCACGCTCTCGCACGGCGCGCCCTCGTACGGCGCCATCGCGTGCTCCAGGGAGTAGAAGCACGACTCGGAGGGCGGCATTGCGTTGGTGGTCACCGTGGAGGAAGGAGACGAGGCGGCGAGAGGAGGCGGAGGCGGAGGCGGAGTCCTCCTGGACGGCGGCTTGGTCGGCGAGGAGGAGGAGTTCTTGAGCTCCTGCAGCCTCTGGTGTATGACGTGCACGTTGTGCTGCGCGTTGAGGTTGAGGAGGCCGTACGAAGGCACCGCGGAGCCACAGCCCCTGGAGCCGGAGGAGACACCGGACGCAGGGAGCCACCTGATCATCCGGTGATGCGCCGCGGAGGTGGCGGATCCAGCTCCGGCGGCGGCGGCGGAGGCCGCGCGGAGGTGGGGCAGGTTGAGGAAGGCGTCGGGCCCGTAGAGCTTCCGCGCGGCCTCGTCGTAGGCGAGCGCGGCCTCCTCGGCGGTGGCGAAGGAGCCGAGCCAGACGCGGGCGCGCTTGTTGGGCTCGCGGATCTCCGCCACCCACTTGCCCCACGTCCGCTGCCGCACGCCCCGGTACTCGCAGGCGGCGTTCTGCGGCCCGCCCTTCCCCCTCGTCGGGCCCTTCTTCCACGACCGCTTCCGCACGTAGCTCTCCATGATCGACCTCGCTCCTGCACGCGCGACGGCAGCGACGTATCAGATCGATCACCCAACAATATATATATTCAGGCAGCGCGCATGATGGAGCCTGCAGCTAGCTAGCTAGCTCGATGAAATGCGCGAAACTTACGTGTGCGCAGGAGCGGGGGAATTTGAAGTTTGAAGTTTGGGAGTGAGGTTTAGGAGTGTGGGGTGTAGTGAAGTGGTGAGGGGAGTGTGACGAACTGACGATGGAGCCGATGGAGGATAAGTAGGGAGCGCGGGGTTGGGGTGTGACGGATCGCATGGGGTTTAAATGTTGTCACGGCCGGGGATCCATCCATGGATGGAAGAGGACGCATGCATGCATGTTGGCACGACAGTGTCGCGCTTTTGCAAGACCTGTGAGCGTGAACGTGACTGAGCTTCCCGATCGACGCATGTGACCGTTAGGGCATCTCCTGGATGCACGATGCACTAGCTCTTCCCAAGCACAAAAAAACTCAAATTCGTTTTCTATTTTTTTTACTTTTCCTTTGAGCAAACAAAAGATTGACTTCATTGCACATATATTTAAAGTAGTAAATAGTACATGGTAGAGATAAATAAGCCGTATCTAGCAATTATAAAACAAAGTCTAGAAAGTCAATCTTTCAGGTCTTCAAATTCTTTCTTCTTCCATTACATTATCTTATACTTTTCTAAAGGCAACCGAAATCAAATACCAAACCACAAACTTGTAAATACCAATAAAGATTCTTCCGTAATTATTAATGCCAAGACCACGTGCACCCTTGTAGCCATTAAAGTAGCCAATCAACGGAAAAATCTCATTTGCAACTAGTTGCACCCGCAACCCATTGTCGGATGTCACACTTCCAAGTTTTCAAAAAATACGAAAAAATATGGGGGGGGGGGGGGGTACATTGTGTTGTGCATTATGATCTATGAAGTTTCGTAAAAAACCCCGCTTTCTATTTTTTCTTTTCCTTGGAGCAAACAAATTGAATTTCTTGATTAAGTAAACAAATATTGAGCCCTTTGATAAAAGATCTACTCCCTCCGGCTCTAAATACTCGTCGTTGATTTAACTATTTAAGAAACTCAATCTCTCTTCAGGATGAAAACTCAAGATTTTTAGCCGGGCGATGACAACGCTTATGCATTGTTTTTCTTTTTTGGAGGCGTCACTTTTGGAGAACTTTTTATAGTGTTGTTGTTGCGACTATTTCATCACTACGACGGGTCTTTGTTTTATATTTCTCTCTTTTACTTTTTTAGCTATGTGCATCCTTGATGTCTTTTAATATTTTGGTGCATAGGCTGGATGTAATTGGTATATTCGTGATATTAATATGTTCCCTTTATAAAATATTATTTAGGACCGGAAGGAGTAGCTATTTCTCGAACCATGCATGTTGATGGTGCATGACTACGCCTGTTCTTACAATTTGATATTTCTGAGGCGAGTAAGAAATAATTTCTCTCTAGGTCAAAGCTAAGAACCACCTGATTGAAAAATACGGGTCTAGACATAGCCACACTTGTGACAAAAATCTGACCCCGCCAGTTCAATCCTCTTTCTAGGTTCTTGCTAAAAAATAATTTTTCGATAATGGTGCTAAAAAATAATGAATCTTTGTAAGCACTTCGTAAAACTTGGAAAGCAAACGTATTTCTATGTTTTGTTAAATTCCAGAATAACACACATATATATTGAGTTGAAATTTACCAATCAGTATGTACATATATATTGAGGCCATTTTTGTTGTAAAATAGTATGACCATGTGCTAAGTTTCATGTAACTGAGAAGATGAGAATGATATAGTTGGTTAAGATCTTAAACCCTAGCACCCTCATTTTCTATTTGTGGGTTTCTGTGTACCTAGGTTCCAAGAATCCGCAATCTGATTCATGAAATTGTCTAGTCGCCGAGATCTCAAGAATGGGCATGGCTAAGTTCCAAAAATCCGCTCTATATGATTTGGATATTGAGATTCATGCAAGTACACAAGGATGCGAACATTTTCTTTGAAAGGTCATTAATATCGAGTAACTAACAAGGTGGTGGCGGAACTAAGCGATGTCAACGAGGAAAGGGACTAAGGGAGGGTACAAATAAAGCCTTTTCTTTCTATATGTGTGTGTTAACATGGCTATCACTGGCAGTGGCATGGATTATCATAAATCCGTAATCCTATTTATCCAAATTTTTGTATATTGCATATTTTAGTGTTTGTCTGAGCCTGTTTTGCTTGTTTTTGTGTATGATATCCCACAAAATAATCGACGGCTAACACAGTTCAACAACCACACACTGAGTCAATACATTCTTTTTTTGAAAAGGAGTATAACCAATCAGCATCTACATCGATTGATGCATACATATACATCTATTTATTTCTTTGTATGTGACAATATAAATAGAGGCAGAGGAAGGAATGAAGAGGAACGATATCTCCAACGATATGTGAGCGAGTACATATGAATCGAAGGCATAAGCGTCGCCGCGTCGGAGACGTCTACGACGTCTACGGCTAGCAGGGCATGCATATGCCTATGCAGCGTCATGATCCATGGTAATATTGTAATAATAACAAATAAAGGGTATGAATGCGGTATAAAGACCCACCTCACAGCATTTTTTGCTCTCACGAGCGCGCCCCTCACGTGCTTCCCGTCCACGTCGGACGAACACGACGCATGTGTCCACCATGATTCTCGAACGTACCCTCCTGAAGATCTATCCCCTCCTTGGCAGCTCATATTCGGCCGGTCTCCTGCTTGTTTGACCAGCTCTAGCAGCTACCAGTCCAGAGGGCAATGCACACAACATTAGAAGAAAAAATATGTGAAAAAAATGTAGCAGTGCTCGTAATTGCCCAGTCCTCAATCAGCATGCTAAATGACGCAAAGAAGTGCTACAGTTATCAGTTGTTTAAGCAGCACACATTGCAATCGATATAACTTGATGCAGTGGATGTGTACATCAGTGCTTTTTTTTTTCCTTGAAGAAAACTATACAGTGGGACTTTATGCAGAACTAATCCGCGCAGTGTTCAAAATTATGTTTTTTTGTGCAGCCAAGGAAAATATCCCCCGTCTCATATGGGATGTGATTTATCAAAATTTAGATGTATCTAGACACTAAATATGTTCACAATTATGGTTTTTGTGCAGCCGAGGAAGATATTACCTATAAATCAATATTTGCTTGGCATTACATCAATTCGGACCAAGAAGACAAGGTTACTGCAACCTGTCTTTTTCAGAGTATGTTTTCCAAAGAATGGTCTGACGTTATTTGTCAAAACAACAAGTCTGTCAATAACTGAAACCGACAAGGTAAGTTTCAGTTCCATTCAGAGGTATCCTGTATGTAAGAAACTCTACAGATCCCTTTAGAGGACCACATATACACTTTTTGGAATCTTTTTCTTCTACTACGTCAAGAAATACTCCTACGCTTATCTTCTTCACAGTTTGCAACTCAGGAAGCCTTTGAGCAGATGTTCGGCAACCCTGTTTCCTTTTCTTGGACGAGACCTTGCCGCCAAGGGTCATTGTATAATTTATAATGCAATACCTGTAAAAGCATTCTTCCTCAGCAATGCAAACACGCAATGTATAATGCCTCGCTACTGAAAATGAAAAGTACGACTTTCAACCCTATCATCTAGTTTCAAACCAGGTAAATGGAGAAAATTCACTCGATTTTTTTTTCAGCAGTTACCTGTATAAAAGTTGCAAAGACATCATCATTATCTTCTAATTTCGAAACCTCAACTGACCAGGGCGCCTCTTCAGTGTACAATTTTTTCTGCCTCTGTGCTTCTAGCAATATAGTGTCGCGGTAAAAGAACCTCTGCCAGATCTGGCGAACATTTCCTAACATAAACTCAATTTGCGTTTCGTTCATTCCCTGGTGAGTAAGAAAATAGTAAGCAAACTGCACAGGTCATGCACAAAAGAAATGAGAAGGAAAATAAGCATAAACACATACTTGGAGGACTGTAATGAGGTTTGGGATGTCATCTTCTTGTATGCGGACTGCAAAACTGTTGTAATTAAGCACATTCTCGTAGGGAAGAAATATTCCATCCTACAATTTAAGCCACGAAAGCAGGTAGGTATGATCACATAATTAGTTGCTCTGTTATTTAGTCTTGTCAGATACACATTATAGGACTATAGGTTTCCCTGACTTGCAATACTCCCTCCGTCCCGAAAAGGATGTCGCAGATTTGTCTAAATTCCGATGTATCTACATGAATTTAGACAAATCTGTGACATACTTTTCGGGACAGAGGGAGTACAAGAAATGAATGCTGTGGCACCTGTATTATGACAGGAATGCATCCTTGAAGCATGCTGTCTTCCATGCGCCCACTCCAGCCATCCCCCGGCAGTACACCACAGAAAATAGAGCTTGCCAGTTCCTCATAATACTTCTCAGATCGTAAGTGTGTAACTGTTACATTTGCTACATGTTGCCTTCCAAGCTTTCCCTGCTTGTTTGGCGTCGAACCAAATTCAGCTGCCAGCTTTTGCCGAATCCCCATGCTATACCTGTTATACAGTGGAAGAAAATCAAGAAACAATTTGGTCACATACATAGACAGACATACATGTAGATACGTACGTGTCTTCAGGGCGGCCCTGTTCATAGGCTGATCCTAGATTACCATTGAAATAAAAAAGTGTTCTACGGTTGCTCCTTGGCCTGCAAGAGCTTGCACTGTCAGGGTGTAAACCTTGAAGTAGTTAAAACGTACATCTATAGGTTCATACAAACCTTTCCCATAGTTTTAGCCAGATAGCTGCTGGGTCAGGGTCCTTCCATGCTGGAAGCACGAGATCCTTTGTCGGATCAAAACATGGATGATCGCCTCTTCTATCCAGAGGAATATCATCCCAGTTATCAGCCCAATAAGCAGTCGTAGAATTTTCATGCTTTGTGTTAGTATTCCCCCAGTGGACAAGCATCATGCTGTTCCAGATCTCTTTTGGAGCATAGCAGGCACCTTCATCCCATGAAAAGAACTGTTTTTTTGTAAGTTGAAAGTATGGATGATTGGCTATGCAAGGACCATTTGCTATATTTCATGTAAATACCCACCCAAATATGGTCTCTTCCAGAAGTGCGGTTCCAGTAAGGGTACCGCTGTGCTATGTGATCATAAGCCATTCTGTAGTACTCCAGAGTATGGTAACTCCTCAGGCGCAGGTCCTCCTAAAATTAGAACTCAAGTACTGAAGAAGAATATCAACAACCAAAGTACAACATCTGGATGATAATGGTTACCGGCATCAGCAGGTGTGGGGCATCATCGGATCTAGTTATTAGACATGAGTCAAGAACCGGCACATAGAAATAATCAGCTTCATCCCCATTCAGTGTGCGGTGAGGGCTAGCAAGAATGCTCTCGTAGAGTGCTATCTGTATGAAAAATAAAACATGTGTCAGATCTTCTTGTGCCCTTGTAAACCGGATTGATGTTAGTATCAACATGGAGCTACCAACATTTATCATATCTGCTAGTTGACTAGGTTAGCAAACCTGAGCCCCATACAGTTGCCGCGTCCATATAGTTCTGTTCTTCTCATCATATATTCTGTTCACACACTCTAACTTGTAATGCCGTCCCTGCAATAAAATATATCATGAAACGTTAAAGCTTCAGCAAAGCTCTATTAAGAGAAGAAAATAAGGAGTAAAACCTATGGTCAAGACTTACTTCAAGAAGATGACTGTCAAACTCAGCTGGCAAATCGTACACATATATAAGTGGCCTTTTTTTCTGAACAACAGCACTGACATTGATGGGGATATGGCTTAAGTTTTTTGGGTCTGACGAATTCACTGGTGGTCTGAGCCATAAGGGCCAGTCATATGCAATTGAATAAGCCGATGGGACACTGCAATCAATCCCAAAATATCCACTGTCACACTGAAAGAAATCTTTAATTAGATCATAGGTTATGCATACAGAACAGCTTGTTGCAGAAATTTCATGGCTTTTACCGAAAAGATTTGCACGAGACATACCTGACAGAAACCACCACGGCAGTGTCCATGTCCGGAACACTGGTTAATACAACTGCATTCAACATGTGTCTCACAAAACTGACCCCAGAGTCCGTCATATTTGCAATCACATTCTTGTTTAAAATTCACTTTGGAAGAATATGCATCCTCAGGGTCCACATTACACCATCCCAGTTTACTGCTATTTGTTGTGAATACATCTGGATCAGGTGTTTTCCAATTGGTAAGCTTCGGGTCACCAGGTTTTGCGGGAGAGCTAGAAGGATAAACTAAAGATGCTCAGTAATACTACAATATCATGGTACTAATTCTGAAGCATAATAAAGAATCAAAATTAGTGTATATGATACTCTTACATTGTTTTGAAGCCACAAGCTTCTGCCAGAGGGCGATCTGGGTATTTTGTTCCTGGTCCACAAAAGCACATTGTCCTCGTTGTGTCACACTGAGCTGGACATATGGAAACTATCCATCGTCCTACAGGCCATTCTGGGGAACTTGGGAGGTTGCACTCCAACTTCAGAACCTCCTCACATCCTTTCCCTGTATCAACCAAGCCATATATGTGGTCACTTGATAAACAAAAGAAGTGTTGCAAATCAATACGACCCCGTCTGCCATAGCACCTAATATATATGCTCCTTTATTTTGAAACAAAAAAGCTACTTTTTGTAAAGTAGCACTAATAAAACGAACATGCCATTAAGTGCTTATAATCCACGAAAGGTAGATAACTAAGAGAATAACCATCTAACAAAAATGGTCTACAGTTTATTAATGCACTAGTTCATTCCCCATTACATCATATCGGATAATGGTCACAAAAGATGTTGTGTCCTTTACTCCTGAGGTTGTACTGGCGGTATTGGGTAGGCGCTATGGTCGAGGCGGCAGGAAGAGATTGGGGAATCAGCAAGTAGACTGGATCGGGAGAGCATATAGGGCAGTGAGAGAATTTCGTATATTGCCTGATAAGAATTATACAATGGGCATGGTTTTGTAGAATCGCCGAAGACTTGATTAACTAGTAGTACTAGGCATGTAAAAAAAAAGAACTAGTAGTACTAGGACTCTAACTTGACAAGGCCATGGATTGTATTTCCTAACTTACCCTATATTTCCTACGGCTGGGCTAGTCCTCAAGCCTTGACTGCTCCTTACTGAATCGGAGTTGGTCTCTAGGTCCCTGCAACCTGGCTGGTGGGCCGCAACTCTAATCTATTCCAGGACCCCTTACATGAATCTCCTATCTGAACTAACTTGCCGCCACAGCACCAGAACAGATTAAACATTTGAAACATAATACCACATAAATAGAATCATGCATCGATGACATGTCGTGTACTTAATCTTTTGCAGTTCAGGATACTTTCAAAGCTAAAGCTATATACTGGGGATTGTAGTATTGTACAGTCTTTTGTTACATAAGTCCCCATGCAAATGTATACGGTAGGGGCACTCTATCGCCTAGGCGCGACCTAAAGTGTAAAAACCATGTACGGTTAGTGAGATATGTATAATTTGTATGATTGAGCATTTTTCTGGGGTACGGGGGGCATGGCCCCCTTTGGTCCTAGGGAACCTCCACTAGTGCCTGACAAAGTAAGACTAACCAGCATATCCATGGAAGCATCTGCATTCCCCCAGGTCATAGTTGCACACACCATGTCCACTGCAGTCTTTCTCGCACCTCTTTGCACCTACAACCTGTCCAGAAAGAACAACAAATTAACCCAAAGCAAGCTAAATCAGAGTGAAACAATCAATGACAAAGCTATGTGCACACTTCAGTAATATCGACAGTCGATGAGCCAGCATGGCAACCAGCGAGCCATCTCCCAATCTCGGCCTTCCACGGCGCGCCACGGAACGTCACCGCTCCATAAGAATCAGCAGGGAACTGACCCATGAGGCGTGAGTCCACAATCTCAACGCCTGGAAGCACATTCCTCGGCCGGTCGATGCCACGGCGAGCACCGGAGAAATCCAAGGAAGAAGGAAGGATTGGCACCATGAACACATGGACGGCGGTGACGAGGATCACAAGGGCGCCGGCCACGCCCAGGAATGACAAGGGCCATTTCGTCGAACGGATTGTGAGCATGGTGAAACTACAGGACGAGCACCACTTTTTTCGCCATGACGGCAACGGTCACCGGGAAGCGACGCGAGCTGGGGGGGTCCTCGGCGGCGGCGGGAGTCGAGCGCGCGTCCCCACGGTGCTGCTGTTAGCACGCGGGGTGTCCGCCCCGGTGTCCCTGGTGGCGCGCGCCAATCCGGGATCCGCCGTGCTGCTCCAATCCGGGATCTGGCTGGGGATTTGCGGCTTCAAGGAGTTGGAAGATCGAAAATCAAAGAATTGAGAGAATGATTCAGGTAATATAGCTTGTGCGTTCGAGCGTTAGAGGAAAGGAGACCGAGGGACCGTTCGTGCTCGGCAATGGACATCAGGGTCCCTTCTTCCGGTGTATGCTAACACATACTCTGGTGTCACTTTCAACAACTTCTTTTTAGTGGTAATTCAGTTGCTCTAACGGCCCGGTCATTGAGTGGCACACACGACTCGGCACACACGCCTAAATAAAATTAAAATCTACTAGTGCGCAAATATCTAAAGAAAATTAAAATTTGGCACACGTAAGCAGGACAGTTAGGCCAAAAAATTAAAATTTGGCACAAGTAAACAGGACAGTTAGGCCTGGAAATTAAAATTCGGCACACATAAACAGGACAGTTAGGCCTTTCATAATACTCCTACTAGGATCTTCTTGTTGTGTCTAGACTCCGATTATAAGGCTGGCTATAGTGCTAAGTATCATATAGTAGTATCATGCATATGATACTTGTGTATGATATTATTCCTATAGTGAGTAGTATCATGGAGTAGTATCAGAGTTATGCTATATTTATTGCTATTTAGAATCTTAATGCAAATTGATGTACAAGATTTGTTTGACATTAACTTTTCTTGTGATATGCGGTATGATACAGTATCCACCTATAATACTCTAAACTCATCTCTCCTCCTTAATTAGGTACCACATCAACATTTTTATGGGACCAATGTGCATGATACTAGCTAAGATACTACCACTATGGCTAGCCTAAGACGACGCGTATCTCTGAATCGTAAATTTAACCAACATAATACAAAGTATATATAAGAGAACATATATAATTAAAAAATAGCACTTTCTAATGATATAATTTTTATGGTATAATTCATATTATGTTGGTTAAATTGATGATCCATTGCAAGCAAAATTCTAATAAAATGTCAAGTAACCTCTTCTTCTAAGGAGACCTAGCGGGTTAGGTTCAGTTTGGTGCTTTGCTTCACGCTTCGCCCCTTCCAAAATTTAAAAAACCGGTGCTTCTATTTAGACATGAACTAAATCGTTACTTGTTACTGCAAGCAATTCCCTTATCATTAAAGAATTAAGGTATAGCTTTCTCTAACATTGTACTTGCTGGCCAGTAACCATAGAAGTTACAAAAATGTGATATTCGGTCATGAATGAACTAGAATTATCGGGTAGTAAAATGAACAAGTATATTTGGATCTTAATTTTTGAAAGACCAAATTTAAAATAGATAGAAATATAAAGAATGAATTTTTCAGTCATGACCGAATGCCCACTTCTACCCAAAATCATTAAGTGCAAGCTTATTTAGATACAATCCTTAAGAGAAAATACATTAAAGTAGTGGTTCCTTAAGTTTTAATACCTCCTAGGATAACATGCTAAATGACAATGCATTGTGAAAGGATTTAATGGCCCACCTATAACTCTAGCCCTTCTATAAAGGAGAAACATTCCCCCGTTGGTCAACGTTATAAAGGAGAAACACTTCAGACATGGTCAATGCGTAGTCCATGACGTTGTCGTTCTCATGGGGGTTTCTTGGTTAGAGATCTTATAGGATGTGTAATGGGGGATCGTAAGAAATCTCTCTTGGCGTATCCGACATCGGTACACCTACGCTCGTGGGCGTTGCAAAACTCCAGTCTCCATAGAGGTTGTTGTTAAGCTCCCACTATGAGGGATGGAGCTAATAGGGGCAGGCTAGGGCCATGGCCCCTCCCCCATGGTGATTTTTTTTCTAAAAAAATCCCTAATTGAAATGTAGATTTGACCTGCAAATTTACCTATGTGGTCCCTCCAAGCTATTTACATGCAATTTCCCCCATTGTGTAATTTTCCTGGTTGCATCCCTATCCACTATGGATATCACTCAAATTCGATACAAGAGTAGATGGAGAACTAAGGATTGAGAGTAGAGTTGGATGCCTTTAGGGTTCTAGTTCATTGACACCCTCTTCGTAATGCTTCCTAGGATATAAGTAGATATGTGTGTCATCTTTAACGTTGGTTGAGCTTCACCCATATCGTGGGTTGGTCCTATGTGTATATTTTCCCTGGAGTATAGGTGGCATGTCTTCTGCAGCATGTTCGCTCCCCTCATCCACAGTTGTTGATGGAGTACTTGAGGTAGGCGTCGCCGTTGTTGTTGGGTCATGGTGAGTGACATGTCCCCTTGTTGAGAAGCAGCTTGTTCCTAAGTTGGCGCTTGATACGTCCAAAACGTATCTACTTTCCCGAACACTTTTGCTATTGTTTTGCCTCTAATTTGTGTATTTTGGATGCAACTAACACGGACTAACGCTGTTTTCAGCAGAACTGTTCTGGTGTCTCGTTTTTGTGCAGAAATCCAACTTTCGGGAAAAACCTCGGGATTTTGACGAAGGCCCTATTTTCCCGGAATGCGACGGAGCCAGAAGGACAATTCAAGTGGAGGCCCGAGGGCCCCACACCATTAGGCGGCGCGGCCTAGGGGGGGCCCGCGTGGCCCTATGGTGTGGCCCCCTCGGTCGGCCTCCGACGCCCTCCTTCGGACTATTTATCGGCCTCGACCTAAAAACGCACGGGGAGAAGTCGAAGTCGCCAGAAACCCTCCAGAACGCCGCCACATCGCGAAACTCCGTCTCGGGAGTGATGGCGTGTATTTCACACGTTCGTTGGGCAACCCCAAGAGGAAGGTATGATGCGCACAGCAGCAAGTTTTCCCTCAGAAAGAAACCAAGGTTTATCGAACCAGGAGGAGCCAAGAAGCACGTTGAAGGTTGATGGCGGCGGGATGTAGTGCGGCGCAACACCGGAGATTCCGGCGCCAACGTGGAACCTGCACAACACAACCAAAGTACTTTGCCCCAACGAAACGGTGAGGTTGTCAATCTCACTCGGCTTGCTTTGTAACAAAGGATTAACCGTATTGTGTGGAAGATGATTGTTTGCGAGAGAAAACGAGTAGAACAAGTATTGCGAGCAGATTTGTATTTCGGTATTTAAAAGAATGGACCGGGGTCCACGGTTCACTAGAGGTGTCTCTCCCATAAGATAAAAGCATGTTGGGTGAACAAATTACAGTCGGGCAATTGACAAATAGAGAGGGCATAACAATGCACATACATGACATGATAAGTATAGTGAGATTTAATTGGGCATTACGACAAAGTACATAGACCGCCATCCAACTGCATCTATGCCTAAAAAGTCCACCTTCGAGGTTATCATCCGAACCCCCTCCGGTATTAAGTTGCTAACAACGGACAATTGCATTAAGTATGGTGCGTAATGTAATCAACAACTACATCCTCGGACATAGCGCCAATGTTTTATCCCTAGTGGCAACAGCACAACACAACCTTAGAACTTTCGTCCATCGTCTCGGGTGTCAATGCGGGCATGAACCCACTATCGAGCATAAGTACTCCCTCTTGGAGTTAAAAGTAAAAACTTGGCCAGAGCCTCTACTAGAAACGGAGAGCATGCAAGATCATAAACAACACATGTATAATAACTTGATAATTAACATGACATAGTATTCTCTATCCATCGGATCCCGACAAACACAACATATAGAATTACGAGATAGATGATCTTGATCATGTTAGGCAGCTCACAAGATCCAACAATGAAGCACAATGAGGAGAAGACAACCATCTAGCTACTGCTATGGACCCATAGTCCAGGGGTAGACTACTCACTCATCACTCCGGAGGCGACCATGGCGGTGTAGAGTCCTCCGGGAGATGATTCCCCTCTCCGGCAGGGTGCGAGAGGCGATCTCCTGGATCCCCCAAGATGGGATCGGCGGCGACGGCGTCTCAGTAAGGTTTTCCGTATCGTGGCTCTCGGTACTGGGGGTTTCGTCACGGAGGCTTTAAGTAGGCGGAAGGGTAGGTCAAGAGGCGGCACGAGGGCCCCACACCACGGGGCCGCGCGGCCAAGGGGGTCGCGCCGCCCTAGGGTGTGGCCCCTCGTGGCCCCTCTTCGTCTCTCCTTCGGACTTACGGAAGCTTCGTGGAAAAATAGGCCCACGGGCTTTGATTTCGTCCAATTCCGAGAATATTTCGTTACTAGGATTTACGAAACCAAAAACAGCAGAAAACGAGCAAGCGGCACTTCGGCATCTTGTTAATAGGTTAGTTCCGAGAAAATGCACAAATATGACATAAAGTGTGCATAAAACATGTAGGTATCATCAATAATATGGCATAGAACATAAGAAATTATCGATACGTCGGAGACGTATCAAGCATCCCCAAGCTTAGTTCCGCTCGTCCCGAGCGGGTAAAACGATAACAAAGATAATTTCTGAAGTGATATGCCATCATAACCTTGATCATACTATTTGTAAACATATGTAGTGGATGCAGCGATCAAAACAATGGTGATGACATGAGTAAACAAGTGAATCATAAAGCAAAGACTTTTCATGAATAGTACTTCAAGACAAGTATTAATAAGTCTTGCATAAGAGTTAACTCATAAAGCAATAAATCAAAGTAAAGGTATTGAAGCAACACAAAGGAAGATTAAGTTTCAGCGGTTGCTTTCAACTTGTAACATGTATATCTCATGGATAATTGTCAACATAGAGTAATATAACAAGTACAATATGCAAGTATGTAGGAATCAATGCACGGTTCACACAAGTGTTTGCTTCTTGAGGTGGAGAGAGATAGGTGAACTGACTCAACATAAAAGTAAAGAGAATGGTCCTTCAAAGAGGAAAGCATCGATTGCTATATTTGTGCTAGAGCTTTTGTTTTGAAAACATGAAACAATTTTGTCAACGGTAGTAATAAAGCATATGAGTTATGTACATTATATCTTACAAGTTGCAAGTCTCATGCATAGTATACTAA